>NW_026057584.1:26213455-26249547 GCF_023721935.1 Panthera uncia
CTCTCTCTCACACACACACACACACACACACACACACACACGCACATACCTCAAGTAATAAATTCTGTGCTCAGTGACAAAAAAGAGAGATGTGGCAAATTGGAAAAAAAAAAGGAAGTTGCTCACTAAAAACTTTCCTTCATATTTTTTGCTTCCAAAAGTCTAAGCCCATTTGGGGGAGGAGGATAAGAGAAAATGGTCCTAAGAGATCAGATATGCAAGTAAAATATGAAAACATGAAGGCAAAAGGATTTTTCTTGGATTAAATGAGATTTTCCTCACCTGGAAGGGACAGGAAGGAAGAAAGTGTACTCTTGCTAGAGAGACTGTATTTCCCACAAGGAAAGAGGCTGCTGATGGAAGGTGTACAGATCTCGTCTTTCTTTAAAATTCTGCTCTACTCTTCGACAAGGATTTTGTTTTGCATTAATTCAAATTTTTTCTTTTTTTGCGTTGGAATATGATTCGTGCTCTGCTGACTTTTGTGGCCCCCCTTAGTCCTACCTAGTTCTGGTGTCTGAATGCAGCACATCACAGAAAGATGCCAAGGTTCCAAGCATGCCACACCGCTAGACCCAGAATATCATGCCAGTGTGATGACAGGCACCCAAAGGTAACCTCAGTGGACAGATGACCTACGAATAGAAGCTCCTCCGTTCCCTCCAATTTTGCACTCTGTAAGAACTTGGAACTGTGAGGTTACGTAAACCTTAAGGGAAAAAGTGAGGTTAATAGCAAAATCAAGGTTAGGAATAAAAAATAATTTGAGTTCTGTTTCTTGTCCATTGAATTCATAGGCTGATGTTCACACCCATTTTTTCAATAATTCTCAACACTGACTGCACATTAGAATCACCTAGAGTGCGTTTAATACGTACCAAAGATACAGCACCCTCCACCCCGAGATTCTGATTTAATTGGTATGTTTTAAAAGCTCTCCAAGTTATTCTAACATGAAGCCAGGACCAGAAGCCATTGACTTATGGTAACAAGCACCATGGTGCATGCCACGTACATTCTGACAGTTGAGCCTAGCAGAGGTCCAGCAAAACAGTACCCCCCCCACCCCGTCTTCCCTATCTTCCCTTCTTATATGGCTTCAAAACAAATCTCAGTGCATACTGCAGTGAAGCATGAAACAAAACCAAGCTCGCTACAAAAAGTAAGAGAGCTTGGAAACACAATTCAAACAACGAATTTAAAAGAATCCCGGGCACCTGGGTGGCTGAGTTGGTTAAGCCTCTGATTTTGGCTCAGATCATGATCTTGCAGTTTGTGAGTTCAAGCCCCACATGGGGCTCTGTGGTGACAGCTCAGAGCCTGGAGCCTGCTTCAGATTCTGTCTCCCTTTCTCTCTGCTCCTTCCCTGATCACACACACACACACACACACATACTCTCTCTCTCTTTCTCAAAAATAAATAAATAAATATTTAAAAAGAAAAAAAGAATCCCTTCCCCTAAAGCTCATACAATATTGATTCTTTAAAAAGTGTGTTTGCATTTACATGAGCATTTCTTTCAAGATGGCAAAGCCATTTTATAATAAGTGTTAGGAAGTATAGAAAACACATGCAGAATAAAATAGCACAAAACTGATTTTAATTCTTTTTTATGAAACTAATTTATTTTAAATATTTTCCTCTATGATACATGACAGCAACATACTCTACACTACCTTTATCTATTAAAGCCTAGAGGTAAAGCATACTTCTCTACTTTGTGCTAATATGGACTTGCTTTAGATGAGCTTTAACCCTGGTTTTCAAGGTGCTTATAATCTAATAGACTATTGGTAGTTCAGCATCCAGCATCATGACACCATGATGGATGTCCCTGAAATAGCTTGTGAACCAGATTACAACTTCAGACAGCTTTATTAACCCATCTGTTCACTCATATGAATGAAATCATTCCTCTACAAACTACAAATGACTATCACTTCAAATGACAGCACTGCAAATGAGATGTTCAACTTGAAAGACTATTTGCCTGCCCCTAGGGAAATGTTACTGCCAGGATAAATAGAACCGAGAGCAAACTGAAAAAAGAACTACTTCCCCTGTTTGCCCAATAAAACCTACAACTAGCTTATGAGTACGTGTGAAAGCAGCCAACCACAAGGTGAATGAAAGGTATCAGTAACTAACAAAAATATCCCTTTACCCATTATCCAAGTGCCCAAAAAGAACCCTCAGATCCATGATTGGCAATAGATTCCTTTGGATTTAATAGTGCTGTCTCCCTGTAGACTCTATGTAAATGTACATACTTAATATCCAGGTAAAGTCTAAAGCATTGTCACTAACAATTAAATCTAATTTAATTGTTAATATCACTCAAAAGCACTTAGCACCTCACTTGGAGAAAGGTTATGGAGGAAAAAAAATGATCAATGAGACAAAAACAAACAAACAAAAAAACCCCACAACTTTATTACTTTATTATTTGATCTAGGATTCACCTGGCCTGTGTTCTTACTGCAATCATCTGTACTCCTCCAATGAAGTTCCCCTCCAATGAAGCCACCAGTTTGCCCCCTATCAGAAAACCTATTTGAACACCATCTCAGACAAGCACGTGATGGAAGATGATTTCATCTTCTATCAGAGAAGGAGTTCAGAGAAGGAGTTCTTCATCTTGAACCCACAGACAGGGGTCTGGGAATAGAAGTCAAAGGAATTTACTTATGTTTTTTATTTCTTTTTTTTAATTTTTATTTATTTATTTTGAGAGAGAGAGAGAGAGAGAGAGAAGGAGAGCATGAGTGGGGGAGGGACAGAGAGAGAGGGAGAGAGAGAATCCCAAGCGGGTTCCATGCTCATGGCGGAGCCTAACGCAGAGCTCGATCTCACAACTGTGAGATCATGACCTGAGCCGACATCAAGAGTTGGACACTTAACCGACTGAGCCACCCAGGCGCCCCTGATGTTTATTTCTTATTGCAGTTTTTCCACATCTATTGAAATAATGTATATACTGTTACTTTGAATTTGTGATGATTATTAGGCCAGCCACTAGACTGTGTTATTTAGGGGTGCCTGGGTGGCTTGGTTGGTTGAGTGTCCAATTCTTGGTTTCAGCTCAGGTCATAATCCCATGGTGCATGAGTTGGAGCCCTGAGGTGGGCTCCACACTGACAGCGTGGAGCCTGCTTGGGATTCTCTCTCTCCCTCTCTCTGCCCCTCCCCCACTCATGCTCGCTCTCTCCCTCTCTCCCTCTCTTCCTCTCTCTCTCTCAAAATAAGTAAAACTTAAAAAAAATTTAATGTGTAAATAAGAAGCACATACATTACTGTATCACGATTTTTAGTTTATTTTGATAACTATATTTCAATGCAATTGTTTTCTTTGAATCCTTTATATTTTATTTAAAAATGTTTTTTTTTTTGAGGAGGAGTAACAAGCCAGAGCAGTCAAAACACAAAATATTCAAGAACCTTGAAATAGAGAAATTTCTCTTTTCATTGTAATTATTGGAAATTAGATTTCCATATTCTCTTACTAGCTCTCCTGAGTATGTAATCCTAAATTCATATCAAGGAAGGCAAGAAACAAAATATTCTCTACTAGACTCTTTGCTAGCAGTGGCCCTCTGGGCTTTATGGTGGGGGGTGAAGAAAGCAGGTATCCTCTACACTTCATCCAAAGAACACATGAAAAGTTATTTTCTGCAGATGATCACTTCAATGCTATGAAAGGCTTTCGCCTGCATTTCTCAACGAAGAAAAGAAATTGTCCACTACCCATTCACAGTAGCTATCCTATTTCTGACTTCTGTAGTGACTTGCGAGAGGATTATGGCAATTAACTTAACCTTTTGGAACTTCTACTTCTCTATGTGTAAAAAGCATAAAGTTGTGGGTCATTAAACTGTACAACTACATTTAAAGGTTCTCTAGTGAGCAAACGCTGCTATTGCTTACAATATATTTTGAGACTTCTGAGATGAATGTTATATAATCATAAAACGGTACAGCACAGAAGAATAATTCTGGAAGGATAGTGAAGCCTTGTCAACTCTTGTTGACCAACTCTTGTCAGTTGGTATATTGGGTTGGCCTCAACGTCAATTCATAACAGCCAACTGTGTTGGCTTTGGCTGTGCCACCAAGTTTTTGATTACCAGCAACTCCCCCATCATAGGGGCAGTGGCTGCCAGTGGATCAGCTGATTCTCACCAGCTCTGATGCCACCCATGCTTTAATCTCTACTGAGGCCCCTGCTAAGTTAAGGACATAAAACTGAGACTCAGAGAGACTGAGATGTGACTATTCTTCAGGCTAACAGGAGGGAGGGAAAGCTTGGTCCTTTAACTGGAATAGGGCCCCCAGGAAAAGATTCCTCTAGGAGAGAGGCATCTTCAATCCCTAGTGCCAACAGATCTGCTGAAGGTGATCCTACATATTTTTTTTATGGGGTAACTGGTAGAGCCTTGGTTCCCTAATGGTGATGGCAAGATGGTAACGCCCACTGTCACAGGACACACAGAGCACCAGGGAGACCTAAACAAATCCACAGGCATCAAATGCACACTAGTACAACCAATGCAATTCTGATACATCATCCAACATTTAAATCATTCCTGCAGGAACTGAGTACAGGCAGTAATTACATCAGCCAAAGAAACAAAGCACTCCCTTATAACCAATTAAACTCATTCAAGTCAATTATTCAAACAATTCCTGCCAATATACAATTCAAACCTTCGTGTCAAAGAATGTGTTTATAAACTGATTAATGGCTTTCAGAAATTAGCTCCCTGGAAATATTATAAAGTGTCCCAGTCCAGAGCATCAGCTTTGGGGGATTTTCCAGCTTTGCCCCCACAACCTCCTGTATCTTATTATACATGAGGAATCCAGAGACCATGGAGCTTTGAGAGACTGAGATAAGAGATTTCTGAGATAAGAGACTTCTGAGGAAGAAATAGGACTGGACTCCCAAGCTAGAGCTCTATAGACAATATTCTTATTTCACACACACAGGAAAAGTATAAACTAAGCTTTTCAAGAATTACATTAACAGGCCAACAAATACACTGTACACACATGTGTTGCATGGCTCAAATTGTAGATGATACTTTGTGGGTCCAAAAATTGAACAATCCCACTTCAGTTTTCCAAAGAATTGACTTCGGTTAATTACGGTCATGGCCACCATGGGAAAAAGAGAGCCTCTCTTCTAACACTTGATATACACTATCACAATTTATTATGCCACTAAAGGTCCTTCCCCATATCCCCACTACCTCCTGCAAGTATCCCAAGTATCCCGGAGCTGTCTGCAAATGCAATACAATACAAATGCAAAAGTCAACTCCACAACTGGAACAGGAGTTCAAGTTGCAGTGGATACATTTAGATGTTAATATGCATCATTTTTAAATCTCCAATTCTGCATTTAAAATGCTATTGTAATCCTTTTGGAGTGCCTGGGTGGCTCAGTCAGTTAAGCATTGGACTCAGGTCCAAAACTCAGGTTTTGGCTCAGGTCATGATCTCATGGTTCATGAGTTCCAGCCCCACATCGGGGTCTGCGCTGATCAAGTGCAGAGCCTACATAGTATTATCTCTTTCCTCTTTCTCTGCCCCTCCCCTGCTCACTTGCACGCACTCTCTCTCTCTCTCTCTCTCTCAAAATAAATAAATAAATAAACTTTAAAAGCTTTTTAAAAAGAAGAAATTCTGATTTGAGACAACATGATGGGCCTTGTGGGTTTTATATTAAGTGAAATAAGACAGATAAAGACTATGATCTCATTTATATGTAAAATCTAAAAATATTGAACTCATAGAAATGGAGAATAGAATGGTGGGTGTCAGGGGCTGATGTGTGGAAGAAACAGAGATATTGATGTAAAGGTTCAAACATTCAGGGCACCTGCCTGGCTCGGGTTTGAGCCTCGCATGGGGCTTTGTGCTGACAGTACACGGAGACTGCTTGAGTTTTCTCCTCTCTCCTCTCTTTCTGCCACTCCCCCACATCCTTTATCTCTCTCTCTCTCAAAAGTAAATAAACTTTTAAAATAAATAAATAAATGTTCAATATTTCAGTTATAATAATGTTTATGTTCTAGGGATCTAATGGACAGCATGGTGACTCTAGTTAATGACTGTACATTATAGACGTTAAAGTTGTCATATGAATAAAGTTTTAATGTTCTCATCATAAAAAAAAAATAAAAAAATAAAATGCTATTGTAAAATCACTTAAGATTTTAAGATTTTTTAAAAGATTTTCTGTATTTACTTATAAAAGTCAATGCATGTATTAGATACAAAATTCTCTCATACAACCAATGCTGACATTGATCAACTAAAGTGACATAAACCCACATACAGAAACTCACCCTGGCTGTGCAGGAGGGAAAAGAAGGAATTATGAACAATTACAATCTATAGTGGGGACAGTTTGTGGGATGAGTGGTAGGTCTATAAACATACAAATACCTACATAACCTTTGAGAGTATTAAGGTTAGCAACCAGGCTCCAGCTCTAAGAAATTTCCCAACTGGTGTGCTGAGAGGCAGAACAATGCTGGTAACTTACATGCTAACATAACACAGAATGTTGTTCACAGTTGAATCGCCCTCCAACTGAAGCAAGACTATATATAAAGTGAAATGTCTTTTTCTCTTTCTCCCTCCTTCCTGCTTTCCTTTCTCTCTTCCCTCCTTCCTTCTTCTTTTCATTCTTATGATAGCATGGGGAAAGGCAAGTATAACTGAGGTCCTATGACTAGTTTATGGCTCCGTCTCCCCATTTTATGATTTTTGGCTTACACTACATTTCCATATCTTTGATTGCTCCTTACATAATATTTATTTACTTGCTCCTATGACCTCCAAATTGGAAATGTCAAAGTTCTAGCCAATAAATGCACCAGGGAACATTGTTCCCTCATGCACACATGAAAATAGTGTAGCCGTGTTTCTAGGTCGCTCCACTGTACTTCTGGTAGTCAACATGCAGAGAGGAAAGCATTCATTCCTGAGATTTGTCAGGGAGTGAACCAGTGCCAACACACCTCCACCCATATTGCACCAAGAGATTTCATCTGTCCTCTAAAAAGCTCTCTGGCCAGAAATTCAAGACAAAGTCAGCAGCAGTTGAATACCTCACTCTTCAAGTCAAATTAACCCTAGTGGCAAATAGTAACATCTGAGAGAGAAAGGGGAAAACCCCTTTCCTTTTACTCATTTTTTTTTATTTTTAAGTTTATTTATTATTTTGAGAAAGAGAGTGCAAGTAGGGGAGGGGCAGGGAGAGAGAGGGAGAGAGAGAGAGAATCCCAGGCAGTCTCTGCATCGTCTGCATGGATCCCGATATGGGGCTCGAACTCACAAACCGTGAGATCGTGACCTGAGTCAAACTTGGGTGCTTACCCAACTGAGCCACCCAGGTGTCCCAAAACCCCTTTCCTTTTAAACTGTGGGATATATATTCTTCAGTCCTAAAAGGTACTCAAACTAAAGTCCTTCTTGAAGGCTGTTTGCCCTGATCCAAGCCTTAGAGATAAGCTTTCCCATCATCTATAAATTTTCAGTGGAGACCAAATAATTTTTCAAATATTAAAATAATAAGTAATTTTCTTACTAAGATCTCCAATGGACAAATTGCAATAATCCTTAATCATCTGTTGCAACTTTAATTTCCCAGATGTGTATGAAAGTAAAGTATTCACGAAAAGTATGAATCTGCAGTCCACTAAGACCTCTCTTAGATTTGCTAGAAAAATCTCAGTAAACTTGAGAAATAATTTCTACTTTTTTTCTATATATATAAAAGTAAACCTTTCTACCATTTTTCTGGCTATTGCATGCAATTACAAACTAAAAAGTAAAAGAGATACGGGAGTGGGAAAGGGGATATAGGTGCAGTGGTAAACACAAGTTTTTAACCCAGAATTCCCAAAGAGAAACATTACTTTCACAAGACAGATGTTTCCGTTATTGTTCAAAAGATGGGCGGAATTTATACCCTGATAAATCCATTGGTTTAGCCCTGCTCACAATGCGCCCTTAATCTCTCAAGGCAATGGTACCTATATACACAATCACTACCACAGCAGGTGCAGCAGGAGTAGATAGAGAGAACAGGCAGCATGCTAATAAGGAGACGGTTAGAAAACTGCAATCTGTCGAGCCCTGGAAAAGAAATGTGGTCATGAGCAAATTCAGCCTGCAATCAGAGACAGAGTTTTCTTGGTATGGGTCTGAATGATAATGATGAGCCCAGACATATGCTGCCCTCCTTCCTCACTTTTCAAATAGAAAGAATGTTTTTGCTCCTCCTATAGCACTGGAAACATTATGATAATACTTTACACTGACAACTGGCTCATCTCCCCTCTAAATCAGAGGAGGTGTGTCCTTTCCTCTAACACAAAGGGGAAAGTTATACTCATGATCTAACAAACAGTATAATTCAGTCCTGATCTTTTTTCTTTTTCTTTCTTCTCTTTCAACCTTGGAAAATAGCCAACATGTGCAGCTAAAAAAGAATAATGCAAGCAAGCCAAAGAAAAAGGTTGTAAAGCAAATCAGATATTTAATAAAGAAAGGAAAAGGCCATTTCAATGCAGATTCAATTAGTTTCAAGTCCAAAGGTTTCCCACAGGTCCCCAGCAAAGACCTGTGAGTTATACTGAGTGAGGTTCAGATGCCCCTTTTTAAAAAGAACTAGGACATATCCCTGTGGTCCCTGACATAGGCAGGAAAACTGATTTAGTGGCCTAATTCCATTCTCAAAATTCGAAACTCCAGTATTGCATTGGTGCCTTCTGGGCATTTTCCTGACATTTCACTGATGCTAAACTGTTCTCCATTTGGCTTTTTACAAATTGATACATATAGCTGGGAGCACAAACATGTGTAAAGGTAAATTTACTATCCAAACTCTTTCTGAAGAAAGACAAACTGTGGAGGAAAGAAAACTAAAAAAGAGAAATCAGACTTAGCTTTAAAGGGGGCACAGGGGCATCATGATGTACTAACTAACACCTAAGATGATCTTAAACACAAAAACAGCAGGTCATTCAAAGAATGCAGCTGCCAGGAAGTGGCTTGGAGGAACATGGTGTAATTTCCATCCACTTCCTCATCCCTTGTAACTTAAATCGCACAGTTGATGCTCTTCTGTTTTATGTGAAGCATTTTGCACATGCGTGTCCAAACAATCCTGTTCTGTGTCCCGCCCCATGGGACAGCTGCTTCAGCCACTCCCATGTATAAATTATGGAGCTGCCACAAAATTCAGATGATTCAAATTCAATCTGTTATATATCAGGATCCACCTATGATTTGTAAGCTACTTGTAAGTCACCAGAGTGCAAACCCTCCTGCCGAATATCTAAATGGCTAAGGGCAGAGGGCACGGGAGAGATGACCATAAGCTCGAAGCAGGAAAGAGGTGGTGGTTTGGAGTATCGCTACAGCTAGGGCCACACGAAAGGCAAGCAGAGTGACATGTTATTCAGTAGATTCTTCTGAGAAAGCAATGTATAGACTCTTTGAGGACATGAGAGGGTAGAAGGTGAAGAATATTCTTGAATTAGACTTCATGTCCAGAAGTTGTAAGTAGCGACAAAGATGTGTTTCAATGTACTTTTTGTGTGTGTGTTTGTATAGGGTAGGATTCATTTACAGAGTAAGGATTTAAAGCAAGCAAAGACAGTCATAGGTCCTGCTTTAAGCTTGGTCGTTTGAAACTGACCCTGAGAGAGGGGCTGCGTGTAGGAGGTTACTGCAAGGCGCCTCTGGAATGAGGGTGGTAAAGGAGAGGGGCAGACTGAGCAGTGGGAGAAGCTGATGGCAATGCAGTTGCAGCAGAGGACCCAGCCAGTCCCATGGGCAGCTCTAGATTAAGGTGTCCCTTCAGATTGATCCCAGATTGAAGCAAGGGTTCTGGGCGCTTATACTTCCCCCAAATGACCGGTCATTAGATGTTCTCCAGGGACAGGGTTAAGAAGATGAAAAAACAACCCTCAGCACTACTCTGCCTGGCCCCTGGGCTTCAGGACAAGGGCTTTACTAAAGAGCTTTGAGTTAGGCCCCATGATGAAAATGTGTTCAATGGAACAATTCTGCCTGAAGAAAATCGAGTTAAAGTTTTGCAACTCGAAAAGACGTGTCCTGACGAGTTGCTCTCCACCTTGCTCAAAACATGTCTAAACTTCTGGTTGAGAGATATTTAGGCTACATCCAACAAAGAGCTCCTACAAGTATGAGGATATTAAAATCCCTAATCAGCCGCCAAAAGGAGTATGGATGCTCCTTTTCCAGAAGGATCTCAAGTGAAATAGCTACCCATAAGTAGAGGTTGTGGTAGGTTAAACAGCCATTTCTCTTCCTTCTTTTTTTTTCTTTTGTTTTTTAATAGTAGCCCGGGAAATACGTGAGGAACAATAACGTGTCAAATATAAACTGGAGGTTATGATAATTCACAGAATTTACTTGTTACCATTTAGCACCATAGTTTTTGTATTCAAGATTTTCTCCCTCTCTCTCTCTCTCTTTCTCTCTGTGTGTGTGTGTTACCAGTTATTTTTCAAAGTTTAGTCAGAAAGACAATCATACGGAGAAGTTGTTTTTTAAAAATACAGATTCAACCCAAACTTTCTAAATCAAAATCTCTGGCAGTGAAGTCTGAAAATCTGTATCTTTAATAAGCTCTCAAGGTGTCATAATATATCAGCAATACTGCTCTAGAACTTAAAGTTACCAGGGCAAAAAGTTTTGTATAACCCCTTGGACTCCAAGTCCCGTCCCCCAGGGGGCAGAAAGTTAAGCCTGAGCATTTGATCCCTGCTTTCTCTGCCAACTCCAAGAGCTGCTCTGGCCCCCAGCTTTAAGGCTCAACCCAGGTTTGGAGGACGATGGCAGAGAGGTCAGCTCCTCCTTGTGGCTACAGCCCCTCTTGTCTACACCGCAGCTATAGGTCGACCAGTAATGTGATCGGTTTCAGATGATCCTACATGGCAGCAGCTGAATTCCTCAAGTTTCCTTCCAGATCGAAGTTATACTCCTCAAGCCACATTGCTCTACAGGTGCAGTTTCCCCCAACTCTTATCATAAGCTAATCTTCTCCTGTAGTTACTCACCGTCACATTTGAACTCTTGCCTCTCATGGCAAATAGGAAGGAAAAAAGAAGCACGGAAAACGTGGCTACCGAGCAAGTCAGAAAATTTTGAAGTTTCTCTTTTAAATAACTGAAAGGTACCTGCTGTGAGGCAATTCTGAAGCTTAAAAGAGAGACTGTCTGGGCCACAGTGTCTCTCTGTTGGTTACCTTACCCTGCCAGGAAACAGGACTGCCAGATATGCCAAAAAAATACCTCAAAATGGGGCACTGTTTTATGGGGCTTTGGCAATACATCATCTCCATTCCATAGGTGAGTTTTATATGGTTGACTGGGGATGGAAGAAAATGTAATCTTCCTGATTAATGACTCATCGCTGCAAGAAGTCTGCTCTGGTAAGGGATACTTTCCACTTCTACCTTCATTACACATTTTAAGCATAGAGAGAAACGGGGACCCGCATAATTTTAACAATGCAATGTAGGTACATATTTTCAACAATAAAGGGGAAAGCTCCTTTTTCATTTTGCTTGTAAAGACATGGGCTAACACGGTTGATCAAGATCCCTTCTCAAATATTAAGTGTCGAGAGGACAAGACAGTTTAAATGTTTATACATTTTTTTACCGGCTTTCCGTACTCCACAGTCTTTCATCTCCTAAGAAAACCCCAGCACACCTGTGTTTCACATGAGAGTGGCTCTCACCCAGCAGGTACATTTAGAGAAAAGAATCTGTCCGCACACTAATAACAGTCCTGACAAGGGAGGGAGGAAACGCTGCCAGCACCATAGGAAATACTATCTCTGGGAAATTAAAAGTGTACTGCAGTGTGCATGGTGTATGTGTGTTTATGATCTTGTTTCCTTCACTGGCAATAGCTCCTGTCAATCCATGAATTCTCTATTATGAATGAAATAGGAAATTGTTTCTGTATTAAAAAGTCCCAGCTGGATGTTAAACCAACAGCATGGTGATTTTAAACTCAAGCTTAGATAACTCTTGCTTTATGCTTCTTTGAGCTGAAAACGAAATAGGGTACTCTCCACAACAGATGCAATACTGAGGAGAAAAGCGTAAAAAGCAACAGCCATTTGCCAAATTTTGTGTGTGAGTTTTGTTTTGTGAAGGGGGAGAATTTTCTAGAAAAAAGAGAGACTATGGAGTCTCATGATCCACCTTCTACCAAAGGTCAATGACCTAGTTGCCAAGAAAGCTCTAGGGAAATTGGAGGAGGAAACAGAGAATGTGTGGTTGCTGGGAGGTCAGAAGCAGAGGAAATACCACAGAAATGTAAGCATGCCATGCCCTCGATCGGATACACGTAGTAGCAGCTACTAGAACGGCCATTATGCATTGGAGCCAGTAACTGGCCACCAAAAGCAGTCCTCTTGCATTGTGGCTGGACACTCAGCAGCTCAGCAGAAGACTATTTCACAGGCTGCTGGGAGGCTAGAGGTGGCTCAATCCTCCGTGGAATCCTCCGGAAGCAATGGATTCCTGGTCTGGAGCTGAAGGCATGTGCACCCCTGTGTTTCCCTGACCTTCCCACAGGCTGGAATACAGATATGCCTATGACCACTATGGATCTTACAGACAAGTGTGACACACTAAGATGGAATGAATCTGTGATCCTGAATGGCTTCAAGGAGCAAAGCTAACCTAAAGTAAAGAAAAACAAATGTGTTCATTTCCCTGCCATGTTTTTGAGCCTCTTTATAACTCTAACTTACTTTCACCCTAACTAGTGCACATTATAACATTTTGAAACTAAGGTCTTAGGACAGAAGGAAAGAGACCTCAGAAGACACTCGTTTTCTCAGTTTACCATTGACATTACCAGATTTCTAGAGTATTCTGTTTTAAAGGCAATAATACAATGATTATTTCCTGAGAGTTCATACAAGGCACATTTACAAATTAGGAGAAGGAACACTATAATATGTTTTCCAAAAAAAATTATTCTAGATTTATCAAAAATGAAATGGTCCTTGAAAAATTGTCGACAGTCAAAACTATATTAACCACAGATGTGTTCAGCCACTACAGCCATAGATGAAACAGTGCTGTTATGGGCTAAATTGCCTCCCCCTTCCCCAGATACATATGTTGAAGCCCTAACTCCCAAGTACCTTAGCATGTTGCCGCACTTGGAGATACAGGTCCTTTAAGGATGCAAGTAAGGTAAAATAAGGTCATTGGAGTGGGTCCTACTGTATTAGGACTGGTTTCCTTATAAGACGAGATTACCAAACAGACATACAGAGATACCATATGGAAGACACAAGGAGAAGGCAGCCATGTGCAATCTAAAGAGAGAGCCCTCAGAAGAAATCAACCCTGCCAACACCTTTATGTTGGATATCCAACCTCCAGAACTGTGAGACAATAAATTTCTGTTGTTTAAGCCACCCAATCTGATGGCCCTTTGTTATGACAGCTCCAGAAGACTAGCACAGGTATGTCAATGCCAAACGTTTTTTCTTTTCAGTCAGAACTAGGGAGAGATTCTTTGGGTTCTTCAAACTAACAAAGAGAGAACTTGTTCATACTTTGTATCTGAACTTTCAAAACAATTCTATACACTCCCCATAGTAAGTTTGGATCCATGCCTTATGCTATATTCAAAAGTAAACTCCAGTAGGTTAAAGATCTAAAATATAAGAAAATAAAATGCAGAAAGCCATCTTTGTAGCCTCGGAGTGGAGAAAGACTTTTTGGACATGAAGCTAAATCCTCAAATCCCAATGTCAAAGTTGGATGGGTTTAATTTCATTAAAATGAAGAATTAGAGTTCAATGAAAGATACCCTAGAAAAAGCTAACAGATTAGTGGAGATTCTAAAGCCAAAGGATACCTGCAATATCCTCCCCTCCAAAAACAAAAACAAAAGACAACTCCTGTAAATCAACAAGAAAACAATGCAATACCTAAGAGGAAAATGGGTGAAGGATATGAATAAATAAATCTCAGAGAAAGGCCAGATGTCTGAAAGGCATATGAAGAAAAACTCAATCAACATATTTAGCAACAAAAATACTGGAAGTTTAACCATCGATGGATGACTTTTCCACATTGTCCATTAGAATTGCAAGAACTAGGGTCACCAGAGTGGCTGGCTCAGTCAGTTAAGCATCCAACTCTTGATTTCAGTTCAGGTCATGATCTCATGGTGGGGAAATCAAACCCCATGTCAGGATCTGAGCTTGGCATGGAGCTTGCTTAAGATTCTCTCTCTCTCTCTCTCTGTCTCTCTGTCTCTCTCTCTCCCTCTCCCCCTTTCCCTCACTCTCGTTATCTCTCTCTCAAAAACAAATTGCAAACACTAGAACACTAAATAATATCCAGTGTTGGAGAGGATATGGGAATGACAGAAACTATTAGATACTATTGAAGGGAATATAGATTCGTCCAGTATTCTGGAAAGCAATCTAAAGGGACTAGGGAAACTAAGTATAAGATGTCCTTTGATTCAGCAATGGGTACAGTAGTCCCCCCTTATCTGTGGAAGCTATGATCCTCAGTGGATGCCTGAAACCACAGATAGCACTGAACCCTACATATACTATGTTTTTCCCCCTAGGCATTCATATCTATTATAAAGTTCAATTTATAACTTAAGCATGGTAAGAGATAAACAACAATAATAATAGACAAATTATAAAAATATATTGTAATAAAAGTTATGTGCATGTGGTATCTTTTTCTAAAAATATCTTATTTTTAATTTTTTTTCTTTTTATATGTTTATTAACTTATTTTGAGAGAGAGGGATAGAGAGCGAGCGGGAAGGGTTGGGCAGGCAGTGAGAGAGTGAGAGAGAGAGAGAGAGAGAGAGAGAGAATCCCAAGCAGGCTCCACACTGTCAGCCTAGAGCCCAATGTGGGTCTCGAACTCACAAACCATGAGTTCATGACCTGAGCCAAAATCAAGAGTTGGAGGCGTAAGTGACTGAGCCACCCAGGAGTCCCTAAAAATATCTTATTGTACTATATCACACTATACTCACCCTTCTTCTTGTGATAATGTGAGATGATAAAATGCCTGCACAGTGAGATAGGGGAGGTGAACAACGTAGGCATCATGAGGTAGCATTAGGCTATTATTGAGCTTCTGACAATTTGTCACAAGGAGGATCATCTGCTTCCAGCAAAAGGTCGACCATGGGGCACTGAAACTGCGGAAAAAGAAACCACCAATGAGGGCGGACTATGGTATATATCTCAAGAATACTCGCATACAGATTGAGAAGATGTGCCTGGATTTACCTGGCTGTATTATCTATGATGTGGAAGTGAGAAACAATGCCCATCCTTAGGGGAAAGGATAAGTAAAACGAGGTGGAGACAACTATGAAGATATTATACATTATCTAATACAACCAACTGTATACAGAGCAACACAGATCTAAATCACAAGTTGTTGAGTATTTGCAGCACTATTCCATTTATTAAAACACATACGAGGGCGCCTGGGTGGCTCAGTTGGTTAAGAAGTCGACTTTTGATTTCGGCTCCGGTTATGATCTCAGTGTTCCTGAGTTTGAACCATAAGCAGGGCTCTGCACTAACAGCAAGGGGCCTGCTTCAGATCCTTTGTCTCTCTCTCTCTCTCTGCCCCTTCCCCACTCACACATACACATTTTCTTTCTCAAAAATAAACAAATGTTAAAAAAAAAGTCTTTAAAGGACATTCCTACAAAACCCATATTTTCCAAAGGATATATAAATTAAACATATTGTGGTGTTTGCCTTCTAGAGGAGAAGAATGGGTGGGAACTGGGAACTAAGAGAAAAATTAGAATAGGGTCTTGTATGCACCAATAATGTTATACTAAAAACCAAGGAGTATGATTAGCTCGTTTCTGCACCTGAGATTTAAATACACACACACACACACACACACACACACACACACAACAAAACCTCTCCCCAAGTTCCTCCTGTATTTTTCAGCACATTATTCCAGCAAGCTAAATCTTGAATGAGGATACTGGAATTAACCAGACAGTTGCCTAATCTTATTAAACACTTTTGGTTATAGTATCTCTGTATTCACAATCCCTGGGGTAATCTGTCGCCTCCTCCCATGGATAGTCGGCATTTGGCAATGTCTGTAAAAAATTTTTTGGTTGTGACCACTCAGGGATTGGGTGCTACTGGCACCTAGTGAGCAGGGGCCAGGGATGCTGCTAAACATACTGCAATGAACGAGACAGGCAACAGAGAAGCATCCTTTTCCAAATATCAATAGTGCTGAGATTGGGAACCCCTATAGTCTCTACACAACCTCACTGCATTTTCCATTTACTTCTTCGGTCTTTGAGAGGCTGTCCTTCAGGCTGACCAAGATACTCATTTCCTCTTTCCCATCCTACTCTCCTACTTACTCTCCTTCCATCGTTACCCGCTTCTACTCTTATTTCTGCTCAAGCACAATCAACAGTCTTAGTTTGCCTCTTTCCCCGTAGTAGTCATTAATCTATTAAATACCACACTGCTTTTAATTGCTCATATAAAGACTGTGAGTGAGATAAACTGATAGTAAGCCATTAATAATTCAAGAAAAGTAATTGATAAAGTGCCTCTCACTCTCTTTCCTCTTCTTCCTTATGAGTTGCTCCCCCACACACCCATCTATTAAAATAGGAAGGCTATCCAATTTGAGATTCACTGAGGGCCTCTACTAAATCTTCATGAATTAGGTGAAGGAGCTAACAAATGTCTTAGAAGTAACAGTTAAAAAACGGACTGAGCCAGAGGGGGTCAGAAGCCAAGGTGGCAGTGGGGTGGTGATTGAGCTTCAGTCATTGGATGTTTGATGCTTGAGAGTCCTCCACTGAAACCAGAGGAAGGCAAAGAGCAGAGAGAGTGACTGTTTCTGACTTTTTAAACTGGACTCCAAAATTCTCTGAGCAACAGAACGGGCCCAATGTGTACCAGGTGGGATTTAAGTGTAAATGAAAGGACTGATTTTCAGATAATGGAGACAGTTAAAACATTGAATTTCAAAGTTATGGATGTCCTGTTTTGTTGGACTTCGTTAATTTTTTTAAGTACTCGGGTACACAGTGTTACAGTCCAATTTAGGCTAATGAGCAGATCAAAATTCTTAAGAGCTGTGATTTGTGTTTTCATGCATTTTCCTTGAAGTGTTAATTGCCATTTGACAGCTTGTCCCTTAGGCATTCACATCTCTTCTTCAGTACCTTGGAGGTTAAATTATCAATTATCCCCAAAAGACTCTTTTTACAGCTCTTCAACATAATCCTGTTTTCTGTCCTTGATGAAGTTAATGGTGGCAGTGGGTTTTTTTTTTTTATTTTGTCTCTTTGGGTTTTGGGGGTTTGTTTGTTTTTTAGAAACAAAAGAAAAAGTTTGGAAGGTCTCTGGAGAGACATTATCCTCCCTGTTTTATTCAGTCTGAGCGGTAGAAATACGAATATGTTCAGATCTCAAGGCAGTCTTTTTTTCTTCTACACATACATTCCTAATTTTTATGAATCATGTGGACCTGAATTATTTTTTTAATAAACAAATATTAAGAGAAAGAAAGGCAGGAAATATGGGGCACAATTGCACGTTACCCTAAGGTACGTCCGCATTCGAAGTACCCAGGAATTAAATCACCCTTGTAGCTTTTAGAAATCACACTCCTGTCTCTTTAACAAACTGTAAGCGAGAAGAGGGCGGGCCTCCAGAGTGCCGAAGGTTCTGATTGGTCCGACTGGCAGGAAGTGGGCGGTGAAAGCGTGGCTTCTGTTGGTGTCCGAGGCTGCTGGGTGAGAGGCCGAGGCCTGGCTGGGCTTCTGGACGCTGTGCCTAGCTTCAAATCGCGGGAGTGGGAACGGAGGGTGCAAAACGGGGTCCCTTCATCGCTGTGGGCGCGGGGCCCTGACAGCCTTTTCGCGGAGGTGCAGCGCCCTTGCAGCCGGGCCACGATCGGCGCGGGGTCCACTCAGACCACCAAGACCGCGGGGTGGCCCAGGAGCTGCAAGGAAGGTGTTGCTCGGCGGCTTGCCCCTGTCCTGGCAACTCGGCCGAGGCCCCTCTCTCAACCTAGGTTCTTTTTTTTCCCTGTTCTGCAGGCTCGCTTCCGGCGCCATGGCTCAAAGGGCCTTCCCGAATCCTTATGCCGATTTTAACAAATCCCTGGCCGAAGGCTACTTTGATTCTGCCGGGAGGGTGAGTTTGGGATACACCTGCCTGCATCCCTACCTCCATCCAGGCCCTGGTGTTCAGAAAGGAGCTCAGTTTTGCCTGAAAGAAAGGGATGAGCATCCCCTTTTAAAATATATATATAATTGGAAGATAAATATATCAAATACATGTCAAAATATGCAATTTGAGTTTTAACATTTGTAAAAGTCATTGTTATTAATAATTTATAACTGAAATAACCTCAGTCATTGATAATTTAAATTACAAAAATGACGAATATGGCGTTTTCCATGTAGTTTTGTAGTTTTGTTCGATTTTGGTATGCATTTTTAAGAAGGGAGGAGTCCTGGTGGTATGTCACATGTGCCATGTTATTGCTTTATATTTGTACACATATACGGGCAGGGTAAATGATGAGCGTAAATTGGAGAGTGTGGTAAAGACATCTTTAAACTGAAAGTGCTAAGAGAAATTAGGGACATAGGCCTGAAATTCTTCCTACTGTTGCCACTCTGCAGAACACCCCCACAGCTGGAAAGCAAAAACAAAACAAAACAAAAAAAAAAAAACCCAGTAAATTAATGGTTAGCACTTTATAAGCCACTGAGCAAAAGAGAAGCTGGATGTAAGATACCAGAGGCCTGTGTTTTCTCATGCCTCTTTGAGTGAATGTAATTGTTAAGGGGGAATACAGTTCTTTTTAAGAATACCTAGTTGAGAAATGAGAGTGCATTAGGTTGGAAGAGTGATCTCTTTGAAGTGCACACACTTTTAATTCTACCAGTTTATTCCTTCTAAACTCATCATGCGCAAAGCATTTCACATGTATAAAGGCCTTAGAGATTTTGTATCTGCCAAGTCAACTCTATGTGGCTCTTTTGATTCTTTCCTTAAAACACTTGTCACTATGGATTAACTTAACATAATCATCAGTAATGCAAGTGGGAGGGATGAAATAGATGGAGAAGAGTTGCAGGATAGAAGAGTACCAAAATATGTATGAATCTAGAGTCAGTCGATTTTTTTTAGACCAAAATTGAACTACCCAAGCAAAGCTTCTTAGAATAATCTTGACGTCATATGGCTTCCTTTTGGCCATTTGGACCTGTGTTCTGTCTAGCTTTGCCGATCCTGAAGCTCAAGTATTTTGTCTGGTCTTGTTGGAGAGAGACCTGCTGTTTCATGCTAACTTGGCAAAGAGAACGTTTGAGGATTTATCCAAATGACACAAGCCTTCAGTAAAATACAGCTCGCTATTTAGACTGTTTATAAATTAAATGCTTTTACCAATTTAACTGTTTCCACGGGAGAAAAAAGGTATTCATAAATTTAAACTTTGGTCCAAAAGTAAAGTGATTTATCACCTAACACATGGTTTTGGAGAGATTCCAGAAAGAAACGAGCATACCAGTTCTAAAATTGTTTAACGTCGAACATCAAGGTTCAGACCCTGGAGATCTGTCCTCCTTAATTTGTTAACACAGACCTTCCAATTAGGAATTGGTCTGTTTTCTGGCGTCTATAAAAAAAAAAGGGGGGGGTGCTTTTGGAGAGTCTGCAAATTATTGCTAGAGTTTGAATAATTTTGTGGTCTGCCACAAACAATCAATTTTGTCAGGCAGGTTACCTTTATTAAATGCAGTTATATGACAAATAGGAAGTGACTTCCCTTCCTGAGATTGAGGTGTTCTCATTCTTGGGCTCAGAGTAAGGCCAGGCAAGACGATAAATTATCCGTGATCTATGAACAGAAAATGACATGTCCTCATGTAGATGCACTCTTCTATCTAGTTGAGATTTATAGACCTTTTATATTAATACTGAAGTATATTTTATCTTACTAAATGTATTTTCAAGACTTGTTGAAATCTTAAGCTCTTGGCAGAAATTGTTAAATAATGGGAGTGTGTCTGTCAAACAACGTGGTTTCTTCTTCAGAGTATAAAATAAGGGATCATAGTGGTGCTTCAGGATAAATAATCCAGATATGGTTGATAGTCTGGTTTGCCTTATCAGAGATGCTCTTCAGAAGTAAAATTTTATATTTTTTATAATAATTCTGATACTGTCTTCTTACTTTTTTCAGTGTTGAGATGCCCTTTTTAAAAATGAAATTATGATGCTAACAGGTAGTAGTTAGGTTTGTTTATAATCCTTATGGTGAAATGAAATGTTTGTAACCATGTGATATTCCCCAACCTTTTGAAGTTTTACTGCTTTGTAAAGTCCAAGTCTGGGAATCACAGCAGGTTCCTAAAATTTTTGAGGGATACATAAAGTGACCTTTTAAGACACTTCATGATTCAGTGTATACAGAACTTTCAAAATGTTTTTCAGTTGCCTGTAGGATGAATAACATAATGATTATGTGGGCCTCACAGTTTGCCCAGCATCTATGGGCCTTCATATGGATGTCACTAACCCACAGCCTCCACTTTAGTGTGCTTTTAATCCATATCCAACTAATTACTTGTTATAGACCCTTGGACTGCTTAAATTTTTTAAAAATATCAACATTTATATCCCTGAATGTGAAAGACCCAAGGCCCATGATTTCATTTGATCCTCAAAGTACTTTTTGAAATTGGTGGGGCAGGTATTATCATCCTGATTTTATAGAGGTAACTGAAGCATAAAGAAGTCATATGTAGAGCGAGATCACCCAGCCAATCACAGATAAAGAAATAGGCAGCCTTATTCATCTGGGCAAAGCCCCTCCTTTGCCAGGCACTATGCTGGGCACAGGTTTTTTGATACTAGGTCTGATATTCTTTCTACTCTGCCTAAGCCTCCTGATATCCATGAATTTATTTTGATTTTCTTATCCTACTTCTACAATTTGTAAAAATTGTTTATCCATTTTTTCACAGATGGACTTTAATAAATGTTTATCCTCATTTTTTAAATAACAAAAACAACTAGAGTGTTTCTTTTGGAAATTAATATTGCTGCTGCTTGAATGGCTAGAAAATAGCAAACATCTTATGATTTGTGCTTAGTTTATTAAAATGATTTTTATTATAATAAAAAATATTGGTTTAAGTAACAGATGTTCCCTAATAGGTGGAAATTACAGCAGTCTATTTTAGCATTTATTTACAAATTTTATGTAAAACATTTAAGTTGCAACAAAAGTATTTCCTGCCTTGAGTAGGAAAATATAGTAGCACCTTAAAGTTTTATTAATTTGTTGTTAAGAGTAAAATAATTGTCCAGTTCTCCCAGGCAAAAAAAAAATGTGACCTAAGTGGAAATGAAGTACCCTCCTATTTTTGATAGCCTATAGTCTGGGAAGTTGAGTGGTCCATATTTTTTGATACTTGTTTTCCCTTTAATACTTACAGCTAACTCCTGAGTTCTCACAACGCTTGAACAATAAGATTCGAGAGCTTCTTCAGCAAATGGAGAGAGGCCTAAAGTCAGCAGACCCTCGGGATAGCACTGTTTACACTGGCTGGACAGGTATGAAGTGCTGACCGTGAGCTGGCATAAGCATTACAGAGGAGAGCCAAAGCATTACCTTTGGAGAGCTGTCTGACAGAATGGGACGCCCTTAAGTGCTTATTACTGCATCTGTATATGAGTAATTGCTTCCAGGAGAATGCGGTGCTCTCAGCCTACCCTTGATATCTTTGGGTTTTTAACAGTGCTCTGAATTTAGGGCAGGGTAAGCATATTCATGGAATATATCATACCTGACACAAATTTGGATAGCTGCTTGTGGAAAGAAAACATGATGTTTAGCATTACATAGTCAATTTGGAGATGGAATTTCAGTGGGAAGAGCTGGGAAGCATCTCAGAATACAACATGTGAAACAGAAATAAAGGCAATTTATCCACAGGAAACAAACAGGGATCGTACATGAACACAGCGTGAACCATAGATTGCTTGAACTGATCCTTCCAGATAGTCATCGCTAGTTGGTTTGCATTCACTGTTTTGCTGGTTATTGAGATGTGGACAGAGTTTGGGAAGAAATAGTATATAGGTTTCAAGGAAGTGAGAGAGAGACAAACCAAAGAAGGAATGCTGAAGAACTTGAGTTAGTTTACTGATGTAGAGAGACAGAAAGACGGCTTTATAATCTTGAAGCACGGTTTAGAGACTCCGTGTTTTCCAGTTACTCAGAAAAGAAGGCAAAAGGAAGAACAAGTTTTCAGCTCAAGGAATTAGATTTTAAGGCAGGTTGCTTGTCATGAAAATGCAGGTTCCTGGGCCTCACAGTGGAGATATCAGTTTAGCAGGTCTTGAGTGAGGCCCAGGAATATGCATTTTGCAAGCCTCAGTGGTCCTGATGTATATAGTCCTCTGTGGACTGCACTTGGAGAGTTTTTCTATAGCAGGAATTTACTAATAGCAAACCTTTTAGTAATGACAAGTGATTCTGTCCTTATGAGGGCGGGGAGGCAGAGAAAAATCAGAATAAAATTCTGTTAGGGATATTTAAGGTCATTATTTTCTAAAATAAAAGGAATGGACTAGTTAATGTTCAGCCTGCCTTCTTAGCTTCGTTTTATAATTTCGGGGGATTTTAGAAGCTTAATACAATGTTTATTGAAAATGAGAATAAATGTGAAAGTATTTTGCTTCAAGAAGAAAGTTGTAAAAACATTTGTCATTTAAATGAACATTACTATTTTTTATTTAAAATTGTGAGAATTTGGGGCTCCTGGGTGGCTCAGTTGGTTAAGTGTCCAACCCTTGGTTTTGGCTCAGGTCATGATCTCACAGTTTGTGGGATCAGCCCCAAGTTAGGCTCCACTCTGACTGAGGGGAGCCTGCTTGGGATTTTCTCTCCCTTTCTCTCTGCCCTTGCCTTGTTCATGCTCTCTCTCTCTCTCTCAAAATAAATAAACTTTAGAAAAATTAAAAAATTAAAAAAATAAAATTACAAGTATTTGAGCAAAATAGAACAAGTACAATGCGTGGTTATCTTTAGCTTTCCTCTTGATTTCCACATCTAAAGCCCACACTTACAGATCTTTTCCCAATATATTTGGAGTTTCTATTATTTTGTTATTCCTGGCAAAAAAAAAAAAAAAAAGAATACTAAGACAGATGGCTAGATTTAATTCCCTGACTACTACAAAAAGAATGACTGAAATCTCTGTCCTACTCATTCAGGTGAGCTATTATTATTACATATTATAAGGTACATTGCTTTAGGGAGAAAAGAAGTGGGGATTGACTTCAGGTTTGAATTAGTATTTTGACAATGTTGAAAAACCATCAGTCAGGCCCTCTACTGCTGGGGCTGAATGAGATACTAAAGGTTAAATAGAAGAGGAAATAGAAAAGGAATTCCACTCCAAGCAAAATGCAAGTGTGGCTAAATGTTTTGGCAGTATGAGTTTCCAGTGTCATCTCCTTTGAATGCCAATATCCTTCAACTTTTTGTCTTTAAGTATTTATGATACTTACTGCTGGCTCCTGAAAGCAGCTTATATGGCAAGTGTCTTAGGCAAATTGGCATACTAAGCAGTTTGGGGTGTTTTATGATGTAGCATAAAATCTTCTAGATAAATTTGCTAATGGCTTTGGAAGGAAGGGATCCTGATGTCTGCTAATTGAGCACTGTTAAAAAGCCATTATTCCCACATAAAATGGACTGTCTCCTCCAATGTTTTCGTAAGTAAAATGCTTTTGTTCCCTTGCCAGTGTTCAGACGGTCTGAACAGTATAAAACTCTGAGTTGCATAAGAAACTACATAATGCTAATTTGACACAAGAAATCATGTCAGTACCTTCTCTTCCCATTGTTCTATCTTACCAAGTATCATCTCTTCATTATTGCTATTTTATTGCCGTTAAGTGGATTCATAAACATTTTAAGGTAATAAACACACTTGGTGTTGTGTGTCAAACCAGTGTTTACATAATTATGTATTAACTTGTATGTTACTCTTTGTATTCCCCTTTCTGTCTTCCAAAGAGGGATACTTTTTAGAAAATAAGGATTCTGTTTTCTTTAATTTGTTCCCAAAATTTAGTGTCATATTTTTTATAAATATTAATTGTTGTTTGTTCTTGTTGCTAACTTGTCCAAAATTATATTACTTTGGGAAACACTAATTTATCACAGAAAAGCTTTAAAACTTGATCACCTTCTTCAGCATTGGTATTTATTGAGCATTTGGTGATCATTATGTAGTTTGTATGAGAGAACTTTATGATTATTATTAATTAGAACTTTAAGTTACCATCCTATTTTGTTAAGTTTCATTCCCCAGTGGAAGTATGATCTAATAGTTAATGCTCATTCAGATAGAATCAGGATTTAGAATAGGGTTAGGTTCTGCTGCACATATATGAAAAAACCAAAATGACAGTGACTTAAATAAGATAGACGTTTATTTCTCTTCTGTAAAAGAAGGCCAGTGCAGTTCAGGGTTGATATAATGGCCTCTGGATATCTTTCTGCTCTATCATCCCTCAGCCACTGGCGTCTACCTCTTGGCTAGATCACTGCTGAAGATTAATGCATTACATCAGCCTTTCAGGCTGCAGAAAGGAAAAAGAGGCAAAAAAAAAAAAAAAAAGAATGCATTCCTCTCCTTTATTTATTTTTTTAAGTTTATTTATTCATTTAAGAGAGAGAGTACAAGCCGAGAGGGGCTGAGAGAGAGAATCCCAAGCAGGATCTGTGTGGTCAGCATGGAGTCCGATGCAGGGCTGTATCCCATGGCTGTGAAATCATGACCTGGGCCTAACCAAGAGTCCGAAGCTTAACCAACTGAGCCCTCTCATCCAACAAGCTTCCCTCATCCCCTTTTAAAGGACTTTCTGGAAGCCCCACTCAACATTTCAACTCTACCTACTTTTCATTGTCTGGAACATAGTCACATGGTCACTCCTGTCAGGAAGGATAGTAAGCGTAGTCTGTTAGCTGGGGTTAAGTGGATTTGGGGTAAGATCCTAGTAATCTCTGCTATGAGTCCTATATAACAAGAAAAATGATTTTTTTTATTGTTTGCACAAAGCATTTGGACAACGAGCCTTAATTTTTTTCCACCTATAGAAAGACCTCTAATGTCTGCCAATTTGGAGGGAATTTTTATCTTTAAAATATTTTGAAGTTTCCTAAACAATACTTTGCCTGCTCTGGGTGTCTCGGGAGACTCACATTTGGAGTTTGTTTCAAAACACTTTTAATTTTGTTTTCATTTCAATAAGTAATAGTCCTTTCATAAAACCTGCCATTGAAAGCAAGTATGATAGGAATGCCAATTCATAAGTAATTTTTCTAGAGCTAAGTGTAACTTCTATCAAGAAAGGGGCTGCAACTGGTTCTAAAGACTGGGAGATGTCAGCGTTTTCTCAGCGTGACTGAAACGTTACCTGCCTCTCCTTTCCACATCCTCTCAAACTCCTGCTTGCTTGTCACAGGGTTATAAAATTCTTAATTTGTTTTTACCCTGCATTAATCCATAGTAAACCCCATAGTCATATGTCTGTGTTTCTGCTTTGTGACTATAAAAAGCTACAAATGGAAACTGTCCAGCTTCATAATACCTCATTCATGCTATGACTGGATTTGCCTCAGTTGCTCACTTGATCTTGAAAATGAAAGTTTTAGGAAAGAAGCCCATGTGGTTTTGTTTTGTTCTTTTATTTTTTTTAAGTTTATTTATCTATTTTGAGAGAGACAGCATGTGCAGGGGAGGGGCAGAGAGAGAGGGGGAGAGAGAGAATTCCAAGCAGGCTCCTTGCTGCCAGCACAGAGCTCAATGCCAGGCTCGAAATCACAAACCGTGAGATCATGACGTGAGCCAAAACCAAGAGTCGGATGCTTAACTGACTGAGCCACCTAGGTGCCGTGCCCATGTGTTTTTAATATCACATATGCCCTTAAAACTGAAAAATTGGACTCCCATCATTTTTTCCCACTTTCTATTTTTTTAGGAAAAATTGAGACTAAGAGTGACAAGCTACTTATTAGAATTTCTGTACCTGTGTTATATGTGCTTTAGAAAACACCGTGTGCATAATGCTTTATTGGTAAGGGTGATGTGTACAGGTTAAATAAAAATTTAAAAGTAGCAAGTCATTGCTTTAGAAAGTACATTGCCTTTACAAACTAGTTTACAACTGAAATTATCTTGGCTTTTATTATAAAATGGAAGCAGAGGATATAACACAGTGATGAGAACGGTCAGTGTAGGCTTTTAATAGGATTCAAGCATCATTTTCACTAAAGCCTACATATTTACATGCTGTGGGTGTCACAGTGCAGTTTTACAGTCTGTATTCCTGACTTTTACCTTTTTTTTTTTTTAATGTTTATTTTTGAGAGAGTGAGAGAGACAGAGCCCAAGTGGGGGAGGGGCAGAGACAGAGAGAGAGAGAGAAAGAGAGAGAGAGACACAGAATTCAAAGCAGTCCAGGCTCTGAGCTGTCGGCACAGAGCCCAATGCAGGGCTTGAACTCACAAGCTGTGATACCATGACCTGAGCCTAAGTCAGAGGCTTAACTGATTTTTACCTTTTTTTTTTTTTTTAATTATTATTATTCACAACAGAGAAATAAGATGCCTTTACCCTAGGAAAGAAAGGAGGGGAGAATTGTTCAAACCAGCAGCTGTCTCATATTGGCCATTGAGGCAGTTACGGTAATACATCGCTCTGGGGTTCATGCTTATCCAGGAATGAAGTATTGTGAATAATCAATTTTGTAGGCAGTAATTGAGAGGTAACAAATTATTACTGATGTTCAGAAACAAGAATTCAGTAATTTAATAATAAAATATATGGAGTAAATTTTGGTTCCCAAGGGAATGAGGATCATCAATATGCAGTTTCATGATCATTTGACTGATAAAGGACAGAAGTAAAGGTTAAAAATGATGCCTATTAATAAAACGTTGCTGGGATTGACATTTGACAGGATCCAGTGTGTGCGCGCATATGCCAGTAACTAATGTTATATGCCAGGACACCATTCTAAGTGCTTGGCATTCGTTAACTAACCTAAATCTCAGAACAGCTCTGTGGTGTGGATACTCTTTGTATCCCCATTTCACAGATGAGAAAACTGAAGCAAAGCAAGGCTGAGTACCTATTCCTGGTTACATAGCCGGTAAATTAGAAAGTTAAGCTTCAGCTCAGCAAGTCTGGCTTTAGAGGCCCTGTCTTTACCCCATGAGAGTGTGTGCCTGTGTGTGTATTTACTCTCCACTTCTACATCTGGGTTCACTCCCTACATTTTAGGATGTATCACGTATGGAGAATGTGTGCACATGAGCTGTAGGGTGGGGTCGCTGAGCAGTGGTAACATGATGATACTCGTGCTGTCCAAACATTTTAGATGTGACTAATGACTAGTGAGTTTTAAGTGTTTTAGAAAAAAATTAGGATAAAACATGAAAGGAATTTGGAAGGAAAGAGGGAAACATGAGCTAGACAGGCAAGAGTAATAACTAAAAGTCTATAGGAAGAAGTTATTTGGGATCGGACATAAAGCAAACCGTGGAAAGATTTATGGGCATTTGCAGCCAGAAAAATGAAATCTCCAGCATTGTGCTATAGAAGTTGTTTCCATGCTTCCTAATCCTAAATTAATATATTCAACATGGTTTCAGGGTAGAAAATTCACTGGGCCAGAACAGAAGCTTTTCTTCATAATTGCTTGTATTTGAAAACGCTTGTTGTGGATCTTCTCATATGAAGTATCTGTTAGTCTGAAAATAATCGGTAGCTGTTACAGCTGTTAATAAGCAATATTTGAAATGAACAGGCCCAGTTCCTTTCACTGAACTTTATAGTTCTTTATAGAATTCCTTTATAGAATATCCTTTATAGAATTTAGTACATTGAAGTGTAATGCATCGTGATACTGATGTATGACATGTGCCAGCAATAAGCACTGAATTGTTCGCTCTTAGCCATAATCCTTTCCTGCTGGACTTACCAGGAGTTCTTTACAGAATGTGCTCCCAGCTTGTGAAGCAAGGAAAACATTTCTGTTCTTTAGGTGCTCCATCAAGAATTGCTCTTTATGCCTGTGCACATAGCAGCAGACAGTACGGAAAAATGACAAGCATGGAGTCCCCTTAAGATCATACCCAATGGCCAGCTACTAAGTGGTCCTAGGTGGTGTCCTGGAATCTGTTGGGACTCATTCGAGAGCCTGATGGCACCTATCTTTGGGCTGCTCTGGTTTTCGTTCCAGGTAGCTTCCAGGGAGGAAGAGATTTTAAAGTACCTTAATAAAATAGAAATTATAAAGCACTGGTGAGGAATTGATATTACAGAGAATTAAATGAGCAGATGAAGTATTTTTGTGTTAGAAATAAGCATTTAGGAGAAAAGATTGCTTCCCTTGCAGATAGCATAGTAGAAAAGTTAAGTAAACCCAAGAGATAGCTGATCTCACTAGTGTCTTTAAGAAAGAGTGAGGGAAAGTGCTAGCCCTCATTTAATTTCATTTTTTCCCAGTCTTAACTATGATGATTCCTAAGGGAAATGATGATCAGCTCACACTTAAACACACACACACACACACACACAGGACTCTAGGGGCTTTAGTTCTAAAAGACATAACCCAGTCTTCTATAACCAACTCACAAAGTTAATGAGGCTAAGATCAGCATATATTTCCCCTTTTCAAGTATTAGATAACATTTTAAATAAGAGGATATGCAGCATAATCCCTGGAGTAATATTAACTTGCGCTCTAAATGCAAGTCATTAAAGTGTTTCAAGATGCTGTTCCTCTGATCTGCCAAATGTATAGCCTTTGAGCTACAGCTTTAGCACGTGGGGCTTAGTTTCTGCTGATACCAGACTTATTTGAAAGGAATCACTCTGGCCAGGTATCTTTTCTTTGCAACTTCATCTTTTTATTACGTAACTTTTCAATGAGAGCCAGCATTTCAGTGCCTAATTTGAGCCCCAGCCAAGTGTCCTTCACCTTCATGAGAAGCGCCTGTGCCTCGCAGCCAGCGCTGCCAAGGCAAGTGGAAGGAAAAAAGGGTGTGGATCCACACTGGGTTTATTAGAGCCCTTCACAGTGAGCACTAGATAGAGAACTGCCAGGGTATCACCTACTTCCTTTCTGACTGCACTTTTTACTGTGTTGATTTCATTACACTGTAGGTTATCTTAAGTGGCTAAGATACGGGCTTGAAACAAGTATAGGGTTCAAATGCTACCAGTGTGCTGGGGCGAAACACTGAGAACAGGAAGAGAATGTTGATAGACCAGAAGAAATGGCAGGAGGGAAAGAAAGAAGACCTATCTAAGCAATTTGACTTTTCTAGACAACACCAAGGAGGCGGGGCTATGTTTTGTCATTTTGATTCTGAGCATCTTCAGCATTTAACACAATGCCAGGTCCATAGTTGGTGCTTAATAAATATTTGTTGAATGAATGAACAAATGAATGAATGGACAGTGTCCTGCTATTACTATTCTAGCTACCACCTATGCAAGCTAAAAACAGTCACTTAACACAAAACTAGATGGAATGGGAAGACAGTGGAATTCAACTCATTTCGTTTCTGTTAGGATGTAGAAGAATTAATCACATCTCTTTCCCCTTAACTTCTGATCCAGTTGAGAAATGAACTCGGAAATTAGGTAGGGCTCATGACATCTGCTTTATACTTGGTAAAGCTGGATAGAGAGCCTGTTGTTTAGACCTGGATGTCAAGTGGGTTTCTTCCTTCTTGCCACCTGATTTGAACTTACCTCCTTAGACTCAGAGCATCTGGATAGCCCATGTATGGATTAGCCCTTGGGAAACAGGAGAGAAAAGAGGGAGAGCCTGAAAACAGAGAAGACTCCCAGAAGCTCAAGAGAGGGGCCAGATGGCACGTGTATAGGGAACATTTTTCTAGTCAGAGGAGCCAGTAAGGGTGGAGAGAGGCAGGGACATGGGAAGAAGAGTATAGTTCCCTCTGTACTTTCTGTCCCTTTCAATCAGGCATCACAAATCAGATGGAGTCACTCTTTCAACACTTGGTGAAGTTCACAGTATAATGGAGTTGGGCATTTATTTAGTCACTGTGTGCTGGGGACTTGTACTGATCAGCATGATTCACAGTGGCTATAGAGTAGCTACTATTATTTCCATTTTATAGGTAAACATGCTTAGGCACAGAGAGGTTTAGTAAGCGAGGTAAAATCACACAGCTAGTGAGTGGTAGAGTGAGACTTCAATCCCAGACATCAATTCCTGAGCCCGTGCTCTTAATGACCACTATGCTGAAAGATTTATCACCTATTAATGGCAGTCTGAATAAAAGACTAGGAGCACTTCCTAATTTGACAGTTATGAAGCAGGGTACTGAGGGAAGGAGGAGGAAAGTATGATGTGTCCTTTTTTGAAAATCTGTTTTCCTCTCAGTCAGCTCTGGAAATGCATCAGAGAGAAAAGAAGACACATGTTCCAAGGGCTTTTTTGCCCTCTGCCTTTCCTACTTCTCTGTGTGGGACGATACTACGTAATTAATGGTGCAGAGGCACACTGGTCTTCTCCCCATGCTACCTGTACTCCCGATGCGCCGCGGCTTGTCATGCTTGGCTTTCCTCTGACAGCTGAGCAGAGCTACTGGTCCGGGCAGTGTCCACTGCGGGCTCCGTGGAGAGCACTGTGCACAGAAACAGCAGTGACTAGGAATGGGAACTGTGCCCTAAAGACAGCTGTGATTTTGTTGACAAAATGAACAGCGTATCAGAAAGTACCAACCTGATGTAGACAGATGATCATACTGTACGGGGTTAATTAGAGAAAACAGTCACTTATGTTTTCCTAAATCTGAAAGGAAAAAAGAAAACTGTGGTAATTGGTGAACTTTCAAAGTTTTGACTAGGGAACAGTTTATTTGAAACTCAGTCATCCATCACCTTCCAGGGAGTCCCCGCTTCCGTACCGCTCAGAACCATTAAGACCATCGTCGGTGGTAGCATCTCTAGTGACTCCAGCAGTATTGCAGTCTGAACACGGCTCTTCCCAGCAGATTACACGAAGAGAATCTTGAAAAGACCCTGACCTGCAAGCAAATACTCCGTAAGAGGATGTGCAGTGGCAGAGGTTTTCACATCAGTGCAGACTGGTCATAAAATAAATGAATAATGTTAAGGCATAATCTCTAAAATGCAGACTCACAGACAAGTGTTTTTGAGAGTTCATACATCTCTGGAGATTTTTATCATCTCCATATACATTTGAGACACACCAAGGTCTTGATTGGTCAAGATGAATAGGACTAATGATCCCTCGGAAATTCAAAGGCTTGGTATTAATTACTTCTCAACAGCTGGCTATATTTATAGTACTACTGGGGATAAGTAGCTGAGTAAGGAAATTGCAGATTTAGAAGTGTCCCTAAGCAGTTTATCCTCCCTTCCCCAAGTAGTAGCTACAGAAGGAGACCGAACAGAAAAATCTAGTTCAGAGCTTCCGTACTAAAAATCAGGACAGATTCCTATTACAGCAAAGTTCTCTTCAGTCCTCACGGTATCATTTTTTCTTTAAATTAGTTACCAACATTCCAAAAACAGATTTCTAGGATGAACTGTGGGGGCAGTGCCAGGCTTCCTGAACTTCTTATGCAGAATGACATCTGTCTCTGGTGTTCAGAGCAGTGCTGTCCTTAGAACGTTCTGCAGTGATAGAGAAGTTATTTTGTTGTCCATTATGGCAGCTGCTAGCCACCTGTAGCTCTGGAGCATTTGAAATGTGGCTAGTGTGACTGAGACACTTTATTGTAAATTGTTCACTTTTAATTAAATTTGTGTAGACGCTTACGGTTAGAAGCTGTCATATTGGCCCCCAGTTATAAGTAACCAGACAAGATTTAGGAGTTGTAAGCTCAAAGTAGTGTATGTCTGGACTGCTTCTGGCCTTTCAGACCACAAAGGAGGTTTTTGATTTTTGGTTTTGTTTGTTTGTTTGTTTGTTTGTTTGTTTTTATAGTTAAAAGCAACCCCTGCCTACATAGGATTGATGAATCTTGCAGCCCACTTGCTCCTGAAGTGCATCAGAGAATCATTGACTACTCTAGTAGTCACATGATTCCCCACACCTTTGGAGGACATTTGTCCAGCCTTTCTCCCCTGAACTCTGGACTTTTACATCCAGCTGCCTATCTGACCTCTCTGCTTGGATGTCTAGTGAACATCCCAAACCTGAACTGTACAGGTTTGGCTCATTCTCTGCCTCTTCCCCACTGCCAGGCCCTGTGTTAGACGTGCTTAGTGCCCACCCATATCTGGTGTCCCTCTCCTTCTGGACTCCTAGGAGGATTAAACCTCTCAACTTCAGTGTAGTTACGTGAGGCAACCTCTTCGAGTCCAGGGGGTGCAGGTGGAAGTGGCATGTGATTACAAGCCAAAGTGTGTAATTGCTGGTGTTTTCTTCATGTGGTAGGTGTCCAGGATGCAGTTCCCTAACAAAGTCCTGCATGTTCAGTCCCATCTTGGAGGGCCTAGACTAACCCATCGGGTTACCTTTGAAAAATGCCTTTTTAAAAAAATACTACTCCTCGACATAAACCAACCATAGATTAGCATCAAACCTAAATTTCTATGTCTGGTTTTAATTTGAACCCCCAAGGAAACTGTCCTTATTAACCGTGTCATCTCCTAGCCTTCTCATCCACATGGATTTTCTCAGGTAATTAATTCCACTCTCCGGGAATACCATGCACTGGCTCCAGTTCAGTCTTCCCCTTGTGGTCCACGCCCCATCATACCTCCTTCTCCTTGATGGTATTGTTTTTCACCCTGGGATGGAGGGAATACTCTGCCCACTTCTGTCCATGCTTCTTCTACCAACCCAGCCTCCAAAGCTGTGAATAACTAAGGAATGCACTTGCCATATCTAAAGCATTTGCTAACTTCACATGCTTGATTCTAAAAGGTACTTGAATGATTTTTTTTCCTGATGTTATATTTATCTGGATTTGCATGTAAAATAGAGGGGGTATCCCTATTACAACTTTCCTATACCCTATAGGAAATGAAGTACGACCAACCAGAGTAGCAATAATCTCTTGTTCCTGAAGGAGAGTACTCATTACTGAACAGGATTAGTTATCCCAAATGCTTTATTGGTCACCTTTAATGACTTTGGGATTAATGGGCAAATAATGGATTAGATTTTGCTTTACTCATTTCTTAATGTATCTCTCTTCATATGGATTATTTTCCCATTTAGAATATGTCAATAAGTTTAAGTCATATATATGAGCAAATTTAACAAGACAATAAAATTCAGACCAAAAAAGCATTAGTTTTCATAGCCTAATAATGACAGTAGTTATCAGGGAGTGGACCAGCTAAGAAACAGGATATTTTAACATCAATTTTATGTCAATGAAGATGTCAAAATCCCTCCAGATTTAAGGGGGGGCAGCTTTCTTTTTTTTTTTTCTTTCTTTTTTTAAATGTGTATTTACTTATTTTTGAGAGAGAGAGTACACGCACAAGCAGGGGAGGGCAGAGAGACAGGGAGAGAGGGTATCCCAAGCAGGCTTCATACTGTCAGCACAGAGCCTGACACAGGTCTCAAACTCACAAAAAGTGGGATCTTGACCTGAGCTGAAATCAAGAGTTGGATGCTTAACCGACTGAGCCATCCAGGCACCTTTTTTTTTTTTCCTTTTTATGAAGTAATTCTAATATCTAAAACTATTTGAAGTATATTTTTACAACTAAATGCATTCAAAATTTATTTTTGAATGTTTATTTATTTTGAGAGAGTGAGTGTGTGAGGGGCAGAGAGAGAGGAGGAGAAACAGAATCCCAAGCAGGCTCTCCACTGTCCACACAGAGCCCCACGCAGGCCTCGATCCCACAAACTGTGAGATTATCACCTGAGCCAAAATCGAGTGGGACGCTTAATCAACTGAGCCAGGCACCCCAATGCAATCAAAATTTACGTCTGACTTTAGTCTTTTCTGTTCTGGAAGAAAAGGTGAAAGGGTAGAAGAAGGAAGCAAATCTCCTTTATCCTGCCTTTCGCTTAGTGAACAATATAGAATGAAATTTTATCTGCTGCTCAAATTTAAGCCCCAAATACTCTGATTAAGTGGCACATCCTGTGATAAAAAGAAAAATGAAACATTAAAAAGATTAAGCTCCATATATCATCCTGTGTTGAGTCTCATGACCAGTTTGGATGGTTGTTATCCTAGAAGCCAGTACGAATGTTCTTTCTCATTATATTAAATGTCATTTACAGGCTGAAATCATACTTGGGGATGAGTTTATGAATGGATACAACTGCAGTCCTCCCTCCCAAACCTGGCCCTGCCCTAGAGGCATATTAATATCTCAGTGGATGAGAAGCATAGTAGCCTTGCAGTACCATTTGACTTTTTCCATGAATAACAAACTTATTTTTATAAAAATTAACATTTGAAAAGTTTTTTAAAGCATAGACCGGGGCCAGGGTTGCAGGTATATGTAAGGGGACTGGGGTGAGTTTTCCCTGCCAAGCCTTCAAGGTTGTGTCTTTATTTCCTACCTTGCTAGTTATCTCTCAGCATTCAGTATTTATGCAAAGGTGATGTTATATGCATGAATATTGCTAAAGGTTGGGAGAACATAACGATCGGGTTTAAGACATTTAACCACACACAGCTCCCCCATTTTTTCTATCGGGTCATCTGGGGTACACAGAATTGATGAGTCATTAAATGTCTTCGACTTACACATTTTGTCTTACTTTCTGGACCTAGACTCATTTCTAGTAAGTTTATACAAGAAACTTCTGTGAATTGGCAGCAACACTCCTCACTTGAAACCCTTTCATCCATGGGTGTCTTGTGACAGGAGGTAGACACCGTAAACTGAGGCGCAGATCGCTGAACCAAAATACAGGGATGCTGAGGCCCAGAATGAGAAGAAGAGGAACAGAACCCAGGAAGAGAATTCTCTGCTAACCAAAAAGAAAAAAAGTTTTCCATCTAAATGAAATATGGTGGAATGGAGAAATGACTACCTGTTTTTCGTGAGAAATGCATCAAACCTTACCACTGCAAACTTCAGTGGGTTTTGTTTGTAAAATATTTAGGCCAAGAGGAATTGTTGATAATGAGAGACAAAGGTTTGAAAAGGAAAACAATCATTGGGCTCGTATTTAATCACTTTGTATTTTCTCAGACTTCAGTCATGTCATTATCTGGCTGCAGTGCTCACAGAACTCAATTAGGGGAGTTCAGGCAGCAATGGGAATAGGAGGCCAAAATGAAAGGGTAACAATTTAAATGGATCACTGGCAGATGCCTTGTGTGGATGGAGATGAAGCCATTTAAGGACCTAATTGCAGAAGAAGCTCTTGACATTGATCATTTGTGAAAAGGAGCTTTTTTTTTCTTACATACATGGTTTTGTACACTTACGTCTGCAGACCTTCAGCACTGGTACGTCCGATCATCAGCTTGTGGAATTCCTAACACCAAGCCACTTTGAAAGAGCAGACAAGGTTATTAACTTAGGCAGGAAATGAAAATTTGGCCTTAATATACATGTGAAATTGAATTGTCTGTAGCACAAAGCTTTGGAGATTACCCATGCAAAATGAGAAAACTATCTAAATTTAAAATTGTCCTCAGTACAGTGAAAAGTAATTTTGCAGACTGCATTTTTACTGCACTGAAATCCATGAAGAGATTGGCTCTATTAATTTAGATTTAAACAGAGGCTCTGTATCTTCTAAAAATGGTAAATGAGATGGAAAATGTACTTTAAGGGGAGAAATGAGTTTCTGGAAATGCTGCAGGCAGGTAGGTTCCCTACTCCACATCTTTGAGTCTGCCCTGAGACCAATCGGCTTCAGAGGGAAGGCTCTATCTACTGTGACAGGCATTCAGACAACACCTCAATTATATATATACATATAT
>NW_026057584.1:26869728-27083630 GCF_023721935.1 Panthera uncia
CTACAGGAGAGACTGAAGCAAGAGCAAGTGGTCACTGGTTCCAGAAACAGATGAGGCTAAGAGGATTTGAAATGGCACACAAAAAGTTCAGATGTGATAACACCCCACTTCAAGACCCTTTAGAGAAAGGGTCTACCTTTTTTTTGACTACCTGGGCTCACGTACCAGTACTGCTGCTCACAAGTCATGTAACATTGAAAATGCCACTTAGGGGCGCCTGGGTGGCGCAGTCGGTTGAGCGTCCGACTTCAGCCAGGTCATGATCTCGCGGTCCGTGAGTTGGAGCCCCGCGTCGGGCTCTGGGCTGATGGCTCGGAGCCTGGAGCCTGTTTCCGATTCTGTGTCTGCCCCTCTCTCTGCCCCTCCCCCGTTCATGCTCTGTCTCCCTCTGTCCCAAAAATAAATAAAAAACGTTGAAAAAAAAATTAAAAAAAAATGCCACTTAATGTCTCTGAGAGTCAATATCTTCATTGTTTATAAAAATGAAGAAAATAAGAGTAGCTATTTTGTAAGGTTGTGAGGATCCAGTAAGTCCATTTATTTTCTGGTCATAACTGTTACATAACAAATGAATACCCCAAATCTCAGTGGCATGAAACAACCATTTATTGTGCTCATGATTTGTGAGTCAGGGACTTGGGAGGTCTCTGCTGGGTAATTCTCCTTTAGAGTCTCTCATGCAGTTACACTTAGTTGTGGGTTGGGACTGCAATTATGTGAGGACTTGAATGGTCGGTGTGTCCAAGGTGACTTGCCCACATGGTTGACAGTTGAGGCTGGCTGACATCTGGTTGCTCAGCTTGGGCTATCCATTGACCTCTTCTGAGTGATAGTCTCAAGATGGCTGGACTTTTTACAGCTCAGTTCACCCAGAGAGAACATCCCAAGAGGACCAGTGGAAGCCGCATAGCTTTTTCTGATCTGGCCTCGTGTAGCAACACTTTTGTGGTTTATTAAGTCACAACGTTTCCTTGATTACTGGAAGGAAGTGACATAGATCCCACCTCTTAATGGGAGAAGTGTCAAAGAACTTGTGGACCTATTTTAGAATAACTACAATATAGGTAAAGCTCTTGGCACAGTGCCTATTCTACGCGATCACGAGTCTTACTCTTTTGACATGATAACATAGCCTTTTAGTCTTTCACACAAACTCTTGTGAAGCTTGGTCTTCTTTTTCATTTTGTCTTGCTGGTGCAAATCCATGGTGCTCCTTCACGGAGTGACCCTGAGGAAGATGGACAAACAATGCTTCTGGTTATTCTTAGTCGATGTTCTATAAACCTTGCAGTTATGTGGAGAAGAGGGCTACAACGTTTACATTTACACTTTTCTTTTCCACTTGGCATCTTCTTAGAGCTTCAGCATGTCCCTGAAGCACAGGGTAAAGTTATACTGAGTGGCTCGCTGATGCTTGCAGACAATGGGGATGGACACAAGCTCTGGACATCACTTTGGGATTCATTTATTTGAAATCCTCACACATTCCCTTAATAGGTCAGATCTCGGTTTTAACTTTAATTTCAAAGGTTTTACCAAAGAAATTCGTGCCAGCTCAGCCCTCTGATTCTGGCCAATTGTCTGACACCTCTGTTTTAGGAGTATGAAAGCTGTTTTCTGCTACAAGTTTAAGATGAAGAAAGGATGCATATTGTACTTCGGTAGACTTCAATATCTTAAAGTCTATTGTCATTTGTTTCTAGTTTTATAAACAATCACGTTTTCTGTTTAAAGAGTGTGAAAGCCTCACAGTGCTGGAAGCCATATTTGCTGAGTCACCGAGTATTCATTTTCACTTAACATTGGTATGGCTTGAAATATTTTTACTTCTCCGGCTTTATTATTATGCACCCTGTTTGTCATATGATGAAGGTGATAAAGGTGTGTAAGTTTCCACTTTATAGTATACTGTAATGGAGGGAGCTTTATTTTATTAAGGTGGAAATGCTGAGCAGTCCCTTAGAAAACTGCTCTTCAATTTTCCTCCTGATATGTAGCAAAAAAAAATTTTTTTAAACGTCTTTTATACTACAACTTGTTAAAGGAATGGTGAGATGCGTGTTTTCCAGGAGTCCAAACCATTTCTGCACAGGGGCCAATTTAGAAAAAATAAAATGATTTCTTTTCAGAAGGTGTATCCTTTTAAAATGTGGAAAAGCAGTATCTGCACTTGAGTATTCTGTTGACTTTTTCTTACTAACGAAAGATTTGTTTGTGTGTGACGGGCTGAAATTTCAGAAATACCTTAATTAGTGTGCTCTGCGATAGGGAGTAATGAGCACTGGTGTGAGAGGAGACATGGCTTGCTGGGCTCCTTAGGAAATGGCCAGGGAGAAATAGTTTGGCTGCAGCCCTCCATCCCTCCTGCTGTGTCGCTTTGACCCCTCACTCCTGTTCCTCAGTGTGTGTGTCCTCTCCCAAGGCGGCAGCTTCTATCTGTGAGTCAGTCATGTGACAGTACCAGAAACCAGACCCTGACCTGCCTTCAGCAGAGAGAGCTTCCTCTGTTCTATAGTGAATGTAACACTCATTGCTTGTGCCCCAAACTGCATCTGAGAGTCTGCTTCCAGGGAAACTCACAGCGTGACCATGACCATGGGCTGCACTTCCTCTCCAGAGGAGGGGATTTGGTCTGCAGAAACATTTGCAACTTGATTGAAAATGCCAGCAAACTCCGACAGCTCATGGTTTTCTCCTTTAAAAAGGCAAGCACTAACCATTGATAGAGTACTTTAATTATTCTTTATTTTCAGCACAATCACTTCTGTTGATAGAACCAAGCTCATGCAAGGCTTCCCAAGTCCATCTCATGCTGTTCTTCTGAGTTATATCAAGAATCATCTCTTCTCCTGTTTCCTTATCCAAAGGTGTTGTGGATCAGGATCAATATCTTTTTATCTGATTAAGAAATAAAGCACACATTTATCAACCCTACTGTTGACTAATTGGATTCTAAAAGAGGTTGCTAGGTTTCTTGAAACTAATGGTTCTCAATCCTGGTGATTAGAATCTTACCAAAGAGGGGCACCTGGCTGGTTCAGTTGGTAGAGCATGTGACTCTTGATCTTGGGATTATGAGTTCGAGTCCCACTTTGGGTGTGGAGATTACATACAAATAAAATCTTTAAAAAGAAAAATCTCCGGGCGACTGGGTGGCTTAGTCGGTTGAACATCCAACTTTCGATTTCTGTTCAGGTCATGATCCCAGAGTCATGGGATCAAGCCCAGGCCAGGCTTCACACTGAGTATGGAGCCTACTTAAGATTCACTTTTTCTCTTTCCCTCTGCTCCTCCTCCCTAGTTCATGCACCCTCTTTCTCTCTTTAAAAGGAAAAAGAAAAAACTTATCAGAGAAACCCAAAAAGACATTAATACCTAGTTCCATCTTTGATCACTTAAATCAGAATCTTTGGGGAATAGGAAGCTTACGAATATTTTTTGTGAAGGTCTACAGGTGACTATAGTGCACAAAATAGATATGTGTACAGTAGAAAAAGCAGGGAAGTAGCTCAAGCCAATGGGGACAACTGAATACGTTAAAGGCACAAGATGACAGCACTTTTTTGAGTATAGAAGGAGACTACACAAAAGATTGAAAAACAGAAGTAGACAACTCCAACTGTCACATAAGTAGGATTCATCAAGAAAGTACAGTTTTCTCACCAGCAAAAGCAGAAACAAATGCCATAAAAGGAAACACAATCTACTATTTCCTACCTGCAAGCCTTTTATCTACATCTGATCACAGAATAGTCCTCATCCAAAACAAATGTCAGGGTTAGTAGTAATTAATGTTCTTTACTTCCCATGAGAAATAATTCAAAGTGGTTTGCCTACTTTAATTATATTTTTAAAATGTGCTCAATATTACATCAATATGTAGCTTCTCATGTCATTTTGACTATTACATGCTAGTTTCCTTTATTTTCACAATCATATATATGAATATATTATTTTTATGTTTCTCCTCCAAATCCTATAGGTCTACGTAGGTCTTTACATACTGTAGGAAGGCAAGAAAAAATGTTTCATGGATCCAGCAGTATGCCCTGTTTTGGGCTTATTTGGTCAGAAGAAACAGACCTATTCAGATGAGCTTAAACAAAGGAGGATACTATCAGGAGGGAAATCTCACACACATAGAAGTTGTGCTTAAGTCTCGCTGACATGGAAGTAGGGTGTGCAAGGGTATGAAGAGGACCCACAGCAGGAGATCAGGCTGGAGCTCCCGTGTTAGTGTCTCGGCTACACTCTGTGCGCCTGCTCTTCTCTGTCACTTGGCCTAGGGTTTAGCTGCCTTTGAGTCATAGTGTCCTTACTGGTTCAGTAAATGGTGATAGAGTCAAGAGGAGAAAAGACATGTTCTAACCGGAACTATGACAGCAGGGATTCTGGGGGGTGGAGCTCAGACTCACTTTGAATTGGAGAGTGAGGCAGTTAAGTGATAAGTCCAGGATAAGGGGACAGCAGAAAAGGCAGCCACCTAGTCTTTTCAAATATAAGAGGCCCCATCTGGGTGGAGGTGAAAAAGCCTGGTTTTGCAGTTAGAAGTCTTGTCCGTGGGGGTGTCTGGGTGGTTCAGTCAGTTAAGTGTCTGACTCTTGGTTTCAGCTTAGATCATGATCGCAGTATTAGTGAGATCAAGCCCCCCTGTAGGGCTCTGTGCTGACAGCACATTCTCTCCCTCTCTCTCTCTCTCTCTCTCTCTCTCTCTCTCTTCTCTCCCTCCCTCCCTCCCCTACTTGGATTCTCTCTTTCTCTCTCTCCATGCCCCTCCTCAGCTCACTCTCCTTCTCAAAATAAACAAACATGAAAAAAAAAAAAAGACTTTTCTGTGTCCAACTTATAACTCTTTAACTTGGAAAATTACTTCATATTAGTTTTCTCCCTATAAAATGTAGCAAGACTATATACCCCACAGGATTATTTTAAAGATTAAATAAAGGTCAAAAATGCTCTGTAAATCTAAAAACACCAAATGCAAAAGAATATTTATTTCAGTGTACCAGAATGTCAGGTTAATTACTGTGAGGTGGGCAATGCAAGGTAACTGCTTATGAATAAATATCAGCTTGATTGTCCTTTTTAACTCATGTATCCAATACATTGATACCCTACCTCACCTGTGGACTTTCCAGAACTGAAGAACGTTGGCCGTTACTTAACTGCTTTCACATGAATGAAGGGCATCATATGGATGATTCCAATTTTGTTATAGGCAAGGGAAAGCTGAGATTCAGAGAGAATAAATTGTTTAAGTCCATACTAGTAGTAAATTCTAGAGCATGATTTTAAGCCATCTAGTATTGTGAAAGGATACAAGTCTTTACCTCAGACTAAAAAGAGCACCGGTTTCTCCAATGACTGGCCCCTCTAGCTGCGGTCTCCTCCTGTGCCTTTGTTAGATGAAAATTAGGAAGCCTGACTCACGTGAAAACACATTACGTCTACCCAAATTGCAGTTTGGTAGCCAAACTATAGCCTAGGCCAAATCAGCTCCTTTGTCTGTGTAGACTAATAACAGTTTTTATATTTTAAATAAAAAATAAAACGAATAAAAATATGAGACATGCGAGTATTATATGAAATTCACATTTCAGTGTCCGTGAATAAAGTTTTATTGGAACAAGCCACACTCATTCGTGTACATGTTGTCAGTGGTTGCTCTCACATTCTAAGTGGAGTTGAGTCAACAGGGAAGGTGAGGCTTGTAAAACCTAAAATAGTTACACTAAACCTGAGATTGTTACCGAACAAGTTCACAAATCCCTGATCTAAACTACTGATTGCTTTTAACGTGTTTTCTTGAAATTAATTGATCATGGGGTGCCTGGGTGGCTCAGTCGGTTGAGTGTCCAACTTCAGCTCAGGTCATGATCTCACAGCTCGTGAGTTCAAGCCCTGCGTCAGGCTCTGGGCTGACAGCTCAGAGCCTGGAGCCTGCTTCTGATTCTGTGTCCCCCTCTCTCTCTCTCTCTGCCCCTCCCCCACTCATGCGCGCGCGCGCGCGCGCGCGCGCGCGCGCGCTCTCTCTCTCTGTCTCAGACACTATTTTCTTTATTATCAAAGCATTTAAATTAAAGAACTAAATGTGTGCATAAGTCATTAGCAAGGATAAAAAATTGAAGTGGTGAAATATTCCCCTATGGTGGCAATAAAAAGTAGCCTTCAGTTTTGGGAGGCAGTGTGGTTACATGTATAAAAAGCCCTTATATATTTAGCTCAATTCCACTGATAGAAATTTTGGGAAGGAAATAATTCGAGGTGTGTGCAAAGATGTGGGCAAGCAGAATCATATAGAATGATGAAAATCTGCAAACAGACCAAGTGTCTAATTGCTTTGGTAAGGTACAGTATATCCACCAAAAGGAATGTAATAAAGTCATTTAAAAAGATAATCCACACCTACATTTATTAAAAAGATGTTCAAATTACATGTTTAGGGGAGAATGGCATGGTACACAAGAACACTATGTTCTTTTGGTAAAATTATGCTGGGATATTTCATTAAACATTCTTAAAGATATGAAAAATAGAACTGAAAATTTAGCATTTACTGAGTATCAAGTACTCTAACAGACAACCTTACACATTTATCTCATTTAAAAATCCCAACAACTCTATGAGCTATTCACCAATTTTAATTTAATCACATTTTAATGTGCCTACAAATGTGTCTGTTTTATAAGTATTATCAGGCAGAGAAAAATTAAATAAATTTCTCAAAGTTACATATCCAGAAAGCACTAAGGGGAGGATTAGAAAGCTCATGTTCCTTGTATTCTATGACACACCTTCCTTTCAGCCTTGGGTTGGAGGTTTTATTTTAATAAAAATCATAAGTAAACTTTAATTTTTTTTTATTATTTTTTTAATGTTTATTTATTTTTTGAGCAAGAGATAGAGTGTGAGCAGGGGAGGGGCAGAGAGAAAGGGAGACACAGAATCCTAAGCAGGCTTCAGGCTCTGAGCTGTCAGCACAGAGCCCAACGCAGGGCTCAATCTCACCAACTGTGAGATCATGACCTGAGCTAAAGTCAGATGTTTAACCGACTGAGCCACCCAGGCGCCCCTAACATGTTTTTTTGAATGTAAATAACTGATGTCTTTCCTGGGATACAGCATAATTTAGTGGGAAAACTATGGGTTTTCCAATCAGATAGATCCATGGAATCCATTGCTCAACCATTGATTGACATGTGAAACAAGTTATTTAGCCCTATGAGTCTCCATTTTCTTAAAATAAAATGGACAAAATGTTGTTTATCTAAGAATTATTATGAAGAGAGATGCCTGGATGGCTCAGTCAGTTAAGCATCTGGCTCTTGATACTAGCTCAGGGCTTGATCTCAGGGTCGTGAGGTTGAGCCCCACATTGGGTTCCGCACTGGGCATCAGGCCTACTTAAAAAAAAAAGTTATTATAAAGATTAAAAGAAACAATGTATCCAAGCACATAAGATATATTGGAAAAGCAATCTACTTTGATTCCCTTAAATACGTAATAAGAAACGAGTACCACAATTGGTACTGATGGCTGATAATACTAAGCAATGACTATGTAATTTAATTCTTCTTTAAAAATTTTTTTTTAAATGTTTATTTATTTTTGAGAGAGAGAGAAGGAGACAGCATGAGCAGGAGTGGGGCAGAGACACAGAATCTGAAGCAGGCTCCAAGCTCCAGCTGTCAGCATAGATCCCGATGCAGGGCTCAAACCCACAAACTGTGAGATCATGGTGTGAACCGAAGTTGGATGCTTACCCAACTGAGCCACCCAGGTGTCCCTTAATTCTGCTTCTTAACACCGGTTGTCAACAGTTGGTAACTACTAATTTAGAGATCATTAGTTTGTCTTTTTCAAGGAAACCATACTAAAGACAAAGACTGACTTCTCACACACATAGCAATCATTCTCTGAGCCTTGCTATAAACTGTATAGTCCTTCCATTTATAAACAAGCACCCTTTACATCTAGAGGCATTACCCAGCCTGCCTAATGATATTTGCTGAAGAAAATATGTTAGCAAGAGAAAGAGTCAATTCTTCATAAAGAATGATGCTGGAAATTTCCTTTCCGGTAGTGTTAGCACTACAGCCTAGCAAGTTAAAAAAAAAATTCCACCAATAGAGGAATGGTTGCTATGGGTTCCTCTTGTAAGTGTCATGGCTGGGGTACCAGAAATAGCTGAGCCAGCCATTGGTTCAAACACCAGAAAACAGCCTTGGTCAAGTATCTTGTACAGAGAATAATGGCATCCTGTGATTGAAACATTTTTGAGACACCAAAGGTGTTTCATCTTGCCCCGTGATTTGTGCTATGCCACACTTGGTAATTTTAATCTCTATTTTTCTAGCATATTTTCATCGGAAACAAGCCAAACAGACTTCTTTCAGTATTTACATCTTTCACGGATGTTACAGCCTAAGGTCTTTCTCTCAAATGTATGAAATTGATTCTATGAAACTTTAATGTCTCTAGAGAAGATTGGTGAGAATTTTGCTATAAAAAGGGAGTGACTGGGGTGCCTGGGTACCTTAATCAGTTCAGTGTCTGACTCGATTTCTGCTCAGGTTGATCTCAGTTTGTGGGTTGAGACTCCCCTCCCCTCCCTTCCCTTGTATCTGCACCACCTCCCCCCCACCTCCACCCTGTGGGGCTCTGTGCTGGCAGTGTGGAGCCTCCTTGGGATTCTCTCTCTCTCTCTCTCTCTCTCTCTCTCTCTCTCTCTCTCTCTCCCCCTCCCTCACTTGTAAATAAACATTAAAAAAAATAAAAAGGGCATGACACTGGGTGTGGATTTGAGGTTCAGAAAAAAGTATTCTATTTGCTCTCTTATATTTAATCCATGTTCTAAAAAAGAATTGAAGTCTCCTATTTATGCTTTAATGTTTAATAGGATTTCATTTTTTTTATTGGTGAAAAATTTCCTTCTAAGGCATAAGTAAATGCCCCATTTCCTCTTGGGGATTTTTTTGCTTTGCAATAAGTTATGTTGCTCTGAATATGCTTCTCTAATCAAGCGCCATTGTTCCTCTGGCATCAGGAACGAAAACCCAGGCAATATAGCTGGGAAAAACAAGCCTGCTGTCAGAATTAACCTGCAAATTTAGTTCCCCTTTCATTCTGGAATTGTCAGAAACACTTCTCATTTACCAGGAAATTAAAAACTAACTTAATTTTAGAATAGGCACATCATAAAATGTAGAATATTAAGTGTGCCCACATGCACGTGTGTGTAAAAACTGGAATCAGATCAAAATAGAACTCAAAGGCAAATATGTACAAGTGATTGCATGATTGTATAATGCATTCAAGTCTATCTAGAGAAGAAATCACAATAAATTATGTAACCAAAATTAATCTGTGGTTTTCCAGACTGACCCTGAAGGCAGAGGGTTTTAAATTCATCAACTCATTATCCATTACTCTCATCATGTGTAAATGAGAAAACTTAATAATTTTCACCTGAGAATCAGAAATTACTCTGCAAATCTCATTGGCTAAAACACAAGGACATAAGTAAGAACTATTATTTTCATTCTCGTGGCTGGAAGGGTTGGTTAAAAGATTTAAGACCAGCAAATGAATCAGTAATGAAACAGGTATCAATCACTTTCTTTTAACCCCTGATATGCTTTGAGTTGCTTCACATACATAACCAAAGCCTGTTCATTCTTTTGAAAAATTTTATTCATTCTTTTTATTATACAAGCAAATAAATCTGCTGATATTCATTTAGAAGTCAATGTCAGATTTAGCAGCTATGTGCAAGCAAAATAGCAAATGTAGGTGCTTGGGAAATAATGGAAATAGAAAGTGGCTTTCAAGAATAGCCATTGATTCAGTGCAGAGAAAAGCCTTTCCACCATTGATAATGTTGACAAACGTTGTGTACCCTGGATGAAAGGCATTTCAAGAGGAAAACATTTATATTTGAAGTTCTGCAAGCTGTGCATGGGAAAATTCATTTCAGATTGCCCTTTTTTGCCAATGGCTCAGTTATGTAATTTGCCCCAGGTCACATATAAGTGAAATGAAGAAGCACAGCCCAAGAAGCCTGTTCTATCTTCAGCATCCACCATTGTTTTGCAAAGTCACCAAATGATCTATTTTAAAATTCAATGGCTTCTCATTTCTCACATTTGGCAGACTCTTTGCAAATTTTAACACTATGAAACATCCACTCCTGGGGCTTCTGTGACATTTTCTCTTAGTACCATCCCTCAAATGGCTGGTCTTCAGTTTTTATGATCACTTTTTTTCTCTGTTTGCCCCTTAAATATAGGAATTACACAAGTGTAATTTTGGGCTTTTTAAACTCCGTTTTGTGAGCCTAGTCTGCATGAACGCATCCATTCTCTAGGACTAATGACTTCATTTACATGTTAGGAATTTTTCAAAGCTCTGTTTCAGATTAGTATCCTTGGCAAATGAGGAAAGAATAAATGTCAAATATTACTATAACACGGCAAAATTAATAACTTTGTCCTGATCCTTGCTGACTGATTTTAAGAATGTTATTCCTAGAGGACTTGATCTTTTGTCCCTAACCAGAAGAAATGGAGTCAAGATATCTAATGTATACATGTCAAGAACATAAAAATCAGAAATAAAGGACCCTTCCTCACATATGACGAAACAGACAGAAAGGCGATAAATCATTTAAGAATCAGCAATGATGAAGACATAGGAAGAGTTGATACAAAAGAACTACACCAAGGTAAGGAAGGATTTCTGTGGCCTGCGTTCTCCTGATTCAGATGATGTTTTAAAACTCAGCTCCTTTAACTTCCCCTAAAACCAACAACATCTTCAGAGATCTGTAACAGGCAAGTCATGGGCCTGGTGTGGTTACTAATATTACACGTATTGGTGACTAGATCAACTCTAAGGGATAATGCCTGAAATCAGAGAGACCCATGCTCTGGGATGAATGGCAAGAGCACTGATTATTATTGGTTTATATGGTTGGGTTGGAGATGACTGGGGCAAGCCACACCCCTTATTTATTCCCCTCATTCTCCCAGGCTTGAGCTCATCTAGAATCTCAGGCAATACTCGTATCCATCTTTGGTCATGATTCTACTTCTAAGATCCAGACATGAATTAACAATTTTCTGAGATTGCCTCTTGGACATCCCACTGACATCTCATTTTCTCTACCTGTATACTCCACTACCTCATTTTCTCTACCTGTATACCTTCTTTAATACCTAAGTTTTAAAACTCAAATGTATTTCTCCTTCTCTGTTAACTAACTCATGTCCCATGGTCTCCAAGTTCTGTGCCATTTATTTCAAAAGTGCTGTAAATATCTTCCCTCCTCCCAATCTTCACTACCACTCTCCTGACTCAGACTCTGTCACCTCTCTGTGGTTTCCCCAGCTCTAGTCTCTTCTCTACAGTCCAGCTTCTTCACTGTCGTCAAAATTACTCTTCTAAAATTCAGACATGATCATGTCATTTCTCATCCCTTCAAAACCCTGTAACAGTTGCTTATAGCTTTCACAATAGAATCCAAACTTCTGAGTGGAAAATCCCATATCTCTCTCCAAATTTTTTTTGTCATTGTTGTTGGGGGGGAGGGGAGTTCATTTTCTCTGACTCACCTATCCTCCAGATACACCAAGTGATTTCATAGTATCAGAATGTATCCTTCACGCATGCCTTTATGTGTCTGCTTTTGAAATCTGGTTCCATTCTCTATTCTTACTGGACTCTCTCCCCCCGCCTCCTCCCATAGGTTCTTTGTGAACTTGCATTACGACCACTATTCACTGTTTATCCTGGACCCTGGTTCATTGTTCATGATCTGCCCCCATCACTTGACTCTCTGATTCCTTGAGGACACTGGACCAGATGAAGATGTACACTAAGTGTTTGTACCATTTATTCATTTTCTATTTAAAAAGGTAAGATATTATGAGGTTACTCTAGAAAAAAGTGTAGAAAAGAAAACACAATGTTAGAATTAGATTCCTTTGGCTTGAGAGACTACCAAGGGGCTAGCCTGATTGACATCAGGACTCAAAAGTGAGTGAAAAACTGCCCTTTCTTATGTACAGATTTATAAAGGAAATGATCTCCAGAACTTTTTCCTTTCAGACTAAGAATGCAAAAAAAGGGGACATAGGGAGGGATTTGGTGAGAGGAGATTCATGAGGGCATTTCTTTGGACAGAGATACTATGCTTCCTGTGAGTCACATTTCCTTTTAGGACAGCCATGGGGAGGTGCTGCCTTCTAACCGAGGCTTTAATAAAAAAGAGTGTTCAAATACTTGGAGAGATTGAAATGTGTCCCCTGATGTTGGGAGACCTGGAGTTCTATATGCTGGAGAGATCTAGTGTCTAGAGGAGAGCTCATGGTTCTGGTGCGGCTGAGTTGGAAACCACCTCTGCTCCTACAGCAGCAGGGGAGGGAATACAAAAGGGCCAGATGAGTGCCATAGAAGGGAGGCAGCTGGAGAAAGTCAGCTAAGTCAGCTTATGTCCCATCCTAGAAGATTGCCTGAATAGGAGACAAGCCTCAGCAGAAAGAAGTTGGAAGTATACCACAGGATGCTGACTGAAAGGGAGGAACACGGCTGAAAGCACATTCCCTTACTTCTCCTGCTCTCTGTTTTATACCAAGAGGAAGCAGAAACAGCATCTGTGTAGGACTATCCCCTACTCTCAATGCATGCTTGTAGCCCGAGGTAAATCCATACTGGGGAAGAGTATAGATCTTACACCATCAGCTTCAGAGTTTTGACTGTTCCGTGAGCTGGACATTTTAATCTCAGAATTGAGACTCTTTTTTAGAATTGAGATTCCTTTTATAACCAGAAGAATTTTATTATCTGAGAGTGACTAACAAGTCACACGTCTGCCCAAGTCTTCAGCTTGAGGCAGGGAGATTTCTTCCACTGCATAATGTTGAAAGAAACTGTGAGAGACAAAAATAAACTCACGTTTTGATCACAATTCATAGGAGTCATGCTTGTTCAACACAATGGTTACACAGGAAAAGACAAAATATTGGTACGTTGGTGCCCATATAATGAGTGCTTCTGATTTTTCTACAGTTGAAGCAGAAAAAGGGCTGAGAAGTCCTCTTGGTATCTATCTGGGTCTTAATTTTCTGATGCCAATGAAAATCAACATATTTCTGTTAACTAATATTACATATCAAAGAGGACAATCTGAAGTGTGCATTCTATTTCCAAGGCCTGATCAGGAATTCTCCTAGTTTGTGCTATGGATTGTAGATCCTTGTTTCATAAGGAAAATTTAAGTGACATGCTATGCTTGTAATAAAAGCAATAAATTTAATTCAGGTATTTGTGTCATAACAGAGAAAGAAAAATAGCCTTTAAGAAAGCTGCACAGTGCTGGAAGCAAGGATGATCTGGTAAGTTAATACATACATTAGAAAAACTGCTTTTATTCTCTAAAAAAATACAAATTACAAAATGGCTTGTCACGTGATGTGTGTTGCAGTACAAATCGTTCATCCAATTTACCTAATAATTTCCAAACACACTGTTGATATTTAGAAACTATTGGTTGACCTTTGCTTGACATTAGATGTCACTTGCTACATGATGCCTTTGTATGAACCATGACTTGACATAGAGAATGGCATAATGTAGTTTCAAAGATTTCCTGTTTAGTTGATTGTCACTGGATAATTTTTATTTATAAAGAAAATAAGAAAAGAGAGCAAGAGAAGAAAAAGGAACAGAGAAGAACTATAAAAGCAACCAGAAAACAATGAAGAAAATGTCAATAATTATCACCTATCAATACATACCTATCAATAATTAGCTAAATGTAAATGTTCTAAATGCTCCAATCAAAAGACATAGGGCAAAGTAGATAAAAGGCAAGACCCATCTATCTGCTGTCTATAAGAGACTGACTTCAGACCCAAAGACACATATAGACTGAAAGTGCAAGGATGGAAAAAGATACACCATGCAAATAGAAGAAACAAAAAAGAAAAGAAGAGAAAAGAAAAAAGCCAGGGTGGCAATACTTAGACAAAATAGACTTTAGAACAAAGACTGTAACAAGAGACAAAAAGGGCATTCCATAATGATAAAGGGATCAGTCCAACAGTAGGATGTAGCAATTGTAAATATCTATGAACCCAACACTGGAGCACTTTTAATGCAAATATTAATAGACATAAAGGGAGGAATTGGTAGTAATACAATAGTAATAGGGGACTTAAACACCCCACTTACATCAATAGGTAGGTCATCCAGATAAGAAATCAATAAGGAGGGGTGCCTGGATGGCTCAGTCGGTTAAGCAGCCGACTTCAGCTCAGGTCATGATCTTGTGGTCTGTGGGTTCGAGCCCCGCTTCAGGCTCTGTGCTGACAGCTCAGAGCCTGGAGCCTGCTTCGGATTCTGTGTCTCCCTCTCTCTCTCTCTGCCTCTCCCCCACTTGCACTCTGCCTCTCTCTGTCTCTCAAAAATGAATGAACATTTAAAAAAATTTAGAAACCAAACAGTGTCTTTGAATGACATATTACATAGGATGTACTTAACATATATTTTTAAAAAACATTCCATCCCAAAATAACAAGATACAAACCCTTTTCAAGTGCACATGGAACATCCTCCAGAATAATGATATTAGGCCACAAATGAGTCTTAATAAATTTAAGAAGACAAATGATATCATGTATCTTTTCCAACCACAACAGTGTGAAACTAGAAATCAATCACAAAAACTAGAAAAACCACAAATATGTGGAAACTAAACAACATGCTACTAAATAGCCAAAGGGTCAATGAAGAAATCAAAGAGAAAATAAATACATGGAGACAAATTAAAAGAAAACACAAGGGCCCAAAAGCTTTGGGGTTTAGTAAAAGCAGTTCTAAGATGGAAATTTATAGTGATAAAGGCTTATCTCAAGAAACAAGGAAAATCTCAATCAATCTGACTTTATACCTAAAGATACTAGAACAAGAAGAACAAAGACCAAAGTTAGTAGAAGGAAGGAAATAATATCAAAGCAGAAATAAATAAAATAGATTCTAGAAGAATAGAAAAGATCAATAAAACCAAGAGCAGATTCTTTGAAAGAATAAAAATTGATAAATCTTTAGCAAGATTCATGAAGAAAAAAAAAGACACAAATAAAATCAGAAATGAAAGAGAAATAACCACTGACACTACAGAAATACAGACTATAACAGAATATCACACAAAAAATGTATGCCAGCAAATTAAACACCCTAGAAGAAAGGGATAAATTCCTAGGAATATCTAATTTTCCCAAAATGAAATAAGAACAATAGAAAATCTGAACAGAGCAATCAATAGTAAACAGAATTGAACTGGTAATCAAAAACTCCCAACAAACAAATTCCAGGACGAAATGGACTCATAAATGAATTCTACCATACATTTCCAAGAGTCAATCCCTATTTTCCACAAACTATTACAAAAGCAGAAGAGGAATGAAAGTTTCCGAATATATCCTATGAGGCCAGCATTGCTTTGACACCAAAACCAGATAAAAGACGCTACAAAAGAGCAACACTAGAGGCTAATATCTCTGATGAATATAGATGCAAAAATCCTCAACAAAATATTAGCAAACCGCTTTCAACAATACACTAAAAGGATAAGTCACCGTGATCAAGTGTAATTTATTCTGAGGATGCAAGAATGGTCCAAAATTTGCAAATCAATCAGTGTGATATACAACATCAACAAAATGAAGAATAAAAAGCATACGATCATCTCAATAGATGGAGAAAAAGCATTTGACAAAATTCAAAATCCATTCATGATAAAAGCTCTCAACAAAGTGGGTTTAGAGGGAACATAGCTCAAAATCATAAAGGCCATATGCAAAACCCCACAGATAACATCATACTCCATGGTGAAACACAGAGCTTTTCTTCTAAGGTCAAGGATGTCAACTCTTACCATTTTTATTCAATAGAGTATTGAAAAGTCCTAGCCACAGCAGACAAAAAAAAAAAAAAAAAAAAAAGCATCCAAATTGGTAAGGACGAAGTTAAACTGTTGCTATTTGCAGATGATATATTATACATAGAAAACCTCAAAGACTCCACCAAAAAGCTATTAGAATAATAAGTGAATTCATCAAAGTTGCAGGAGCCAAAATTAATACACAGAAGTCAGTTGCATTTCTATACACTAATAACAAAGTAGCAGAAAATGAAATTAAGAAAACATTCCATTTACAATTGCACCAAAAACAATAACTAGGAATAAACCTAACCAAAAAGATGAAAGACCTGTATTCTGAAAACTATAAAACACTGATGAAAAAATTGAAGATGACACAAACAAATGGAAAGGTATTCCATTCTCATGGATAGGGAGAATTAATGTTAAAATGTCCATACTACACAACGCAATTTACAGATTCAATGCAATCCCTATTAAAATACCAGCAGCATTTTTCACAGAACTAGAATAATCCTACTATTGGTAGGAAACCACAAAAGACTCTAAATAGCCAAAGCATTCTTGAGAAAAGAAGATCAAAGCTGGAGATAACACAATTCAAAATTTCAAGATATACTGTAGAGTTGTAGTAAAACAGTATGGTACTGGCACAAAAAGAGAGAAAAAGATCAATGAAATGGAATAGAGAGCTCAAAGATAAACCCATGCTTATATGGTCAATTAATCTATGACAAAAAAGGCAAGAATATACAATGGGGAAAAGGCAGTGTCTTTAACAAATCGTGCTGGGAAAACTATAGACAGCTACATGCAAAAGAGTGATATTAGACTACTTTCTTATGCCTACACAAAAGTAAACTGACAATGGAATAGAACCTAAATGTGAGATCTGAAACCATAAAATTCCTAGAAGAAAACACAGGCAGTAAGTTCTTTGAAGTTGGCTATCACAACATTTTTCTGAATATGCCTCCTAAGGCAAGGGGAACAAAAGCAAAGTTAAAGGTCTGAGACTACACCAAAATAAAAGCCTCTTGCACAGAGAAGGAAACCATCAACAAAACAAAAAGGCAATCTACCGAATGGAAGAAGATATTTGCAAATTGTATATCCAATAAGGGGTTAATGTTCCAATATATAAAGAACTTTTACAATTCAATGCCAAAAAAAATAACCCAGTGAAAAATGGGCATTTTCCAAAGAAGACATAGAGATGGCCAACAGACACATGAAAACATGCTCAACGTCACTCATCATCAGGAAAATACAAATTAAAACCACAATGAGATACTACTTTACACCTGTCAGAATGACTAGATTCAAAAAGAAAAGAATTAATAAGTGTTGTGAGGATGTAGAGAGAAAAGAACCCTCACGTACTGCTGGTAGGAATGCAATTTGGTGACGCCACTATGAAAAACAGTATAGGGATTTTTCAAAAAATGAAAAATAGAAACATCACTACTGTGTATTTACCCCCTAAAACCGAAAACACTAACTCAAAAAGAAATATGCTCACCTATGCACATTGTAACATTATTTACAATGGCGAAGATACAGAAGCAATCCAAGTGTTCACAGTCCATTGATAGATGAATGGATAAAGAAGAAGCAGCACACACACACAATGGAATATTACTCAGCCACAAAAAAGGGATGAGATCTTTCCATTTGCAACAACATGGACGGAACAAGAGGGTATTAAGTAAAAGAAGTCAGACAGGGAGAAACAAATCCCATACGATTTCACTTATATCTGGAATCTATAAAACAAATGAATAAACAGAAAGCAGAAACTGACCCATAAGTATAGAGAACAAATTGATGGTTGCCAGAGGGTGGGGAGATGGGCAAAATGAGTGAAGGGGAGTGAGAGATACAGGCTTTCGGTTATGGAACAAGTCATGGGGATAAAAGGTACAGCATAGAGTGTATAATCGATGGTAGTGTAATAGTGTTATATGGTAACAAATGATAGCTATACTTGTGGTGAGTACAGCACAATGTATAGACTTCTCAAATCAGTATGCTGTATGCCTAAAACTAATGTAACATTGTACATAAACTATAATTCAATTTAAAAAAAAAAGAAAAAATTGCGGTTTACATAATGACATTGTTTATGAGATGTAATCCTCCTTCCTTATTTGCTGAATTAACAGCAAATACATGACCATTTTTCTAGCTCCTATAATGCTCAGAGTTTTACGTAACGTATATTTGGCATCTTTGTTATTGACTGTCATGAAAATTGCTGATTAGAATATTTAAAGAGATCAAAGCTAATCTATTAGACCAGATGAGACATCTTGGGCTGCTTGGGTTCAAATTCTGGCTCTGCCCATTAAGTTTTAAACAACCTTCCTACCCTCAGTTTTCTGATCTGTGAGATGGGGACGCTGATGATTACCAGTACTCATAGGAGTTAACATGTTTGTAAGGGAGCCTTCAAGACAGTCACTAAATATTTATAAAATCAATATCTATGCCAACTCCAATTGGGCTTTTCATGGGTTTTAGGCAAAGGTGAATTTCAACAGGAACCATAAAACGGCTTCTTTTCCTTAGGCATCGTTAACTGCACATTGCCCCATGGGGCCTATTTATTGCCCATAATCTTCTGTTGTTGGCCTCAGGAAACCCATTACCTCCTCAGTGCCTTTTGCTCTTCTCTATACCCTGTTAAGAGTTAAAGTCCTATGGTGACTATAGTTCCTATAAGCAACCATATGAGGGAAGTTCTGGGTGGAATGAAGACTGGTAGCAGATGACCATAGTGTGGTTACTGATCACCTGCTATTTGACAATGCCAGAAGAGGCACTGTCTCCCCTGTGGGCTTCCAGTCTTCCTCTGACTTGGAGGAGAGGGGCAATGCAGGGACAAGGGTAGGCAAGTGATGGCTGTGGCTGGCTGGCAGGCTGCTAGATGCCAGCATAGACCATCTGGGCTTCCTGGAACACCTGGTAATGCACAGGCCAGTCCTCCAGAGCCCGCTGAGGGGATCATGACCATTGGTGATCCCTAAAAGGCAGGACTTTTGTGGGGACTGGGACAGATCTTGGAGGCTCTCGGTTGTATAAGGCACTGATTGACCTTACAGGTGTTAGAACTGGATGAGATCTGTGGAGGCTGGAGGAATAGACCTGGGGGGCCAAAGAGGGGCATTGGTAAGGAGAAGCTTGGGCAGCAAGTCTTTCAATATTCTCATTATTTATTCAAGTGAATAAGGGGTCTGTTGGCTGAAGATCAGCCCCGGATTTAAGAACATGTCACTTGCTTCCCCAGCTTAGAACATCTTTCCAACCATGTCTTTTTTCTACTTCCAAAAGTTATAGACAAGTACTCTATAAGTTCAGGCCTACTAAGTAAGAGGATAGCTTTTGTCATTTCTCACTTGATAATGAGATTTTTATCTATCATAGGGTGGGGAAACAAGCAAACAAACTCCACTATATTTTTCTTTTTCCTTTATGTTAATGATAAATACAGGTGGGAAAAGAATTTTAAATGTGTTTATCACGGGTATGAAAATTACCAATTGTTACTGTTAAATAAATGTACTACTTAAAGATTTCTTTTCTTCTTTGTTGAGATAGGGCAAAAGTTGATTAAATATTGGTTCCCCAGGCTCCCAGTGGATTCTGATCTGACCTATTCAACCTGACCCTTCCCACTCCCACTTTAGGATTAGGGGTTTATTCTTTTGGGTTTTTGCTTCACAGGATGAGGAAATACTTAGGAGGGAGAGAAAAATAAGTGGGTCTACACCTGAGGTTACAAACTAAATCTGTAGGGTCTAGCACCTACGGTAATGAGTGAATGTGAATACGTGGTCTGAGAGTACTAACTGGCTAGGGTTGGCATTATGGCCGAGTGCAAGGAACAAACCCATAGCATCATTCACGAACCAGCTCCAGCCAATTGATATCATGAATGGAGGCCTGATGTTGCCAAATTTTTTAACTTTTGAAAGATCCAAATCTAAGAGTGTGGGTCTGGGGGGTGGCGTGTGAACTTCCTTGGGCTTGAAAACACTGTGCGGGCCAAAGCACATCTGGAGGCCACAGGTCTATTACCTCAACCAGGCCCGAGGCAGGAGATTTTAATGGAATTTGAAGGATTAGAAGTGGGAACGGCTGTGGTATATTTGTGATAAAAGGCAGGAGAGAAAAAAAATAAGGCTTTTTGGAGCGTGTCTGTGATGTTTCTTTGACACACTCAAGAAAACCTAAAGGACAGTAAAGGACAGTGGTTTGAAACAATTTTAGGTTGCTGGACTGTGTACTTTTGACAGGGACAACATCCTATCCCTGAATTACTTCAGTCAATGTTCTAGAAGTACCATATCATAAAAGAGGAACAGTTTTTCTCTATATAAGCTAGAGGGTTATTTTGTAACCCTACATTTTATGTGAGTTTCTTATCTCTTCTCAAGACAAGTAAAATCTTTGCCTTGTTAATAAAAAAGAAAATTAAGACTTTATTGTGATTAGTGCTACCAAATAAATGTCTAAATCCTGTGTAAAGACTTACTTGAAGGACAACAAGGATACTAATAAAAAAAAAAAACACTATTAAAGAGAAAGTCCAGTGATGTTGGCTATATTGGACAAGATCTGCATTATTAGTAAAGAAAGATGGAATGGAAGGTGATAACTCCATTGGTAGATGTAGGTTTCAGCCAAGCTAGAATGGCAAGTCTGGAAAACTTCTAATACGACACTTCTTCCACCAGTCACAAGTTTCTACCACTTGTGATAGAATTATCTAGACTCTTTGATATTAGACTTGGTGATATTATCTCATGTAGTCTTAGGAGTAATTCTTACCTGTTAGGGGGCTGCAGGGGAGCTCTTTCCCCTTGGACTAGAAGAGGTGAATGCTTCTCATCTTTAACATGCAGACTGGTTCACCTAGGGGAATGCTGGAAGTTGGCATGGGGGTGGAGCCTGTGAGTTTGCATGTGTAACCAGGTCCCAGGTGATGCCTGAGCACAATTTGAGTAGCAAGAAGCTAAAGGATTGAATAAAGATAGTGAAAAGGGCATATGGACCCACAGGAAGTCCACATTAGGACCTGCACAGAATCAATTCCTCTTTTTTCTAGCAGTAGAACCCGACTTTACTTAGGACAGAACATTTAATTAGAAGGGAACATTTCCTCTTCACGATTAGTTTATGTAGTCCAGATAAGACCACTTCTTCCTTTGCTCTCCTCCTACCCCAACCACCTGGGATAGAGTTAATCATGTGACCCAACCATGGGCAATCAGCAGAAGTACGCAGGTGACCCAAAGTTTAAATGATTTTCAGACCCGGGACCTTGGCTAATGCTAGTGGGAAGGAGGCTTTCTTTAGTGGGTTGTAAAACCTGGAGCTTCCAGTGACCATCATGAAAGGTCAATAAAGCCAACACAGAAGAAGCAGAGCTAAGATTTAGAAAAAGAAAGATTCCTAATGACATCTTTTGAATGCCTGGATCCATCCATGCCTGAGGCTTGAATTGTTGGTCACTTAAGTCAATTTGATCTGTGCTTCTGTCACTTAAAACAGATAGCATCCTGCTAAATACAGTAGTAGATGAAGCCTGGTACACAGTAGGAATTAGGGAGATAATTGTAGCCTTCTCAGCATAATTTTTCCTTGATTGAACTGAGCACTGTGTGTGCATGTGTGTATAATGTTTTTTTCCAGAGAAGAAACAATCTGAGACTGTAAGTTAGGTGACAAGCAATTTTATTTTGCAAAACAATCACTATACAGCAACAAATACATTTGCAAATTTTGATTGAAAAACATGAACTAACTACAACCAGCCATTGAAGAAATGCCTTTCTATGGTAACAGGCTCTAGAATTATCAGAAGAAAGAAACCCCCCAGAGATTTGTAGCGGCATGTTGGAACCTTGGAATCCCAGCATACAGAGTATACTTTGTGTTGATTTTTTTTTCTTTTTGCTAAAGTTGAAGTAGATTTTCATGATTGACATTTTCTAAGTTTAAAAATAAGCTATTTCCTGCAGAGGGACTTGGCCTCAACCTACACACCCAGGCTAAAAATCCTAGGTGTAAAAACACAAACATCAGTGTTGATTTTAGCACATCAATCTTGGAAGGAATGCCTAAAGTTTGTCTTTCCAAGTCATGAACGTATTTTTGCTTTTGGGTACTTAGACCATGAATAGTTTATTTTCCTCATTTTTGTGGCATGAAAAATAGGAGAAAAAGTGTAATTGTAGCAATGTCACAATCAACCACATTGAGATGATTTCTTTAACAATATCGACATGATGTTATATTTTGACTGATGATTCTATTTCCTGCTGTATTACTATATGAATGTGTGGAGAAGACCAGCTACCATCAGGAGATTCTTCCATTTAACAGAGTTCTCTCTTCAGCCTTCTTTAGCCAAACCTAGTTGGTGTTACACAGGTGTCTTGCTTGTGGGTGGGATTTCAGCCTATCACCCTGCTGGAACTCAGCAGGAGAATCCAGAGAGAGTTGGTTCCTAAATGAACATGGCCTTTGAAACTCATCAGGAACTTGGATCTTCCCTGTGTCATTATGAAGTACCCAATTATTGGTTGCAGGTGACCCAAGAGAGTGAGTTCATTGGAGAAGCTGGCCTTTTAACTCTTCGCAGCTCTGGATTACTTATGTATCCTTAAACAGGTTCTCAAAGGCTAAAGCCAGAGAGAAACTGGCATTAGTAGATCTAGAATTGGAACTATGAAGCTTTAATTTCTAGATCAGCGTATGGGTATCCCCACAAGAGTGGTGTTCAAAAAGCTTAATTTGTGTCGTTAATCTTGAGAGTGAAGGCAAGATAGGTTCCATCCCCTCTTCCCATAAGAAGACATTTAGCCTGTGTGTTTCCCTCTTCCATTGGTACAAATTATCAGTTTCTTTTTGTTAACATTGTAAAGAATCACATTTCCATACAAAGGAAGGGCATTTATTCATTATAATTTTGCTGTGATTTGAAATAAACATTTGTTTTAATGCCAAATCTAAGTTAAACTTTGTGCTTTATATAATCTTTATTTGGGGCAAGTATTTGTAGGAAATGGAATTTTAATATGTACAGCATAATTACTTATTCTTAAGTTTCACAAAAAATTTAAACCAGGTTGATAAAAAAATGCTTATTTTGTGGGTTAAGACTGTCCTAATCAACTGTTAACTTCTTTCTGGAGAACTTTAATCACTATCTAACACTATCAAACATGTAAGAAAGTACCATAAGTCTCCATATAACTATTCTTTCTTCCATTATTTTCTGGTGCATTTCAAGGGAAGTTGATGAATAAAATGCTCAGATTGGTCAAATCCACATCACAGCACTTACTAGGCAGAAAATAGACATATCCATGGTCATACTGAACAGTTTCTAATTTTTTGACTGCCGTATAAAATAACTGATTTATATTTTCAGACATGTTTGCCTATGTAAAGCTTTCTTGTTGAGAATGAATGATATGATTTTGCTCTTAGAGTTTTTTTGATGGGAGTCACATTGGTTGCAATATCCAGTGGTCACAAAATGGCAGTACCTGTGTCTCTCTGTCTTTGTATCCCTTGGCTGTGTTCTTAGATACTACTATACTTCCTCATTGCTACATCCATGCTCATCATTTCCTCCTTTATATTCAGGAATTGGCTTACGGACATCAAACACCTATCAGACCATTTGCCTTTGACTGTTCATATCCAACCTACCAGCCCCGAGCAAGAAAAAACAGAGATAAAATACATAAGAGCATCCACCCAGACTGGTAACTCATTGCATATTCAGGCCATTGACTATAAATTGCTTATTCACAAGTCTAAAATGAATGATTTGTGAGAGGAATTAATTCATTTGTGATTTCTAGATTCAATATTAAGCCAGACCAACATTACCTTTTGATAAGTAATAGTCATATAGTGCTCCTTTACAGAGGGCAATGTTGGGAGTCCTGAAAAAACTGATTTAGATATCTGTATCTCAAATGTTTTGTAGCTATGCCTTCTCAAAATACTGTATTTGTCCTTTCTGATCAAGGGATCTTTACTTTGGGTAAGAAAGCCAAATGTTTTCTATCAGGTAATTTAATTAGCAGTAACTTTTTGGAGGAGTGGGGCAACATGTCCCAAACTCCCTCTGTGAGTTTCAACTTTAGCAAATGGAAAAAAAAAAAAAAAAAAGAAAGAAATCCTAAGAAGTCTGTTTTGTGAATGATTACAGGAATAAAACCCAAACTATTCCATAATTCAAAATGAGATAAATCCATAATCTTAAACCAATAATCTGTAAACCCTTTCAATGTATAACTGGACCCACCCCCACAAACTCCATGTTGGTAAAAGCAAAGAAAAAAAATTTTTCCTAGCATCACGGGAGAGACTTGTATCTGGCACTAAAACAGGGTTACAGCTCTGAGTTGTTACAGGAAGCAACTTCATGCTAAAACTTTTTGTTCTTTTTTAATGTATTTTTTTTTTTTTTGAGTAGGGAAAGAACCCTGCTAACATCTACTTTCACATACCTAAAATTGCAACACCAAAGGGTGCAGGAGACACAGATACTGTGAATAAGGAAGTATAATATTCAAGTATATGAGGAAGTATCACAAATGGCCACAGAGAAATATATATATATTTATATCTATAATACTGTATCAAACAGATGGAAAGGGAGTGTGAAACTGGTAGTGTGGACACAAATCTAGCTGATCAACTGATATTCTAGTCAGACACGAGCCCATCCTAATGAAAGTGCTTCATTCCTAAGAGATGCACTTTTATACCACTTCCTCAACCACAGATCAAATGCTTCGTAACTATTTTTAATTAGTTAAATAATTTATTGGATTGACTTATACTCTGATATAATTATCCAGGTCCCAAATGTTAATAACTTAACTGAATCTTTCTTCCCATTTATACAAAATAACACTTAAAAAAAAAAAAAACAACAACTTATTTCTTACATGCTCTTTCCTTCCTGCAATCAGACTCCTTGATTTAATTTAACCTGTAATAAGTTAAAATGGGCAGCTTTTATCTTTTCACCCAGCAACAGAATAGTGAAATGAGCAGCTTGGATTTCAACAAGGCCTTTCAGAATGTATGGATAGCCTTCAGGCACATGAAAGGTAAAAATGCAAGTTTTAAAATAATAATACTCCATGCAAAACAGAGCAGAGCAAAAATAATTGTCCAACTGTACTCATGTAAAGCCAGTGTCTTCCTGTTGCAAATGGAAATCAAGTCAATTTCTGCATATACTATTCATTGTTTTTTTATAAAATTGTAACAATTACTACAGTTTGGGAATGAGATTATTTATTTTATGGTTTGTAAAGAATGAATATAACACCTGCTCAGAGCCCACGCCTGCCAAGAGCTCATGCCTAAATATTATTACTTCAACGCTAAATGAGAAATATTCACAAGCCCTGCTTAGCGAGTGCAGCAGTGACATCCTCGGCCAAAGTGGCAAGCTGAGGGGATTCGAGCAGGTTGATGCTTCCAGAGGAGGAGACATTGCTGAGTCGTCGGGGGGACGCCACGCTGGATCTGCCTGGGGACTGCGTGATGATCTCAGCTCCGTGGTCCACACGGGCCTTAGCATGCTCTCTGAAGTTCAGCTTTTGACTGTCAATCTGTTCAAGACAAACATCAGTCCTTGTTAACTCAAGCATCTTAAATGGCCCCTAGACCTCCCATCGTGTCTCAGAGCTGATGTCAATGTCACTTCTGTTCAGCTGTGCCATCTCTCCTTCCTCTGTGCCCAGGTCTTCCATCTGGGACCCATTTTGATAAGGAGTATTTCAGAAGGATTAAAACAAAACAAAATAAGACAGGCTCGGCTCGCGACCTTGTTTCTTACCTTGACATTACCACCTCCAGGTACATGGTGAGCATTGTCGAGTGAGCCAACTTTAGCTTGGGCCTTTTCTTTGAAATCCAGTTTTACACTCTCAATCTTCACACGCCCACCACCTGTGAGAGGACAAAGCTTTTAAATGCCTTGCTACCATGACATCTTCTATTTATGGTGACTATTTCCCTAAAACGATTTCAGTAGATAGACCATCACAAAGCACAAACTTCATTTACTATTCTTTTGACCACGGATGTGATGGGGATTTTTTTAGAATTCTAGTCCATACCATTATTCCCATACCACCCAAGGTAATGACATCTTTATTTTGTACCATTATATGGCGTGCTCTACATATTAACATCTTTTTCCTCTAAGCCAAAGTGAAGGCTGATTTCTAGGTAAGTTTCCAATGCACTTATCTATTTTGAAACTTATCCCCTCTGCTCTTTACTTTTCAACTAACAAATTCTTCTTAATAATCTACCTATGTCTAACCTAAAATATACGAGGGGCATTTCCTTATCTATACAACAAAAACTCTAAAAATAACACAATGAAAATATCTCCTTTCACCCTTTCTAAAACATGGAACATCCAATCTCTTATCCTTAAGGGTGCAAATTAAATTGAAATGAAGATCTTCTTTAATGTTCTTCATGGTAATAGGTCACTTTTCCAAAAAACTATAGGTTAGGAATGGTGCACATATGGGTCATATATTCATTTGTAAAATTTCAACACTGAGAGCTGGACTGATGAAATTTGAGCTGGAAACTAAGTGGTTTATAACTAGAGAGTTTTGAGAGTGTCCCGTTATCATTAGCAGATGGAGTAATAGGAGGAGAACATTAAGAGATCCCATTCTTACACAGATGCCATAGGACCAATCTTACACTCATTTTGATCTGATAACGGGGATACAGTTTGGACCATGCCATTTCCCTAAATGCTAATCTTAAATTTGAGGATCTACTGATAGATGAGAGTGCCAACATGCCACCTTTTAGAGTGATGCCCCTATCTCTGCATGCCTTTTCCATCTTGCAAATGCAAGGAGTTCAAGCCCAGTTGGTATCCATTGTCCTTTAGTCTGAATTAGACTCCTTTACCTCTCCACCTAAGATTTGCTTTCACTTTGATTAGCAATTTGGTTTTGGCTGTGTGCATTTCTTTGAAAGGCCAGTGGTAAATGACATGATCCTCTACTATTATTGCATCTGTCTTAGGATTTTGACTCGGGAGAAACATGGAAAAGCTTTTTCAATTTTGGACTCTTGACGCTTATTTATCTCTCAAGGTCAGCAAAGAAAGGTCTGTTAAGTCTTCACAGACTTAGACCTTGCAGTATTTTTCTCATATGATACCTGGACATTTACAATGACACCCAACTACCTGGGAAAGTGCCCCTTGAAATTAAATGGTGTGATTAGATTACATTTTGAAGATATATCCATTCGTTCTTCTGAAGGTATAGGATGTGCATGATGTTATTTAGCTCATGCTTACAGGAGACATGTAGTTGTCCCTCCCTCAAAATATGTATTATTGCAATAAATTTTATTCTTCCAACATTTCACCTGGCCATGTGGGTCTCACTTGTTAGTTGTGATGGGATTAGTGTGATTTATAAAACATACTTATCTTGATTAGAGCATAGAGGATGTTGAATTCTCTAGATGAGATCCACTTTCTTGGGACCTTTTCTATTATTTTTTGGTAGCCTTTAATAGAAGTGGCCTTTTCAAGCTCTCTTTTATGATTCTATGTTGTGTCAACATAACTGTGTTAAAATTTTTGTTGAATTCTATTTTACGACAGAAAAAAAAATGTAAGGTTGACCCCAAATATATTCAGGAAAGGAAGCTCGAGAAGTCTGTTTTTGTGAAAATCCTACTAGAAACTTTTATATAACTATTAGAGAAGCCCATTTGACTTCATGGATCTATCCCCTTGGTCCTGAAGAATCCTGGCACCCACCAGGAGCAGTGATTGTGAAGGACTATAATCTTTATCAGGCGTCATACATCCTAAAGTTGAGCTTCCAGGTATTGAGTTGTTGCCTTTATTTTCTCTGTACATATCCCACATTCCAAAGTAACTTTGTGAAAAGCTTGCTGTTGTCAAGGATCATAGTGTTAACACTTCTTTATGAATTTAGTCATCTGCTGCAGTTCTTAGAAAAGTAAGATCCAGATTTAGAAATAGGTGGGAGTCTATGACAATAGTCTTTTATGACCAATAAATCTTACATAGACTATTTCCTTAACTGTGTAACATTTTTCTGTGCATCAAGAGTCTGGTTGAATTTGGCTAATGGAATACTTACTGTCCAAAATAAAGAATTCAAAATTTTATTTTGAATTCTGGAATAAAATAGGTGGTATGGCCAAATACTTGTTATGTTGACACAGGAGTAGAGTCAACTAAGTGTTTGTAAGCTTGAGGTACAGACAGAATTGTGACGATATGCAGTATGACACCATGTCCCTGCTGCCTCGGGAATGAAAGAGAAGCTAATTCCAGGGTAACAGTTCTGAAATTAGTATTGGACATTATTGGGGATAATCTACAAAAAGACATGACCACTGATTGACCTGAGAGCTGGACCCAGGCACTTAGAGACTTCTCGTTCCCTACCCTGTCCTGGGAATGTGGGTTCTGCTTGCCTTTCCTGCTTCCAGAGGCTGCTCGAAGGACATAGCTCTGTGATAATGATGTGGTGTTGACAGCTACACTGTAAACATGACTAAACCCAGTTAAGGCCTCTTTATAAGCTTCTAAGATTTGGCAAGTAGGTGTTGGGATCCACCTTGCTGCTACCCAAGACAAACGTCATATGTAAATTCCCTTTCCTTATTAAAATTGCCACGCCAACCTGGAGTGGCCTGCCTCTTTCTTCAGTTTCTTCCTGCCTTCTGAGTACAGGGGCCAATTTCAGATTATACCAGGGAAGCTCCCAAGAGGATCGTGAACCAACAGAGATTCCATACATGTATTTTCTAACTCCTTGATTTACTTTATGAACACACCTTCTCAAAGTGAAGCCTGACCCCTAGACATGTTTCCAATGCATTTATTCATTTTGAAACTTATCCTATCTACATTTGGTTTTCAACTAATTTTCAATTAGTACATTGCTAATAATCTTCTCTTGGTCACAAATCTTATTGGACTCAATTGTTGTTGTTGTTGCTCTTTTTCTTTTTAAATAGGCTTCAAGCTCAGCGTGGAGCCCAATGCAGGGCTTGAACTCATGACTCTGTGATCAAGATCTGAGCTGAGATCAAGAGTTGGTGCTTAACCAACTGAGCTACCCAGGTGCCCTGGGGCTCACAGTTCTTATCCCTCGTTTCTGATAACATTTGAGATAATGAATGGTAATAACCTATTACTTGGTTTAATTAAGTTATCAGGGATACTAACATCGTGTCCTTCTATAATTCAATGGTATATACTGTGTCAAAACATTCTTAAGAAAATTATAAATTTGACAGTTGTCCACTATTTACATAGGCATGCAGGTAGAACTTAATAAAAATATGTGATAATGATACTCAGAATAAAAAATGACTCATAATATGTTAGATTTACATTTTAAAGATGAAATAATTCCCAGCAAGTATGAATATAAGTTCTACTTTAAACCACTAGTCCCATAGGATATTCTAGAAAAACAGGAGGCCAATGGTTAAATAAATTGGGATAAGCACTGCATCAAGCAATGGATCCATTAAGCACTGCATTCTGCTGAGGGTTCGTAATGCTTATTGACCTACTATAGGATCTGAGAAATTCAGCAGATAAACACATTTCATCAGCTTTGCTTAAGCATAAACCCTATTTCACATAATGTAGAAAAAACGTTTTCATGAAAAATCTTTGGAAATGCTAATTTCAGCTCATGTAATTATGTATGAATACATGGCGCAAGGTATTTTATGGACTATATATTTTAAAAGAACTCCAGTGTGCAGGTTGAGAACGTAGAGATAAATGCATTTTATATATCTTTTGATTTTGAACTTGTCCTATGATATGTGGCCTCTTTGTGATATTGAAGTTTATCTGTCCAAATGAAGATGGCTTGAAGTTTCTAGCTTAAGTTTCTATTAATAAAAGCATGCATTTTCAGGATTTTGAGACATTTTTCCAATTAGATATTTCATAACAAAATTTTGCTTGTCAATTTCTTAAACACAATTTAATATTTCTCTAACTACTAAGAAGAATTTATTTACCTGGTCTGTGGCGGATGTTCTTCAGAGAGCCACATTTGGATGTCACATGGCTTAGGTCTATCTTCTTGGTAACAATCTGTACCTGTATGAGCCACATAAAATATGCTTAAAATGGTTGGGACATAGACAAGCTCCCAAGCTCATATGCAAAACCCACAAACATATCCAAGCTCACAACACCTAGCAACACAGAAACCCAAACTGAAGTACATACACACACACAGGAAAACATAACCTCCCAATATCCTCCCACGTTTGGTTGGGGAGAAGGACTAAAGTGAAAGAAAATCCTAGAATAGAAGATTTTATTAGTAGAAAACAGATCATGCCACAAGAGGATAGCAACACCTGGATTAATAGGGCAAGCTTCCACTCAGAGAATGAAACCACACGGTGTTAAACCTTCCCATAAGCAAAAAGCCAAGTGAAGAGATGAATTATTTTTTTTAAAAGTGACTTTTACATAAAAGTGACCACCATTGCTCATAGATATAAGAAGACCACCACTGCTTTAAGATACAAGAAGAAAGCTGTAACCATGCTTTTCTAGAATACTATTGTCATGTCTTGGCTAATGGAATTTTTCTCATACACCAAATTATAAGATGGTATCAACATTTTTTCTTGTATTTTATTGAAATTATTTCCTCTCCCCGTGTTAGAAACAGTGCTTTTCCAAATGTGGGCTGTTGTCCATTTGCATTAGATGTACATGGGATTACTGAATTGGACACTGTGGAAATGAGGCCATGGAATCTGCATATTTGAACAAGTGATTCTTCTCTAGAGGAAAGTTTAAGACTATTGTTTTGGAGGTTGGAAGCTCCCCCAATTTCTTTAAGATGGTTAGTTATCTCATTTATCCTTTGCCACTTAGCTGTTTGGACCAGCAGGCCCTGCAGTAGAGGATAGGGGTCACCCTTTGATACCCTCCAGTTATTTCCCAGGACCGAGACTGTTTCTGTGAAAGTATCACATGGTTTGCACTTACAGTCAGGACACAGGGAGGAGGGCAGCGTGCCAATGTAAATACTGATCCTGAGGCTTAGCCCAGCACCCTTAAAGGAGCCCAGCAAACCTTGTTATAGACTTCCTATGACAGTGACATTTTCATGCTCAGTGGGACTAGTTCAAGCAAGAGGTGACAGCTCCTGGTAGAAGGCAGTTGTTTGTCCCCTTTCACTGCTTGACTCCATCTCTGCCCAGCTGAGGAGCAAGGAGCCAAGAGTTATTAAACAGGTGAGAAATCTGGACTTTACACTGTAAATTACTTAAGTCACAGATGGCCAGGTTCTGAAGTTTTAGGTGACAGGATCTGTAGAACAGATAGTCAGCCTGGCTCACCTCTTTTATTATTCTTATTTTGTGAAGAATCATGCTGACTATACCTTGGGTTTGCCTCTGCCTCAACTACATTTTAGAAACATGGATTCATCTTTCCCTTCCTCTCAAAGGACATTATTTCCACTCAATTCAAGGCACAGAAAACAAAATCCCGTCAAGACGAAATTTATATTGGGACTTTGAATGACACATGAACTATGCTTCATTAGTTTTGCATTATTGCAAATGATATCCTAACTCTCATGAATAGCGATGGACAAAAGACTGTCATAATACACTTTAGGTACTTTCAAGTGTATCAGCCTTTGCTTCAAGAGTAATTTAAATGGAACTATAAATGTGTGTGTGCCCAGCTGACTTCTGTTGGGGAGTAGAGACAGCATGAGGAAATACCTTGAAGCCAAAGGCCAGCAAACAAAATTGGCAAGTGAAGTGGGTTTGCCATCCCCCTGAAAACCACTGTGCAGTCCATTAAGGTTTTATTCCTCAATTCAAAGAATAACAGGGAAGGATGGGAAGTCCACCAGCAAAAATGCAAGGGTGACCAGCTCCCCGACCAGGGCACAGGTGGAGCAGCAACAAGAAGGGGGGTGTGTATTGTGAGGAAGGCAGGAAAAGAGACAGTGTGCTGGCTGTGCAGATGGCTCCACACAATCAGGACAGCTTTCTAATAGAAGCTTCTACTTACATTTCCGCCCCCAGCAGAATGTTTGATGTTATCCTTGGAACCACATCTGGACTGAACCTTGCTAAAATCGATCTTCTTGTTTAAAATCCTAACCTAAAAGGAATTGGAGGTAACTTCACCGTGCATTTTTCTTTCAGTATGCTGGGTATAGGGAGCCAGAATGGATCAGTGCCAAGGAGGCTCCAAACTTCCTTCCACCTACATAATCATTTAAGAGAAAAAAAAAACTAACACTGGAACTGAAGAATAGATCTATCATATAAATATGAACCGCTATTCTCCTGAATCCCCAAGGGCCAAATGCTCAAGAACTTTAGATATCCAAGTTGTAGGCAGGTGTAATCTGGAAATGATGAGAAGAATAGAAAAATAAAAATTGGGTCATCTGTGATGGGGAGGCTCCTGATACTGTGGACAATGCTGGGACTCAGGTCTACTCTATGAAAGGCCCAATAGCGTAATTCAGTGTAGTAGATGCCCTATCCCCTTAAATCCTACAGTATCAGCCATTGTAATTATAAATTACCTGGTACATTTGACTTTTTATTGGTTGACATAGCACAGGTGAGGTTCATGACTGGTTGGGCTGAATGCCATTGATGAGGGTTCTTATGCATCCAGTGGAAGAACCCTTGCTTTCCCAAGGGGGTCAACAAGGAGGCTCAGGGCCTCCTCTGCTGAAAAGGCTTCACTACTGCCTTGCAGGTTTGGTTCAGTGGTCTTCTGAGAGGCCTCTCTCAGACAGCTGCTCATAAACAGCCATAAACCTTGGATGATTGGTGTGGAAGCATTCTTTCCATTTTTAGAAGGAAGCAAACCAAGGACCATTAGTTAGCTGACTTATACTAGGTCATGTAAAGGTAGTCCAGGCCTTCATTAGGTCCAAAAGGTTTGAGGCTAGGCGTTTTATTTCTATTTTCAGAAAGTTCAGTATTCATCTTAAGCACAATAGCAAATCTAGATCTGGACAGATATTACTCTAGTGTAATGTAATGTGTAAAGTAATAGCTCTTGTGACTTCTTTCGTGTGTCTTAAATTTTGCATGTTTTGGAGGGCACATGAATAACGTAAGCAGGGAAAGAAAGGTTTATTTTTGTTGTTTGTTTCTTTGATTTTACTTTGGCTACTTCTACTACTCTGCCGGTATCCCTTTAATAGCTAAAGAGAAATTATGTTTTCAATGCTTTAGGGGACAGTTTGTCCTCTTATTATAAAAAGCTAAATAAATATATCCTAGATATACAGCCCTCTCCAAGAGCGGTATCACATCTCTTGGTATTTGCAAAACAGAGTAAAAAATTCAAGTTGACATTGAGTCCTGACTATTTTTAACTAGACAAAGCTTAAATTGCAGTGCCTGCCTACCACTGACAAGAGAGCTTGTCCCTTACAGGGAAATATCATTGACAGCTCTCATCGGCTGCCCAAGGAAAGGGCCTCTTGCCAAAATCTGAATTCAGAGAACATGATGACTGGGCCACACTTTAGGGCATGATAAAAATTCCAATTTAAAAAGAAGGGGGTAATATCACTGAGTCTGTATCTAACAATAAGTGTAGTTGTATACTAGGAATTTCACATAAAATGGAGACACAAATAACTTTGTCAACAAGGGCCATTACACCTCAAGCCTCACAGATAAATTATTTGTAGAAAGCAAATCATTTTATTATTTCAAATAATAATATTTTTAATTATCCTCCATGAGTATCTATTTTGTCAATGAAACAGAATTCATCTAAGCCATTTTTCCTAATCCTTGTGGATGTACAGGGTCTCATATTCCATTTGCAAATTTTAATTTAGAGATCATTAGAATACAAATCAAGTGACTCATTACCAAGTGATCAAAGCCAAATGTTAAATCTGATTCACTTGTTGCAAAAATGGAAATTCCAATTTTAGTTGCATGAATCTGTTTGACTCTAACATTTAATCAACCGGCAATTTTTATGATTTCTAAAACAAATGATTCAAACCTAAAGGGGGCACATTGCTAGCATTATTTAAAGACACTTTAAATCTTAAAATCCTAAAACTTAAAGGCTGACTTCTGTCGATTTTCCTCAGATTTTCTACAGAATCATAGATTTTCTAGTGAAACAACCAGGGGTCTTTTTTGACGGTAGACTTTCCCAACCTATGTCTTTTCAATTCTTAAGATGAAGCAGACCTTTGACATGCATTAATGGCATGTTCTTTACATATTTCCATATTTGTAATAGCTTCAGAGTATATTGTTTTTGCTAAACAAATAAGGCAGAATATGACATTCACCATTTTGCTTGATGGTTGAATAGACAGAAACAAAATCACTTTGGCCACTAGATGCTTGATGCTCAGTAAAGTTATGCTCTAGCTTGACAACTTGCACCCACCTAGTCCATGTGATGCACATTTATGCTTTAACAAAACCACAAAATACTTCATGGCAAAGAACTCTGGGATCATTTACAAATAATTAACACCTTAGGGAGTTAATTCCACAAATATCAGCAGTCCTCGGAAATCATTCCACAAAATAGAAAAATAGATAGCTGCTGTGAAGGAGAAAGCTTTATTCCAGATTCGTGCTCTTTTTCTAAATCAGAGACTCAAATTTTAACTCTCTGTGCTCTATGGATGGGTCTAAATAAAAATGACTTTTTTGGGTAAGGAATTTCCATCGAGCTTTTGTTTTCCTATATATCAAGGGAAAATTATTTTGACATTTCAGAGATGGTCTAGAAAAAATATAACAAACTTCTATTTGATGAACTAATTTTCTATATTCATGATATGGAGGAAAAAATATTTGAATAATCATTATACAAGGTTAACTCTAAAGCACATTTTATCTTTTTTGTCAATTTCTTTCAGTCAAAATTTTTACCTGCACTATTAATGCAAAATGGAGTCATTTGAAAGAGTAGCAATCTTTCCTTCTGTGTACTTTATAGTGGAAGGGAAATGTATTATTTCAATTAACTGAATCATCTTCCTAAAGCTCTGCCTTACTCAAAATTCTCCCAAAGTCTATTTTCTATTAGATGCATCAAAAATTCTTAGGTAGGCCATCAGGTTCTCCAAATTCTTATTTTTGAGCCTGCTTCTCAAAATTTTACATTTTGGCCAGACAGTGTTGCATTCCATACTTTAAGGCCCTTGTTTACATTTTGAAGTTTATTCCCATGCTTTCTTTATGTTATCTCTCGCTAGAATGCCTCATTCCAAGTTGAGTCTGGAACTCGTCATTCTTCAAGGATCAGCCCATCAGTCCCTCTCAAGGGAGGCTGGCAAAAAAGGATTTCAGTCTCAGGAACAAAGGTTGGCGACTTGCTTGCATTCACTGTTGACTTTTCATTTACATAAGAGTCATATAAGAAAGAGTTAAAAAGAATAGACTAATGTAATTGAATAATTAATCAGAATTATCTTATTTTACTTTTTACTAATTCTATCTTCCTCCACCACATTAGGGAAGACCAGTGTAGTGACTTTCTGGATATTCCTGGTGTGACTCTAGTTGGATTTTATAATGATGGTTCAGTTGAAATGATATGCCACTGTACTCTCTCTGCATGGAAGTTTGAATGCTCCTTTAGAGAAATACACTTCTTTTTCTCCCCAAATGAGGTTGCTTTAAGAAAGGACCAGAAGACAAAACGTAGGATATGTCTGAAGGCAAGAACAAATTTCTTTTTACCGGAGCCTCGTTGGAAATACAAAACGTGTAAAATGAAAGAAAATATAATCCTGGCTTATGGTTTTTAGTAAAACGATTTATAAACCAGAGGCATTAATCACCATGTCAACTTGAATTTCTTAAGCATTGGTGTTTTGATCTTTTTTTAAAATTTGACACACTCTGATGCTGGTTTCTTTATCAAAAGATCCACATGCAGCTCAAGATAGCAAGATATGGAGATTAACTGGGAGTTCAAAAGTTTGGATTCTCTTCTTGGCTCTCCTACATGATAGTGCTAGGCTCTACAGACAACCTCTAGCTAGGTATGGTCCTTAATTGCTGTATCACTTCTTTATTCCTCCATCTAACGTTGTCTTAGAAAGAATACTTTTTTTTTTCTTTTGAACAGGTAGTGGCCAGTGACACTCAACTGATTTCCCTTCAACTTTCCAGGAGATTAAGCTTTTCCCTTGGCTTTACATGATTTCTCAGGAGTGCTTAAAAACAAAGCCTTTCCTTGGCCTTGCATTAGAAAAACACTTTCTCTCCCTCTCTCTTTCTCAAAAGTATTTCCCATTTTATAGCATTCAATTTTAATGAAAACTATTTATTGAGCCTATTTAGGGTCCTGCAGTATCATGTATTAAAACAAAAGGGGCTCCTGGGTGACTCAGTCAGTTAAGCATTGGACTCAGTTTCGGCTCAGGTCATGATCTCATGAGTTTGAGCCTCATGTGGAGCTCTGTGCTGACCATGGAGCCTGCTGTGACTCTCTCTCTCTCTCCCTCTCTCTCTGCCTCTCCAGCCTCTCAAAATAAAGAAATAAACACTTAAAAAAATGACAACCTCAGATATTTCTGAAGAATAAAAGTTCTCTGGAACAGATGATGTTTTACAAAGACTCTTTTGTTAACAACCATGTACTCAGATTAAAATGCATATAGACTTTATAGTCTACTTCACATTTTTTTTATTTATTGAATTGCAAGGTCTCTTTTCTTTTTAATTTACACAGAGAGAGAGACAGAGTGCAAGCAGGAGAGAGAAGCAGAGGGAGAGAAAGAAGAGAATCTTAAGTAGGCTCCATGCTCAGCACGGAACCCGACTTGGGGCTTGATCCCACGACTCTGGGATCATGACCTGAGCAGAAATCCAGAGCTGTTTATTCAACCCACTGAGCCACCCAGATGCCCCTCTATTTCAAACTTTAACTCTTCCTATACTGACCTATAACTTCTTCAGAATTTGATGTATCAAATATAAGCAATAAATAGAGTGCACATGTAAATAGAAATAACCGTTTATATCAAAACCTACAATTCCACAGAGCTCTAAAGCAAAAGGATACATTGGAGGGGCCCATCAAGATGCCAACCCAATTTTTCTATGCAGGCTATGCCACACAGCAAAAAACAGAACCACATCAAAAACCCTGAATAAGCACATAATGCTGAAAAATTTGTAAAGAAATGTTTGGTGGAACAGACACTGAGTTTAGGCATTAACCTCATGGTTGAACACTGGCACTACATTTTTTTGTTCAGTTTAAATTTGTAAGAAATTTAAGGAATAGTGGACCAAGTGTAAAGGCAGTAAGTTTTTTTTTTTAATTTTTTTAATGTTTATTTATTTTCGAGAGAGAGGCAGACTACAAGCGGGGAAGGGGTAGAGAGAGAGGGAGAGACAGAATTGGAAGCTGTCATTTCCACTGAGCCATGCAGGCACCCCAAGGCAGGAAGTTTTAAAGGGTTTATTTAGGGGGTGCCTGGGTAGCTCGGTAGGTTAAGCATCCAATTTCAGCTCAAGTCATGGTCTTGCAGTTTGTGAGTTTGAGCCTCACATCAGGCTCTATGCTGACATCTCAGAGCCTGGAGCCTGCTTAGATTCTTTGTGTCCCTCTCTCTCTGCCCCTCCCCCACTCACACTCTGTCTCTCTCTCAAAAAATGAATAAACATTAAAAAAAATTTTAATTTAGTTCAGTTGTTTGAAAATAATCTGAGATTCAAGGTTGTTCCTATGTCCTTGCTTGGCTTGTAAGTAAATAGCAAACATAAAAAGGACTCTATAGGCCTCAACTTGTAATGATTTTTATCATAGTTTTTAAATAATTAATATTTATGAAGCTTAGCTCCAAAATTTTTCATTACCCTACAAAAGATACTTAAATTATAGTTATAAAATTTCTCTTGCATAAAGACAGTGTCCATGATATTAAGGAGCTTTTGCTTTGAGATAATGTTGACTTTCAAACACACACACACACACACACACACACACACACACACACCCTTGTCAGTATAATATAATGCATATTCAGTGAATAGTTTTTCTTCATGCTGGATTGACAGTATTTTAAAGCTTATGGGGTATTTTATTGCTTTTCTTATTTAGCACTTATTTATAGCCCAATGAGATGGAAAGACATGGCTTGGAAAGGACTTTAAATTATTACATAAGGGCAAGACAGCTAGGGGAAGATAGGAAATGAAAAAAAAAAAAGCCACTTCTTTTCTGCCTAGATTGTAGAGACCATGTCTCTTTCCATTTGTCATAGAGTACCCATCAGGGTCTTAATAAATGTTTGATGAAATCATACCCAATGAGAATGAGGAATAAATCTAAATAAATTTTAATTCTCTTTTAATTTATAAAGCTTATAATTTTATTAATTTACTTATATGTTAATAGCACTCAGTAGACCTTTCACAATGGTGGCCATCATAATTTGACAGAATGAGAAAAAAAAACCCTGTTTCAGTATAATTTATTACTTGCCTCCAGCATTAATTCCATTTTCTCCTTGAATATGAAACTAAAAGTAACTTATTCAAATTACACGTGAAAGGCCCAAAAAGTTTTCTAATTCCTAAAACTTTATAAGAAAATCTAAAAAAGTTTCCTGTCCACATTTCCCTCATCCGTTCCCTCCTTCCTCCCTCTCTCCCAATTACATTTCAGAAGCACTGATTGCTTTACTCAAGTTCAGCTTGCCCTTTGTGGCACATACTTAAGAAATTTGTTAGAATAGCTAAGTGAATATTCTTAATGAGTTGTAGTGCAAAAATACTATCAATCTCTTAAGTAGAACCATGAATTTGAGAGTTTAAAGTGACCTCACCATCTGCTTAAATGAAATGGTATGGCATTAAGATAGTACAAATACATTATATTAATGGCACCACAAAAAGAAGTATATTTTGTTGTTTCTATTGTCTTTTTAAAAAAGTTCACTTATTGATTTTGAGAGGGAGAGAGAGAGAGAGTGTGACTGGGGGAGGGGGCAGAGAAAGAGGGAGAGAGAGAATCCCAAGCAGGCTCTGGGCCGAGCCTCAAGCGGGGTTCAAGTCTCATGAACCGTGAGATCATGACCTGAGCCGAAATCAAGAGTTGGATGTTTAACCAACTGAGGCCCCCAGGTGCTCCTCTAAATAAGTTTTTTAAAAAGATGCTAGGGCAACACTGACTGGGAAGGTAATAGACTGACACATTCTACAAGATTCTGTATAGAAAAGAGAAGTACTGTTCTTTTCTTTAACAGGTGTGACTTGCTTGAAGATGCCACCATCTGTAGCGCAGCTGACCTGAAAATGACTGACTGTTCCATGAACGAAGGAGAAGTATATAATCCACAAGGTAATCAGTCAAATCCATAGACATGTCCTTGCAGAGATCATGATCTAGCTAACCATCATATCCAAAAAGCTATAAAATACAATAGTTTTTGTGAAGTCACCCCATCAGTAACTTTCAACTATGACAAGGGTACAAAAATTGTTCTTTGTATAGTGATCTTCATAAAGCTTTTGGAGAAAAAAACGAGAAACTTGTTAAAGCATGTAAAAGTATTCCACATAAATCAAAGTACCTATAAAAAAGCTGATCCATTGATAGGAAGGGTAAAAAGTACCATTCACTGAGTTCTTGTCTAAATTTTTTATGCCACACATTTAGAGAAACTGTTTATTTTCCTACTTCTGTTTAAATCAAGCAGCTGTGTTCTTAAAAAGCTAACACTATTGATTGTAAAATCTAGATTTAGATTTCATGTAGAATAGGGAGCTAACTACATTGAAATAGTTTCAAGTTAATACACTAAGATAGTCTTACCTGAGCCTCGAGTTAAATTAACCAAGGTCACAATGTACAGTGAATCTAGGATTGGGTATGTTCTTTCCAGCAGAATGAATTTGTGTTTTAGCTGAAAAGATTAATATTATTGCTTTCTGTAAAGCTCCTCACATCTTCAGCTAGTTTATCTATTCCATTATGCATTGATTTGCTTCACTGAACTGAGCCACAGAGATGTCTCTCTTCCAATATAAAATTGGACTTTTAACAGAAGCGATAATAAATGTAAGCACACAACCTATACATACAGAAGGGCAATAAATGCTCAGATTCAGGCAAATAATAAAGCTTCCCAACTTGAAAGTTGTTGGGTTCCCAAGACATATGTATTTTTTATTACATATTTCCCCTCCCATTTCTTCATGATTATACAAACTTTAAAACAGCAATAATATAGCTTTTAAAATGAAATCATTGGCATACAGTCTAACCACTTCAGATTTAACAATAGAGCCTGTGTAGAAGAATTAAGGTTACATCTATAATTTTCCTCCTTTATTTATTAATAAGAATTGTGTGACTATTTTTCCTAACATCTATAGACTACATATCTCTATTACAAAACTTGCCTTCTACGGAAAGTATTGCTATTATCCTGTCCTCTTCAATGATTCTGAGTTGAACACCATCCATTCAAATATCTTAGGATTATCAATTTATAATTGGGAACAACATGCCATTGGCTACGGTCTCCCCAGTAGAGTGCATTTATGGATCCTCAATCAGATAACAAGGGTCTTTAGGATATCATCCTGATAATTTCTAACATGTTTTAACATAAAAATGTTTCCTAGTCATTCTGTAAAGTGGAATCTTGAATCATCCAGTCAAAACCTCCAGTTTAACATGTACAGAAAAAGAATCTCTCCTTACTCCTTGTGTTTGAGGCTTTTAAGCCTCAAATAAAAAGATTTCTTGCAGCTTATATTAACACTGTTAAAGTGTTAAGTGATGCGTTTTTCCTACCAAGACAGTTCAACTACAGGGCACCTCAATTTCCCAATTTATTTCCTCCTCCAACCTAAACACATTGTACCATCTATCACCAAATAGAAGGCAAGTATCTTCCTTCCATCTGTTTATCTTGGTGAGGAAATATCTCCTGCTTCTCCAACAAGAGTCGCTTCATAACTCCACTGTTGTGGACATTTTTCCAAGTCATCTGCAGCTGAGATAGGATAATTTTGCAGCAGATTAACACTTGCCTTATGAAAGAAGAGATTTTCTTCAAAGGACAGCATGAGTTTGAGGCTATTTTTATTCTGTAATTTTTGTGTCATATGTCTTTACTAGCCCTTAATTACGACAATCTCTGAGGCCATTTTAGTTGAATTCAAGAGAATGAGACATCTTTATGTCACTTTTATGAATTACCAAGTATAGTAGAAGTCAATTAATTAGACATAAAAATATTCACAATCAGATATGGTAAAGAAGCAGAAGGATGAAGTATTCATATTTTTTGGACTGGTTTAACCTTAGTGACTCTGGCAAAGCGGAGGCTAAAACCATTCTTTATGCCTCTCTACCTTGAGGAGTCACATGTAGAATTTCCATGTCAAATTATATCAATAATTATTCCATTTTGATTACATTTTCTTTTTACTTTCAGGAAAATATTTTGGAGATGAGTTATATTCCCTTGTGATTCTAGGAAGAAACATGTTAAGTATCAGTATTTTCTAGAATATAAGCAAATAAACCCCACATTTAGATCAGGAAAATACAAACCAAAAGGATATTTATAGAAAGAGATTTGATTCTAAATATACTTACTGGCTATTGTATTTTAATAGGTATCTCAACAAAAACTAAAATGATACTTTAAAATTTGTACTAAATTTATTTTAGTCAACTAATATTTATATATAAATAGAAAACATAAATATTACAAATGGTGTGTAATACAGCATTTGGGTATTTCCTAAAGACTCAAAATATTTCATTCTCTGGAGTGTGTAAAACTCTGAGGAATCCAAGAATACTATGAGATTTATGGAATTACAGGATCAAATTTGGTAGAATTAGTTTTTTGTATTGTTTAAAAAAGATTTCTTGTACCTCATATTTTAATAACATCTTGTATGAAAAAGCATTTGTCGATGACTTTATTACTAGAGAATGTTACAGTCATTCTGCAGAGGGCATACTGAGCACCACCCCTGCCCTCCACTTCTTCCAACTCTTTGGTTGATTTTTCATAACTCCTTGGGCTTTGTGGAACGGAATCACAATGAGACAGCAATCAAGTTTGGTGCTAAAGGAAGGGGCAATACTGAGTTTTTGTTTCAGCAGTGAGTAGGAATCCTTGATAGCTTCACATTTTGGCAAGATCTTTTTTCTAAACATGCCTGAAAATATATTTTCTTTGGCATGGAAGAAGGATACCAAAAATCAGCGGCAGAAAATATAAGACACAAAATAAAGAGAGGCAGAAAAGAATACTGAAGTTAAAAGACAGGCTTTTGGAGATGCTGAGAGGGCATTACAAGTTTGGTGATGCACAAAGGAAATGATACTTTCTTTCTTCTTTCTCTCAAGGATGGGTGTTTTATCTCTTTACTGACAAGAAAAGTCAAACTATCCCATAGGCAGATCAATATCACAACAAAAACAAGAAATGATATTTGTATTATCTCCTTCCAGGCTAATTGTTTCATCTAAACAAACAGTATGTAAGCAAGGTTCAGGTCAGGGCAGAATTCAAACACCCTTGGTCGGTAAAAATGTGAACGTTCATACTGGAGCCGAAGTTAAGACTTAATAGGTAGAGCTTTACTAATAATTCTATCCAATATAATTAATCTAAAAGAGTTCTGCTATAATAATCTCATGCATCAGAACTATACAAAACTGTCTGTTTATCATCAACACGAATGTCTACCCTTTGCAATTTGTAAACATGAGCAGCCAGAAAAGAAATTTGGCGAACCGTTCTGGTGTTGGTGTAGAGATGGGGAAATGGTAGAAGATGTCATAGAAAATCATCGAAGGAGAAAGGAGATAAAAGTGGAATTCTTAAAAGATAGTCAAATGAGGTCACAGGATCTAAACTAGAACACTCAAATTCATATCAGAAATGTAATTTTAATCTCTTAAACCAAAGTCCACAAGGCAATAGACATACATTCAGAAAAGATCTGCTAGCAATTAATGGAAAAATTCTCCTGCATGTTCAAATCCATTTTTACCTGATAATAACCAGAAGGAATGGATATCTCATGCCATTTTCATTATATTTGATAAGCTAGATTGCTCAGATAAGGTCTAAACTCTTGGCAGTGAACCATAACCATTAATTTTTTTTAACACCTCCACCTCCCTTTTATTGTAAGAACTGTTAGCATATAATATGAGGAAGGCTTTCTAATAATTAGTGGCAATTTACTTCCAGCAGCAAATATGGGTTCATATGATTCTTACCTGCCCCCCTTTAGGCTGGTATTTGATGTTGTCTGTTGATCCGATTTTGGATTTGACATTCTTCAGGTCTGGCAGTGGTTGGTTAATAAGCCGAAGCTGCTTGGGAGTAGCAGGAGATTTTGGAGGAGTACGTATGATGGCAACTTTCTTCTCACTGGGCACCAAGATGGCAGATTTGGGGGTTCCTGGTGTGTGAGGGGTTCTGGGATAGCTAGGGGTTCCAGGAGTGCCTGGTGTGCGTGAAGAATAGCTTGGTGGGGTGCCAGGAGTGATCGCGGTTGATCCAGGGGTGGTGGGTGTGGAAGTGCCACTTTTTCCTGCTCTGCGAATTGGCTCTGATCCTATATTCACAAACAAAACAAAACAAAACAAAACAAAACTGAAACCACAGCATCAGAAAATTCTCCTCAAGACATCGTCTTCCCACGGGTTGTTAGAACTCACAATACGTTAATGTTTAAGGAGTTGAGAATATTTATGGATAACGACAATGCTCCAAAAGGTGAAAGTCTCCTTTTTTTCAAAGGCTTATAACCTGGTAACATTTGTGAAAATGCATTGCTATCAATGCAAAGAAAGAACTTGGGTTTTCTTGATTTATTCTTCCTTCTAACTTTGAATGTGTCAAAAGTTTTTTATACTTGTGTGATCATTAAGGCATATGAATCTGCCTTTAGTTGGAAGAAGTGTCTGCACTGTATTTTTTGTGTGGGCTCATATTTACTAAAGATTCCTTGAATGATAATGTGGACCATTTGCTCTTTTGTGCAGTAAGTTCATTCCAAGATTCAGGCAGACATACAACATACAACTGTGTGTTTATATCAGTAATTTTGAGCTGTGTACAAATTATTTATTGAATTGCATTTCAGTGGTACTCCTTCCATTTATATTGAGGAACACTGTGAATTGCAAATGTGTATACTGAGGGCTATTCAGTCATGTTAGACATTGTTCTACAGTATTACATTTTCCTTTGTATGGAAATTCGTCTCAGGTCTTTTTTTTTTTTTTTAGTTTTTTTTTTAACGTTTATTTATTTTTGAGAGAGAGAGAGAGAGACAGAGCACAAAGAGGAGAGGGAGACAGAATCTGAAGCAGGCTCCGGGCTCTGAGCTGTCAGCATAGAGCCTGATGCGGGGTGTGAACTCACAAATTGGAGATCATGACCTGAGCCAAAGTCGGTCACTTAACCGACTGAGCCACCTGGGCGTCCCTCATCTCAGCTCTTAATATCACACACAAAAAATCTATTTTTCTTCTTAGAAAAATAGGGTATTTTAACAATATATCCACTGTGCATCTTGTACCTGATTGTTTTCTCCTATACTTTCATTGCTAGTTTGCAGTTTGGAGTCAAACCAATAATCCCCCATTGTCAATTAAATATGATATTGTGGGAGGCATTTCTTTGCCTCAACCCGACTTGGGCATCATTTTACTATTTAGCTCCTTCTGCCCATTTTCCTGTACTATGTTTCTTTCACATTAACTTTTTAACTGTGTGTTTGAATGCCATTTCAAATCCTTTTTTGAAAAAAAAAGATACGTGAGACTACAGCACCTTATAGATTTCAAAGCACTTTTGTGAATACCAAACATGTGATGAGCAAACAAACACAGTAGTTAGAGGCAGCTCTTATTATTCCTAAATTCAAGAATGAGGATACTGAGGCTTGTTTACCCAGATGATACTAAATTCAAAGCCAGATATGATATTTAGCCTCTGAGCTCTAAAAATCTTTTCTCTTAAAATAACACATTCAGTCTAATAATACAACACTTATTTACATTGTTTACATTTACTATTCAAATACCTTCACTTTTTTTTGGTGTTTTATAGGAAGGGCATGAATTTTATTTGTTATTACTGAGTATATATACTTTGTAAAATCAATAAATCTAGAAATTTTGTCGAGGACAAAGGTACAAGTCATTAGTTTTTAAATCAATGAAGTGAAAGGGATCTTTGAGTCATCTCGTACAATTGGTCATCAGTGTGGGAAGTTCTGCCTGAGAAAGGGGATAATTAATCATTGCTGGAATAATTACAGGGAAGGAGCTCAAGAGAGTTTCTTAGATAATTATAATCTACAGACAACATCTATTTACCTACTGGCCTGTGTTCAGTCTCCTGGAGAAACAGGAGCATTTCACTTCTTTCAGTGAACAGTTTTTACATATAAGTGAAAGCTGCCCTGTGTCCTTCTGGTTTTTTAACGTGTAAGGGCCAACCATGGGCAGACTGTTTAACTGACAATAGGAAATGGGATATAAGAAGACTAACATGATAGATGAGTGTGCGTTCTACGACTTTTATTGCTTTCCACAAAAATGACATTTCAAGACCAAGATGATACAGCCACGGCTAACTTGGCTTTTGAGGCTTCTTTGCTACAAAGTTCGTTTTTGGACCAAGTTTTTGATGTTTGAGTCAGTCATTCTGTCCTTCAGAAAAATCTCTTCAGAAACTTCATTTCCTCCTTAAATGTTTTCTCTATGCCTTCATTACCTTGGAATAGCTCAGGTCTTTTGGGGAGCGGAAACTTCTCTCTGTTATTTGTCACTGTACTGGTGCCTTCCATGAGATCTGTATACAGTAGGAGCTCAACATACTTTCTTTTTTATCAGTACAAATTGGATTCAGAATTAATCAGTGTGTTGAGGTGTGTTTTACTCAAGGGAGACTGAGCTGAAGCAATATTCTGCATGTGCATAACAAGTTTCACTAAAAGAAATAACAGTTTTTAAAGAGTCCTTTCTATACCCATAGAAAATGGCCTTAAGCTTCAGAAAACTAAGGAATGAAAGTTTTGTGTTACATCTGGAGAATGAAGAAAAACCAAAAGCATTAAGCCCTACCACCACTGTTGAATAGATAGGATTGATTCAAAGTATAATAAATTATATTCTAGTCATCAAATGGCAACTTCTAGTGTTTCCTATTTGTTCTGAAACTGAAAGAGTTAATTAAATCTGAAATACTAAAACAATGTGAAATATATCTATGAGAAAATATATATTTACAAATTACTTTATGAAACTGTGTTCTTATTAATCTTGTCAACTCCTCAATGACAATGCCTTTCTCTCCGTTTGTGCTAAGGGCATAGCTTTGTTTCCTTCAAATCTTTTCAGTAGTGGTACAAAATGCCAGAACGTGTCTGTGTGTAGTTACGGAGATGATGGGTGAATGGGGGGAAGCACAGTACTTGTTCTTTTAGTTGTCCTTAGGCTTTTTAGCTATTGCTATAGGGAAACAAAATAAACTGAATGTCCTGAGATTATCAGGGCATCAGTTATGTTTCTTAGCAAATAAAATGCATCATGCTTATGAATGTAAATAAAGTTAGAAAGTCAAAATAGAATTGGCTCAGATCATAAAGGACAATTTATATATGGATGCATTTTAGAGGGCAGAGCACAGTAGTTTGAAGATGTGAAGTTATGAATAAAGTACCATTTTGCTCCCATAACCACAGATAGAAGCATAACTCAAGGTATACCTTTGGGAAGCACTTGGTGCCTTTGTCTTGTCTGAACAGCCTCCATATTGCTGATGCCCAATTCCAACTCCGGATATTTGGAATTGAAGTCTTTTCTCTGGGGATCACTATCTTTTCAATGCCTTCTTTGCTAGTTTGTTTGAATACTTTATTTTTGCAAAGAAATAGTTTTGTGATCTTAAAGGGTTCCTGGCATATACTTCAAAGAATGTTAATGCTTCATGAAACTAAATGGTGTAGGGCACAACTGCTCTAAATATAATAAACACTTTAATTCTAGGCAAAAATATGCTTTAAGTGTCATACAGAATGGTAATATTTGAAGTGGGCCAATTTTTATTAAATATTTTAAGAGTAAGTAACAAAATCAACTATAATGTGATGGGAAGAGCAATTTCCACCATTTTTAATGGTTTTTAAATGACAGAGATATTATTCTCCAAGTGATTCTACATAGTTTTCTAGTACTACTTCTTCCACATAAATAAATATAAAAAAGACATTAAAAGGGCAGGTGAATGAAGTTATCAGTGGGCTGAAAACCAATTCAACCACTCTAGCTTAGTAGCATCGGACAAGTAACTCTCTTTAAAAGGTCAGTTTCCTCATGAGTAGATTTAACGAGGTTATTTTTACCTAACCATCAGCATTATTAACTTAAATGGAGTGAAAAACGTGTCTCAGGATCTTAGCATCTTCAGGTACTAAATAAATGGTAGCTATTTTTGTTGTAATAGAAACCTATTTGTGAAAATAATTTGCATCTGTCCTTTAACCAGATAATCTTGGTAGTAACACCACACGAGTGGGTAATGATTGGAACATTGTTATATTCTTTCCTTAAACTGTGATGACGCCAACTAGTTCATTATGGGCCATCAACCAAAAGAAATTTAAACTATTGCACGGAACATGTTATGTTTACACCCCCATTGGAATGCGAATTTTTTTTTTTTAATTTATTTTGAGAGAGAGAGAGAAAGAGAGAGAGGCAGAGAGAAAAGGAGAGAGAGAATCCCAAGCAGGCTCCGCACTGTCAGTGTGAGGTCAATGCGGGGCTCAAACTCCAGAACCGTGAGATTATGAGTTGAGCTGATCAAGACCCTCAACTGACTGAACCACCCAGGTGCCCCTGGAATGTAAATTCCTACCAAATTGAGCAGGATCCTAGGTTTTGATTACTGACTTCCCAGTTAGACTTTAGGATTTGGAATTCTAAGGAAGTTAAGCTTATATAGATACATATTAAAAAAAAAAATTCCTGACTATTGGTCTTCTCTATTAATTACTTCCTTGTAGGTACTCATTTTCCAAAACAATCATTTTGAATCAAGCAGCTGTTTTGGATCCATCAATAGTCTGGCTTTTCTGATTCTTTAAAAAAAAATTTTTTTTTACATTTATTTATTTTTGAGAAACAGAGTGAGACAAAGCATGAGCGGGGGAGGGGCAGAGAGAGAAGGAGACACAGAATCCGAAGCAGGCTCCAGGCTCTGAGCTGTTAGCACAGAGCCTGACGAGGGGCTGGAACCCACAAACTGTGAGATCATGACCTGAGCCAAAGTCAGACGCTCAACCGACTGAGCCACCCAGGTGCCCCTGGCTTTTCTGATTCTTAGAAGAAATATAATTTGTTTTCAATGTATGTTTTGTTTGAACGATGTAAAATATAGACCTAGAATAAGCTCTACTCCACTTAAGGGATTAAAAAGGAAGCCAAATCAAAATAAACCTACTGGTGGTCCTCCTTGCTGAAGAGGAGATGGAACTGTTGAGAGAGAAGGAATTCTCCTCTCTGTCTCCTGATACACCGCGGCGAGGAGGGAGGATAGAGGAGGGCCTGGGCAGGGAAGAGCGCTTTTCTGGGCTCTTGGTTACTCCATCCTGATTGGGAAAAAAACACATTGGGTTCTCATGAATCTTCAGGTATACAAAGTGATTATGTTAGCCTGGCTAATTTCTTCCTGTGCTGATAGATACATTTCTTTTAATACACACTACTGAATTTCATATACTTATAAGCATTTCCACTTTGAAACTTAGAAAGGGTTCCTATTTGCCTAGAAGTGCTATAAAAATCTATTATTCTGGAGTTCGTGCTAATAATTAATCATGAAATTCAAATTCTAAATAACATGGGAATATAGTAATTTACCTAAGTAATCTCCAGCAAATGAAAAATTTTACTAAAACCTCTTGATAAGCATGAAAACTCATTAATCAGAAAGGACTGGCAGTGGGCATTGCATGATGACAGTTAACAATGAACACTACCGTATGTTGTGCATTTTTGTGACAGGAATTCTAAGCACTTTACATCCATTTATGATTTAATTCTTGCCACAAAATACTATATGCATTTTATAGCCAAGGAAACCGGTTGAATCAATGTATGTAATTTTTTCAAAATCACTTAATTAATAGGTAGCAGAGGCAGTATTAAATCCTGAGGTGTCTGACTGAGTCCAAATGGTCTATCATATTATATATAATTCATCATTATTATACAATATTACATATTATACATTATATGCTATATGCTATATATATGTATATGCTACATGTTACATATTATGTATAATAGCATATATGTTTTATTTTTTTGGTTTGTATCTGAACTTTTACAAGATACCAAATAAACAAATAATAAATTAATAAGGGACAGTATACCTAGATAGAGGCTTTTTTTTTTTTAATGATTAGACTATTAATAACTATTGAAACTTTTATTTGTTTATAAGAGAGTCTATTGTTTATATGTCAAACACTTTAGAGTTTAGTCTCTGTTTTTATATATTTACTGAACTGTGTCTTACAACCTCTGAAATTATATTGTTTTCTGAAACTTCAGTTGACCTGCTGCCTTACCTTGTTCCCTGATTCTGAGAATGGCAAACGGTCTGTGGAGCCTGCTGAGGTGGGCTTTATTGAAAAACTGTCAGAAAATGTAGCCCTTTTAGACGTACTAAGGCAGGCTGAGCTGCATCTTGGGGATTTTGAGCTACCCTGAAAGGCAGGAATCTTTGACAAAGTAGAATTCTAGCCATGAAAGAAAACAAACAAAAGCACAAAATAAACAAAACTATGAAGTAAAAGGAAAATAAAAAATGTCTAAACATATAAGAAATTAAATACTGACATCTAAAAAGACCACATGATAAATGGTTATAATCAATGACAGAAATGCATATTATGTGAGAACAAGAGATTTTCATTGAACAGATGTTAAACTGCAACTAACTTAAGAATGCTCATATATGAGAATACAGATTACAATACTCTTCATGAATTCTATGCATAAAACCTGATTAATCCATAGGTCTTTCAATGATACCATATTTGAAAAATATCTTGACAGTCTGTTGGAATTGTTCCTTTAATAAATACAACCCTTAAGGTGTATTTATAATCAAAATCTTAATCACATCTCAAGAACTTTAGAGCAAGGTATATTTAAGGTCTCATAATGGAAAATACTTTCTTAAAGTTGAGAAAATGTTCTTTCAGATGTCCACATTGATTTCGTCAAAAAAAATTACAGAGTTTATATAAAATTAGTACATTTTATGAGTAAAATGCATACTGGGGGCCAAGTTTTACCATAGAATTGATAACATTTTGTGCATAGATCAGTTTGTACGGTGTCTTATAAATTCTAAAAATGAAAGTGAGCACTAAAGACATTGCCCATAAAAAATCACAGGACTTAAATTACGGGTGTTGCTAGTCCCTGGAGAGATATTTCTCAAGCGGGAATCATCAGGGGGTCGGACATATGGCTTCTGGAGAAAGCTATGCTGACATGTTGCATATTTCACAGGGCACTTTGTTAAAAATGCAGAAAAGTATAAAGAAGCCAAGGAGATTTTATTCATTAATTAATATGATTTTGCTGTTACAAAAATAGCAGTTGAAATCGACATCTTTATTTCGAGTTTTAACCTCCACGGGCACTTTAACAGGGCAGACCCATTAACAGATTGCACAAATCACTTCTCATTTTACAGACCCAGCGCCTTGAGCGGGACATGCACCTGGCTCGGCACAAGTCATTCTTTTTTGATTGATGCTACCCACAAAATAGTGAATTACAAAAGTGATACAGGAAAGAAAAAAAAATGGAATAATTGGATTGCCTCAAATTATGAAAGACAACTACTAATCCTGTGCTTAAAACGAAAACAAAAACAAAACAAATACGCAACAAATGAAGGATTATAGGTCAGGCTCACAATAAAGATCAATTGAAAAATCAGAAAGAACTGTTCTGGGGAATGTACTGAAAGTCACAGATAAAAACAGGTTAGTCTTGGGGTTATAAAGGAAATTTATAGGAAGAGGGTGAGGTTATGAGGGGAAAAAATGTTAAATGAGAAAAAGTTAGAAAGAATGGTGGCCTATCTCTCTTCTTCAGAAAGGGGAGATGGGCATTTATAAAGGAAAAAAAATTAGTTCTGTGTAGAAGATGTATATGGTTTCTTTCCTAAGTACAAGCATTTAATGCGAATTCCCAATGAGTTACTTGAAGACCAAGGGACTTGAAAATTTCCTAAATATTTTTCAAACAAACATAACAAATGATCCAAGGGAAAGAGAGGGAGAGAGAGACTCAAGAAACAGACTCTGAACTATACAGAACAAACTGATGGTTACCAGACAGGAGGGGATTAGAGGGATGGGTGAAATAGGTGAGGATTAAGGAGGGCACCTGTGATGAGAGCACAGAGTGCTGTAGGGAAGTGTTGAATCACTATGTTGTACACCTGAAGCTAATATTACACTGTATGTTAACCAACTGGAATTAAAAGCCAAAAAAAAAAAAAAAAAGATTTTCCAAACAATGTCCACTTAAAAATGCTTTTTTTTAAATGGGGAAAAGCTGACTTACTTTCTCTATCTGCTCCTAAAGACTTCTAGCTTTCAAATAACAACAACAACAACAACAACGATCACTGTTTATTGAATAAATACTATGTTCTAAGCACAATACAGTGTACTATTTTATAATTTACTGTATTAATTTTTCACAAAGTAGGATATAGGAATTTTAACCCTCCCTTTATTTTTGGAAAATTAAGACATAGGGAGCTATTTATTAGAGCTAATAAATGTTCAAAACCTAGACCTGGCGTGCTTCATAGCCCTGCTCTTAACTGCAATTCACTAGTTGCCCATCAGAAACAAAAGGTAAAGAGAAATCTTCAAGTTACAGTGTTTTCAAAATAAAGCCCAATATTTATTAAAGCAGTAAATGGAATCTATTGCTTGCCATATGTTCAGGAATATGCCTGGAAACATTTATATAAAAATCAATTTTTTTAAATCAACATAAAGTCCTTTAGGTTCAAAATGATATAAACAGTTTGGCTCTCATTGGAAATGTATTTCTATTTTTCATAATAAATAAAAAGTGGAAGTCTAAAATCTGACTAGTTTTTAAAATGCTAAACAAAGAGTTGTGATTTACATGTGACGTCTAAAACCTAGAACATTGTGATGTACTACTGGTTAACATCATTCAAAGTATTTATATTTTTATTTGTACAAAGTTTTGTAATTTTAGGATTTCTTTAATAGTCTTTCTTTTAAGATTTTATTTTTAAGTAATCTCTACACCCAATGTGGGGCTCAAACTCACAACTCTGAGATTGAGTAGCATACTCTACCAACTGAGTCAGCCAGGTGCCCCTCTTTAGTAGTCTTTTAATTTTTTTTTCTTTCAATCAGAAAGGAGTAAAATACTTCATGTTTGCTTTGGTCTTTTGGGAGTTTAAAAAAAGATGGTTAATAACATAAAAAGTACAATAAAAAAGAAATATGAAAGACAAACATATGAAGAAGTTAAACATCATTAATGCAACTAAATTAAAACAATATTTTATCCCCATAACTTGGTAAATATAGAAAAAGTACAAGAATATCTAGTAATAATAATGAACATGGGCACTCTTATATACAGCTGGAGAACATATAAGTCAGTAGAACATTTCTAGAGGACAATTTTGATAATGTTAGGAAAAACTTTAAATGTGGACTTTCTGCTTGAAACAATAATTTCACTACTAGGAAATTATCCTAAGGAAAAGCATATGGATGCATTCACAGATTAAGCCAAAAAGATTTCTAGAGTAATATTGTTAAAATGACAATAAAAATAGTTTAAAAGTCAAGTAACAGGGAACTGATAATGTATATCACCATAAATAAATAAAACACAATCCAATGTAGTCCTTAAAGTGATGTACAAGACTGGTTCATGAGAGGGAAATCTGTTTATTGATTTATTATTTTAAAATCTATTACAAATTTAAAATCTAATAAACAAATCTATTCATTGTTTTAGTAAAAAACTGATACACAGTGTTTCCATTTTTGTCATTAAACCTATCAATATGTAGGAAAAAATAAAGATTTTATATCAAAATGGTAACTATAGTTTTCTTTAGATAAGGAGAGTATAATATATTTTTACTTATATTTGCTCATCTACATTGTTTAATTTTCTCATATTCTTATTTTGTAATAACAATAATGAAAATGTATTATAACGTACACTTTAGTGTGGATTATAGTGATTTATCTTGATTCCATGAAAAGTAAACTGAGCTTCCCTATTTTTGCCAGATCATTGTGCTGTTTGTTTTTATCTTACTAAAAGAGAGACAGCCTAAATCCCAGCTCTGCCCTCACCAAGTACTATCAGATGTCATTCTAGAAGATACTGAGACATGCCCAATGCCATGGAGAATCATTCTGGGCGAATGAACGATTTAAAAAAAAATAAATAAAAATAAATAAGTAAGTAAATAAATAAATAAATAAATAAAATGACATTTAAGAGTAAACCTCTGAAGTCTAACTTACAACTAAAGTTATTAAAACATTGCCACCAATACCAAAGAAGCTTCAAGTGAAGAACAAGGGAAAAACCATTTTACTCACAGAGACTTTGTCCTTTGCCTGTTTAAATACACTGGAAGCCTGAGTTGTTTCACCACCTGTTGCTGTTGAAAAAAGAAGATACAAACAACCCCGAACTTAGTGGCTAAAAACCACACGATGCATTTTTTTAAATCTCTTTTGGATATTCAGTTGTGTCAACAGACTAACGCAAGCAAAATTTTGCTTATTTTGAGATTCAAATTCAGTAACTGAAGAAATCTGAATACCAACATTATAGCATGTGGCTCCCACTACAATGTGTGCTAATTAATACAACCCAGTGTTTACCAAAGCACAGGTAAGCACACCAAATAACTTCCTATTGGTTACCAAGGTACCTTTAAATTTTATTACTACATAAGCATAGATCCTTTAGAACGGAAGTCACAGAACACCATCCAAATACTGTTAAATTTAAGAAAAGGGGGAGTGATTGGTTTCTAGGGTTGGCATGATGTAAAAGAGCGTTCATGGAGATTCCCAAGCCCTCTTTTTATGGCCAGTGGCATACCTACAGATATTTCTACATTTTATATTCAAACTGTCATGGTCAGCCAACCCCTTTTCCGCTGTACCCCTTCATTTCACAACATGAGTGACACATTTGTTTGACGTGAAACGCACCACATGAGAAGAAAAACAGCTTGTCAAGGAAAGAAAACATGAGAGGAATTTCAAATTCAGTAATATAGAACATGTTCTACACATGCACTTCCTGTATGAAATTATTACCACATCTGTTACTGTTGTTTCTCTTGCTGCTGTTTAATACCTCTGGTTCCAATTTTAAACTCTACTATCTCCAGCACATTTTCTGTTGATGACTTACCTGACTTGACTCAAATATCTCTCATGATTGAAAACAACCCTTTGTGTTTTGGAAAAACGATCCCGATTTAAAAACTGTGCTTAGAAAATGAAAGGCACAAGCTTGTGTAGTTATTTCTTCCTTAATCTTCTTTCATAAGGGAAACCGTCAGGGCGGAAAAATCTAAAGCTTATAAGCACTCCAAATGAGTTTCAAAAAGGTTTCTTATGTCACATGCAGCTCTCACACACAAAAAAACAACTGTCTACAAGATGCTATATGCTATTTAGGACTGGCTAGTAAGATTCAGATTCTGGAATGATTTTTTTTTTAAAGAAGCAGTGCAAATGATGCTACCCTAATGTATCTGTAGCATTTCTTAAATTTCTGCGACATAGAGCTTGCTTCAAGCCAATGACATCTAGTGTTTGGTATATGCTTTCTGCTTTAGTATCTTAATATCTGAACAGACTAAGATTCTAATTAGTCCAAACGTCTTAAATTTCCCTTAATGAATGAGTTAAAAAGGTGTTTACTCTCAATGTGGTAAATCGAATACCAATGACATGTAGACACTTCACCAAACCATTTGACATTTCCTCTAAAATTTCATAATCCTGATACACTCTTTCATCCTTTCACGTATGATATCTGATTTTGATGCCCAAACCAAGAAAGTCTGTCAAGCATTTGTCTAATTAGAAGAAAAATTCCGAGTTTAATGCAAATGAATTAAGATGTGATGTAAGAGTTAGAAATAGCATGTTAATGTCTAATTTAGAAAAGCTCCTCATTCTATCATCAAGGTTTCTTTATAATTCTGAGCCTTCCACTTTCAAATACTGCCTGAAAGACTGCTTCTTGAAGGAAAGCTCATGAGATGATTACCATATGAGGAACACAAATATAAAAAAGTTGTAATTTTATTGACTATCATAAAACCATCAGTTACCTTGATTTTCTTTTTCTTACAAAGGTTAATGCTGCTCTTAACCTTTAAAGCCATCCAAAGGTTTATATAAAGGCACTTCCAATATACACTGTAAAGGTAAATATTCCTTTCTGATTTAGCAATCTGATATTTCTTATTTTCTTAATCTTATTTTCTAGACTGCAAGTGTGCTAGTTAATAAATGCTAAAATAAAATGTATTATAAATTAAGATTATCCAAGGGTAATCACACACTTAAAGTAAATACTTGGTACTGAAATTTAGGAATAGAGTTTGCATTATAGATATTTGTATGCACTTTTATTTGTGATTTGTAATACGTTTTGCTCCTTCATTTCACTACTTTTTCAAGGGAAGTTAAAAACAATTGTATTTGGAGAAGACAGAAAAATGAGGTAGTGAAATATAAATGCACCTAAGTTCTAAGAGATTCAGGGGGAAGGAGTTTTAGCTGGGAATTCTGAATACTAAATTATATCAGAAAATTAGCAGTTTGCATCCAACACATTTAAGAAAATCCCAATGACAAAAAGTCAGTGAAGAGATGGAGTACAGTGAATTGAAAGCCTTGCTAATTTTGGATACGAAAAATAAAATCTGATGGGATGACCAGACCATTTCCTTTCCTTTTCTTTTTCTTTCATCTGAAGCAAAGTAATTTTGAAATCACAATTTTACCCCAGATTTGCTTTTCATTTCCAATCTTGAAATTACTGTATATTCTTGGTAAATTCATCAACATCAGTAACAGATTTGGCAGTAACCATGTAGAAAATAGAACAAATATAGTATGGGTTTAAGCATGAGAGAGAGAAATAAGCAAAATAATGAGAATGCATACCACAGTCCTATTCATCGTCATCCTCTAACCAAACACACAGAATGAAAATAGGAATCCCCAGAACGTGACACTAGAGCACAATGCCAAGATAAAATCACTGCTAAGTCTGAGCATAACAAAGAAACAGATGGTCATGACCTCTTCTGCAGGGAGGAGAAAAAAAAAAAGAATAATGATACAAGACACTTAATAGCAAAACTGTTCATGACTGCTAAGATTCTTGGAAGAAAAACAAAATGAAGAAGCTGCTACGGTAATGAGATAAAAAAAATACACATCTATGTTTGCCAGCCACATTGCACAATTGAACAGTCACCTGTCGTTTTCCGCTTAACACAGGAGAGATGAGTTGGTCTAGTATATTTGATAGCAGGTTTTAAAATGAATTTCCTGGAGGGAGAGTGGGCCTGAACTTCTGTTTTTTTAGCAAGTTCAGCCTTCTTATAAACTGCTATGAATAAAAAAAAAACACACACAAAAAGCATACCATCAGGAGAAAATAAACACTTGGAGCAAAACCGAACGAAATTTCATAAATAATTAGTTACCACTGTAAGGAAGTTTCTTTTACAAAAGAGTAATAACAAATTCAAAAACATTTTGAAAGAAGGGATTGTTAAATGAACCTTTTTTCCTTCTCACTTCATCTCTGGAGACTGTGCTAGGTTCCTTTTTAGCTATTTTTCTTTCAGGAGTGGAAATTCTGCCTCTCCCGGTTTTAAAAGGCTTTTCTTTTCTATGTTTCTCAAGAGATGGTCTCCGAGCTTCCTTTTCAGCTTTCTCCTCTTTAGGAATAGTTTCTAACTGTTCTGTCATGATGCTCCTATCATCATCTGTGGATCAAAGCAAACCATGACAACAACAACAACAACAATGAAAACATTAGTAACAAATGTACAAAATCCTTCATATATTTAACAAAATGCAAAATCGAGATAAAGGGACATTTTAAAAAATGTTTAAATTCGAAAAAATCCATTAGGTTATGGGATTTTATTTGGAAGTAGAAAATTTAAAAAAAAAAATGCACACCTTGAGTGTCCACCCAGAGGCTGTCAGCATCCATGATGGAATCATCAATGGTGGTTTCGTCTTTGTAATCGTCATAGGTTTCCGTCTTATATTCTGAGAGGGCAACCTCTTCTCTCTCAGGGGAAGCTGGAGCCTCCGGGGAGCCATCCTTGGGTTCTGCCTGGGCTTCGGCTGCCTCTTCTACTTCGAGCTCTTCTTCGGCGTGGGGGGACGGTCTCCTCTCCACCTCAGGCTGCTCTAGGGCTGCAAAACGCACGCTGTGGGAACCTGACTCCCCTTCTTCAGTTGTGGTTTGCACTACAGTGATAAAATCATCCTCGATGGTTACCACGGACTCGATCACTCCTTTGTGCTCACCGGGGCAGGTCTCCACAAATTCCTCCCGGACACCTGCGATTCCCAGGTCGGTAATCTGAAGGGTGTCTGAGCGGAAGAGCAGTTTATCATATTCTCCCCGGGCTTCTATCTCTTCTTCCTCACTCTGAGCCTCTGCTGGTTCAGCCCCGATGGCTTTAGGTAATGGCTCAGTGACATCGGAGGGAGTGACAGATATATCTGGGGCCTCTTTGCTTTCTTCTTTTGGCTGCTGAATAAATTCCATCTGGACATCAGCTCTCTCATCTGGGGCTAAATCAGCCTCTGAAACAGCAGGTGCACAAGGCATTTCCACTGACAATTTGATGGCAATCTCATCTTGAATTAGAGAGGATTCTGGGGATGTTTCCTTCTTGCCCTCATCAGCTTTTAAAGACTCCATGGTGAGGCTCTCATGCTCACCACTGGACTCGTAGGACTCTTCTTTGTCCACAGCCTCCTGGTGCACCAAGTCAGGCTTGGCCACCTTCTCCTTGATTTCTGTCTCACTGGTTTTAGTGCCTTCTTTCATGTGGCCAGGATCAACACTCAGAAACATATCTCCCTCCTGAGGTACTGCAGATGAGGGGGTGAGATCTTGTGTAGCTTCGAGTTGAAGTTCTGTTGCTTTTCCAGCATCTGTGGTCAGTCCTGCAGCCATCTGTCCAAAGTCACTGATTTTAACATCTAATTGACCCTGGTCAGCTTTCTGTGCAATGACATCCAGTTCTGGCTCAGCTTTTTTGGATGGTTCCACCTCAGCTATCTCTGGGACTGAACTAAGACCGGTCTCAGCTTTCTCAGCCGCAGGAGGTGATGTGTCTTTTGATACGGTCAGTTCTTTGGTCGAAGGGTGCTCGTAGGTTACTCCTAATCCAAATGTTTCGACTTTATCACTGGCCTCTTCCGTTGCCTTGGCATGTTCTTTTGCATCAGCATGTTCTTCGCTCTTTTCTAGTACAGTATCCAGCTTATCATTAGCTTTCCTCTCCTGATCAAACTCCCTACCCAGTACTGATTTGTCACCAGGGATATGTGGGGACACTTCTTTCTCAGCACCAAACTCATCTTTGACTCTGCCGGCAGCTGCCAATTTTACTTCAATCAACGAAAGGTCTGTGGCTAGATCTCTTCGCATTTTATCATCAGTGCCTTCGTAAAAGGAACCACTCTCCCCTGACAGATTCTCACTGTCTTGAACAGGTGATGGCAGTGGGACAGTGTATTTATTGAACACACAGTAACCCAGGTCTTCCAGCTGACTGTCTGTTTTAACAACGACATGGTTTTCATCAGTGACAGGGGGCAAGCCGGCGCTACTCTCCTCAACCACAGTCTCTGATGGGACTGATTTCCTCCTGGCAACCTCAGCATCTGCACTCACAGAGGCTAATCTTGACCTTGTGCCTGCCAGGTCTAGCATTTCAGGCAGGTCGGGGGCCATGACAGTGCCATTTTTGTAATAATCTTTGGCTAGGAAAGGTGACTCACACGATGTCTCAACTTGAGCATTTTCCTCTCCGGTAGCTTTTTCTCCCTCTATCTGTTCTTCTTCCTCTTTGCTTTCTACTGGGAAACATGGGGCTTTCTCAAGTGCAGGGGTTGTGGCTGGAAGGTAATCATCCCCTTCGTCCATACTTCCGCTAGTGTTCGTTAGAATATCAGAAGCCAGAGGAGAAAGATCATGTCCCCGACCAAAGTTAAATCCAAGGGCTATGGAATCCAGGCAAGACATGGGCAAATTGATTGACATGCTTCTTTGTTCTATTGCAGACCTTCCACCAAGTCCTAAACTCCTGCTTAATGTCAAGTCGTCCTTATTCTTACTGTGGAGATCCCTTTTCTCCCCATACACTTTTGGATCAATAGTAAACATTCTTTCTTGAGGAGAACTGGGTTCTTCAGGCACCTCAGATGGATAACTCTGGGCAAGAGTGCTATACCCTGCTTCTTGTGCTGGAGCACTGGGCTGGGGTTCTTTACCTGCCTGAAGTCCCTTGTCACCGTTTTTATATGCAGGAGATACGGTATCAAAAGGCTCTTGGGCACTTTCTCTTGTGTCACTTAGTTCATAGTAATCACTGCCTGGCTGGATGCTTTTTGTCACTTCTTCTTTCAAGGCAGATGTTTCAAAATACTTGGACATTCCTGACTTATCTTCATAAAATGGCATGTCAAGCTCAGCGGACGTTTCAGCCCCAACCCCTTCAACCTTATGATCTTTCTCAGCAACTTTTTCTTGAAAAAGGTCCTGGGTTGCACTCTGTTCACCTACTGCAGCTGGTTCAGTCATGACTTTCTCCAGTGTCTTGGAGGTCATGGCTGAATCTGTAACTGTTTGCTCCAAACTTACAGGGAATGAGTCCTGTTTTAGTGTATCTGTGGTAGTGTCTTGGCCTTTCTGTTCTTCTTTCGAGAGGATGTGCTCCACGGAGGGCTGAATTATGCCTGTTTCTTCATCTGTCAGTTTGGCGGGCTCACTCTCTTTTGGCATGGCTTCTTTGTCAGAGATGGTCGTTTTTTCTTCAAGCTTTAGCTGAGACTCCTTTTCAGCAAGTGTAGCTTCCTGTCCACTGAGGGTTGAGATCTCTGTTTTCTGCACACTCTCTTGCTTTATCGCCACTTTTTCTTCTCCTAATACTTTCTCTGGGACATATTCTTCCACAGTTGGAATGTGGGCATCTTTGGGTAAGGTGATTGCTTCTGAGGCTGGTGCTTCTGCCATTTTGTCAGGTTTATCCTTATGAGGCTCTTCAGCTTTAGAACTATCTTTGGCAGTCACTGGGCCACTGGTTTCTTCCAGAGATTTCTTGTCATCTGGCTGCAATAGGGCAGGGGCAAAGGGTGATGCTTCTGCAACTATTTCATTCTTTATGACATCTAAAGGAAGAGTGAAGCTTCCAGCCTGAAAGGGACTTGGCATGGGAGAATCAAATTGTTTCCCTTCCCATTTGGGGATATCCTCAAACACATCCTTTCCCTTCATGGGTGTTAGGGGGCCAGGTGATATGGGAGCAGCTAAACCCCACTCATCTTTTTTTGCTTCTACTGGCATTTCGATGAACCAGTCCTTTTGCTCTTTTGGAGCTGGGGGCTCTGCAGAGAGGTCAATACCAGGCACCACCAGGCTGGGTTCTGTCTTCTGTTTCATGTCTTCCAGCCCGGCACCAAGAGCGTGCCCAAACAGAGCAGTGGGTGCTTTTTCTTCTTCTGTGCCTTGCGTGTCCTTTTTATCAGGGGAAGTTTTAGTCGTCTCAGGCTGAGAAGCTAAGGCAGCATGTTTAAGGTCTTCACCAGGCTTACTTTGTTCCTCTGACTCCTTTTCCTTCTTGTCCAATGGCTCAGCTGGGGAGGGAGTCAATTCCTGCTGATCATGGAACTCCATCTTCGAGGCTGGAAGTAAACCTGAAGTAATTGGGTCGATTTTTAAACAAATAATAGGCAAGTGCTTTCAGGCAGTAAGCTTAAAATTATATTTTGAAATGACAAATGAATGGTAGGGTAAACAAAACAAAACAAAACAAAATGAAACTATGGAACATGCAAGCATGCTACCCATTTAAAAATCAATATGAAAATGTCAGGACTGAGATATATTTGTACTGCTAAAATGGACTCCTGTTGAGAATCTATGCATATAGGAATTGTAGTTAAGTGTGTAGTTTGAATACTCCTTTCTCCTTTATTTGGTCTTTCCTAAATAGTATGTCATGTATATTGTAGTGGAAAAAAATTTCATGTGCCTTCTACAGACAAAAATCATAAATTAAAGAATATTGAATAAGTCAGTAACATTACGGTATAAAAATACATTAAGGTCTAAATATGAAAAAGGATGAATGTCTACTGAACTTTTCATTTTTGTTCTCATTTAAAAATGAACTGGCAGGCCATGGGCAGAGTGCCAATTAATTCATAATAAGTATCAATAGTTTCAATTACGTTGATTTACACATGCCAGGGCCAATTTTTTGAACACTGAAAGGTTACTGACATAATTTTTTAGAGATCATCTGAGATTAAATTTCAGGAATATAAATAAATATTTATGATATTTATCTATAAGTATATTTTATAAAAATACTTATAATGTAAATAAATATTTGCTATTAACTTTATATGATATGACCTAAAAGTCGACAAATCAATTTGTACCACAAATTCAAAATTCTTAATTCCTAATCATTTTAGTTAACCTACATGACAGATATAAGAAAATCTAAATTATATTGTTAATACTGGGATGTCATGTGAATACACATTTCAAAAAGAGTCAGTTATTATAATATCTTTCTCTCCCTGGTCATGACCTCATTCTCTGGAACATGACTAATGATGAGACACTAAGTAGTATTGGCTTTAAAGATGCTTCCCAGAAATTAAACAACTCTTTTTTCAATTTCGGTTTGTTCACTAACCCGAAAGGTTTTAGAGTCTCACTTTTGTCACAGGTATTTCACTGTGATCTTTAGGGCTAAATGTAATTATCTGGAAAAGATTTGGGGCAAATAAGAAAATTCAGTCATCTCTCAAAGAGCAAGTGTATGGATCATCATTACCTTATATACTTGTGTGTCCTGTTGTAACAATAGAAAAGAAATACTTTATGAACTTCTAATAAAGGTTAGATGAATGAAAACTCAAGAGATATGGTGATGGTCAAAGAGGTTGGCTGCCATGGAGAGGAAATGATATGAGAAGCATCAGCAGGAGCTTTTAAGGAAACCAAACCAGTATTCATCGAAGCATAAAAAATATAGCACACTGCGGTTGCAAACAAAAACAATTCTACCATTTAAGCCTCTATGTGCCAAAATCCAACTCTACGATTTGAAAGAAAAGCATATGAATCGCTGTCTCAAAAATAAAAATAAAAATATACATGTATTAGCAATGTGACTGGCAAACACTTGAGATGAGGGGGCGGACAAAAAGCTCACACAGCATCGTCAGCCTGGCCGCAAAGCGTATCGTATCATGGCAAAGTAAAACCAAGAATCAGCTGCAGCGGTGGAAAACCTAGCTGCCACACAGCACCTGTGCAAGCCACACTCTGCCCGTTAAACCTAAAACAGTGGTCTTGGGACCATGAGAAGACCAAGCAATGGAATAGCATTGGAAAGGCATCAGGTTGGTAAGCTGCCGGAGAGATCATTTGCAACAAAACACATGCAAATCCTAGGAAAGACACACCTTCCCCAGCAGAGGAAGGGATTTTTACTTCTGGAGACACCTCCGAGACCTCTTTTACACTTTTCTCCTGTGGGGCCCCTGCTGGGGCACTCTCTTCAGGAACTATTTGGGCCTCCGCACTAGACTCCACTTGGCCCTCACTGAGGCCCTTGGGTTGGTCTGAGGCCTTGGCAGCCCCGCACTCTTTCCCAGGAAGAGTGGCAGGTTTCTCTTCCTCAGCCATTGTTCCCTCTAGCGTTTCTTCTTCTTAGGGATGAAAAAGATGTTGACATCATGACCACAGAACAATACACAAAATGGCAGAAATATCATTCAAGGAACACTTTCAGCTCCATTATGTTGACCTCACCAGAACCTCTTTTCCCATTTGGATGAGCAAATTAATATTCTAATGCAACGTGCATTATGTATTGCTTGGGAAATTATCATATATAATCTGGTAATAATGATGCCTTTTACACTCTTGATAAAAGACTGTTTTTTTAAAAACTTGAGAGCTGAAAGGGTTTTATTGCTCTATTACCCTTGGTGGAAACGGCAGGAAGTGGCACACGTATAGAAAGCTCGCTGGAAATAAGAGATGATGCTGCTGGACGATGGATGATCATGAAAAGATAGATGCATAGATGTACTGAAAAATACCTTTACATTTGTTAGACACCTGCTGTTTTCTCCAATGCAGTAAGCCCCTACATATGAATTTCTTATTACTTTACTTAAACCATGCAAACTTCAGTAAAGAATCTTTGGGAAGTAAAAAAACACCTGGTCTCAAAATGATAGCCACCAACTACCTTAACAGCTTTATCATAGAATCCATCAAAACTATTTTATTTAGTATTTAAAAGCAGAAGTATTTACTATTTAAAGCTTCAGACTGTACTTTAATATAATTTGTTTAATATTTTTAAGGCAAATGACTTCCTGATTCAATTTATTTTACCTTCCTTGCATCATGTGGTATCAGAGAATGTAAAACATTTCAAGGGTTAAGCAAAATATTGTGAAAAACAAGGTCCAGGTAAAATGTAATCTTCCCACTTAGAAAAGTCTACCTCTGGGACACAACAGTTACCCTATTGCTGAAACCCTTAAAATACCAATAATGTAGTTCATGTATACTTCTCTTTGATCCTGAATAAGAAAATGTGCATATTACCTATAAAGTCTTATTTCTGCAATTCAAAACAAAACCACCAAGATAACTGAATGGCAACTAGACTGCCAAAATATCCTCCCAAAAGATGTATACCACATGGAAAAATGTTAACAATTAAAATGTAGAAAGCACACTTATGAAGGCCATGAGTTGTCGTGTTTATTTGCTTCTCATTTGCACTTCAAATACCAATAAAATAAATCCCATTTTATTCCTTAAGAAATTAGAGGGAGATATATAAGCTGTTTTATAGTCCTCCATATGAAAGATTCTTATGAAATTCTCATGAAACAATTATACGTTATTTAAATGGCCCGGTGAGAAAGACTACAGATGGAAAGGAAAGGAATTTTCTTTTCTTTTCTTTTTTTTTTTTTTTGAGAAATATTAAAATTCTTGGGTGGGGCAGGGGAGAGAAATACTTCATCTATTTCCTCCCATTTAGCACCCAGCCACTTTCATTTTTATCATTTAATTATGTAAGTAACATTTTAAAATTTCAGACTCCAAATTATTATTAAGGCCATTTTTACAATGCATAGAATTAGAGATTTTGATTACAGATGATGAGACTTTTAAAGTCACCTTGTTGTATAAAGTCTAATCAATTTAATCGACATGTTTTCCAAATCTACATAACCTTTTAGCTTTCCCTTTCCTTATTTCCTATAAATCATGTTTATTTCCACTGCACTTGTTCTTTATTCAAAATTTCACATATTTCTCTTAACTGTGGTAAGTTCACGCTATTGGAAGAACTTAGTATGGGTTAGATTTCTCTGTCAGAGTGTCCGAGCCATTGGGGCTCTTTGTTTTCCAAAGCACCCTTGAAGAAGTTTATTATCATGAATGTAGCTGGTAAGCTATGAATTTATTCCCTGTTGCCTTGGAACTATCGGCCCTTACATTAAATGCTGTCTCATATGAAAATAAACTCTTCATGCAAACAAGTCATTTCTCCCTATTTGAGAATAACCTCTTCACCTATGCAAAAAATGTTTTTAGCTCTAATTTTGTTTTCCTTTACAAAACTACCTAATTAGAATGAGATAAATTGCAGCCCACCGCCCACCTTTTTTACCCTCATCACAGCCAGGTATACACTAGGGTCTTCTAGCTTTATGAGGGTGGGATGATGACAAAGGCTGTGGATCAGTTCCTTCACTTTAGCCCAGGTCTGCTGATGTTAGCCAATATTCAGTCACCTGGGGGAGCCTCTCTACTTTCTGTAGAGGATTAAGTGTTTTGGAGAAATACATTCATTTTGTAACATTAATTCTGTTCCAAACAGATTCACAATCTTTCCCTTCTAAAGAGCTATTGTATTAACATGGCACTAAAAAGAAGGCTAATTCTATTTAAGTCTGGTCCTAGTAATATTATGTATCCAAAGAGGAAAAATTATATACAGGATCCTCTTCTTCAGTTTGAGTAAGAGGATATATTCTTCCCCCACTGATTTATTTACAGGGAGCAGAAAGGAGTCAAACTTTAATTGAACTCCTTTTGCTCCCTCCGTTTCACTCCCCCATCTCTTTTGCCTTCTTCTCAGAAGCAATGATACAGAAAAAGAAAACACTCACATGCCTCAAATAAGGCTTCTTGTACATGAGGTATTTCGCTAGACATACAAACTATATAGGGACTTCACTTTCATGTGGAAAAAACAGGCTCTTTCCCCTCCCACCCCACATACAAAGGTACACTTAGTATGATGCATGTGGTCAAAGCTGCAGGCTGGGGAGGAGGAGCAAAAAGGGACCATGCTTGGTTCACCTTTCTCCTGGCCTAAGTGGGCCTCTGCACTCTGCGCTGGGACACTGGGGAGCACACTAGAGGTAGTCCATTGTGAGCTGAACAAAGGATGCTCATAGTACTCCTCATCGGAATTGCAAGGGTCATCATCAGGCACAGACACCGAGATGGAGGGGGCTAGGAGCCTACGCCTCTCCCCGCTGGTGGCAGGTTCATGGCTGGGGAACCTGTGTAGAGGACCCACTTGATCCTCAGCCCCTTCATCTACAAACAGACACACAGGAAGAAACTGCAGGGAGAACTGGACAAGACAGACACAAGATCAGACGAACGAGACAAACACCTGCACAAGGACACAATGGGCTACAGAACCAGCAGAGCGGGATGGAGGGGAATTAGCAAGACCAAGCTGATGGAGGATGGGAGAGAGTGAATGTTTCATGCTTCAGCAGCCACTGAATTTACACTATGCCTTAGGTAACCTTGCCATTGATTTAATAAATCAAATGTGCTAACACCCTTTACTGTATACATAAGAAATGGTCTATACATTCCCCTCAAACAAGTCAGAATAACCACAAAAACACTGGAATAGAAACAAAGCATTACAATACAAAAGCAGTATTTGGAAGAAATGTTTTCAAGCAGGTTCTTTTCATGCTTCTGTCAATATTTTTATAAGTTAAAAAAGAAGAAAAGTGTTAGGACCTGATGCTATACAATTATAGAGGAAAACAGTCCTGTTTGAAGCACAACCTTAATTATCTAGGATGCTCACATAGTTAGCACTTTGGTTAATTTAATTTTTTGTTAATGACTTTCACCAGAAAGCCATTTTTAATTCCAATCCAGTTGAGAAAAATCTGTAGTGTATTATTCTTTTCTGTCTTGCTAAGGAGAGCACAGTGGCATAGCTCCATAGATCTTTCTTTGGATGCCAAATCCTAGGGGTGTCCTTTCTAACACTGGTTCTCATTTGCATGGCTGTGAAGGTAGATGGTTTTAAGAAAGTCCCTAATAATATAAATCATTTCCTTTTCTTTTTCTTCTGAAAGCGTAAAAGTGATATAATTAGCTGAGAAGTTCCACAGAGCTGGATTCAGATTCACCAAGACTTTATTCTATGTGATTTCATTTGCACCTCTGGCTCTTGGCTGTCTTTATATTTTAAACCCTCATTGCATATTTCTCATTGAAATGCTAAAAGAACTGCTCTCACTTCTATCCTTTCCAGTGTCTTGGCTTAGAAATCAGCCTTATTTAAATATATGTCCTTAAAAACACAAGTGTAGGTTAGTCTGCTCGCACTTGGATTCTGGTATATTTCGTGAGCTTTAAGGATGATGACAGCAAACAATATTCGGCTTCTGATGTGGTATACACACTACATCTCAGGCCTACATGCCAGGTTACTGAACTTGCTAATCACTATTTGTTTACTTATAGAGAGAAATAAGTTTTAAATTTCATAACTTTCAATAATAAGAATGATTAAGATTTACTGAAAGTCTGTGTATCTCTCTGTATAATTTTTATTTCTATCAAAACTTAAGCAGATGGATTAGAGCATTTATTTGAAAATGCACTGTATTTTTAGGGCAATAACTAATTTTCAGCAACAAAGTCCTGCCAACTGGAAATAAATCTAAAATCATAAGGATACTAAAATAACATTTATAGAGGGAATGCTTTTAATCTTTTGAGCACATTATTTACTGATTGTTCCATGTTATATTTTTTGGGGCTGGATGCTCAGAACTTTCTCAGCCATGATGCTTATTATATCAGGGGGTAGCAGAAGACTAAAATTACATTTGATATTCTTAGTTCAACTCGGCACGATTTCTCAGCTGAGCAGATAACTGACTGAGATAATTGGCCTACAACACTGGCTGAATCATAAGCCCCGGGCTTGTCACATGTCCTAGCCATTCATATTTCCTCCAGGACTCCTTAAGGCTCTAAACACCTCATGTACGCAAGTTACTTCTAAAACTTCCAATATGCTCAATAGATTGCATGGACTAACAATAAGTGAAAATGGCATATTTGTCTCTCTGCTTTTCAACATTTTTTGGGGAATAGGGGTTAACTATAATGTAAAATGAAAGAATTTAAAGCTGAGAGCTGGTAGTTTAAAGGCAATACTCCTTGAATGCATTAGCCTTTTGAAGATTTTGATCTCCTCTTTCTTGTTGCCATTGCTTGTTTTCGAAAGTGCCAAAATGTGAAAACAGTACAGAGTCTTGCTTCAGATCTGTAACATTTCAAAGAAACAGTATTTTCTATTCTGAAAACTTTGACTCTAAACAGAAAACAACAAAAACAGCAAAAAACTTTAAGGACTGCAGTGAAAAGGAGTTTCTCTGTAGTATCTGTATGGCCAGGCAACTCCAAAAAGAATGAATGTCTGGCAAAGTCCAGTCTTGGTACTATTAGCTGTAGGTGCTCCAAGTCTCTGTTTAGGACCTATGAGCCTCAAGTCCATCTACAAGTTGCAGAGATGTGCTAGGGAAGTTATACTAAGAGGACCATGGCTAGCTAAGACCAACCAGTGTGCTTGGTTCCAACAATAATGATAAAAGAAATAGATCTTATTTGCTATGGAATCGTGAATGGCAGGTGTTCTTGGTTCACACCCAGTGGAGGTGGGATACATACTAATTATAAGTAAATGAATTATTTATTTTGGTATGGTTTCAAAAAAAAAAAAAAAAAAAAAAGGAAATTGGTCCAGGAGCTTAAACAAAAAAAAACCCTCATTGGAAGATCACTTCCATTTCTTAGCCCTACATTAAGAACCAAGATAAGAATGGCTTTAGGGACACAGTGGGCTATGACTGCAGGGACTGAGATTTGGATTGCAATCCTGAATTACTAGCCATGACATCCAGGGGCAAAAAGTGGAAGTGAATATATCTATCTCTGTGGGCTGCTGGGAGGATTAAATGAGGAGATATCCGAGAAAATGCCAAGTGTGATGCTGGACTCCATGTATGTTAGCATCTTTGTCTTCGATATACTCAACTTGTCATGTACCTGTGCTTTCCATTCATTTGATACACCAAAGCCAGAGTTGAGAGATTTATAAAAAGTAAATTCATTTCATAAGTTAGTTTTGTCGTTTATGGTCAGGATTGAATGTTTCCTTTTACTAAAAGTACACCTGTTTTGGGAGAGGGACTCTGCTTTCACCATGAAATATTCTATTTCATTTGATAATGTGATATTTCAAAGGATATGGTTACCTGATGAATCTTGGACTTTTACATAGTTCTGTTGCATAATGATAATATTCAGAAATGAAGCTTACCTGATTTCAGTGGAGGAGTACATCTCCCTGATTTGTTTTTGTACAATTTTTTTTTTAAAGCATTGGAAACTCTATATTGAGTTAAAGTAAGATTTGCCACATAAAACCCAGCCTTGGTCTGTACCCTTTGGTACAAATGAGTAGTCACTTTGTAATAGACACGGAGTCTCTTGGGGTATCAGTGACTTCGTGATTTTGCCTGTCCTGGCATCGCAGCTTCTGTCCCACCACCTGGGGGCAATTGGCTCTACTTACATTGTTCTCCACTATCTCTAAGCCCTTTCCATTCTGCAAGCTTTTGCTGCCCAGAGTGAGTTGGAAGGAAAAATACTTTCAGATTAGCAACGATAACCTTACAACATCACTGACACAGGAAAACACCACCCTAGGATTCTGGAGCAAACCTAAGAGGGCAGAAAGTTTCCTGGTTCTATTTTCAGATGATTCCATTGTTCTTGCACAGGCTTCCAAATTCTAACAGTTCAGTCCAAATGACAACTATTATGGTTAGGCCAAAAAGAAAAAGGAGATTAATCTGAAAACATGACAACTAGTGCAGTATTAATTGATTCACTGTACCTGAGTTTCCTTTTAAGTGTGCTACTGATTTATTTTTGCCATCAAAATCCCTTTGTTTCCCCAAATAAGCACACATTCTGAGAATTATTATTACATCAATTATAATAAATGAATATTCATAACTTACAGTAATTAACATCTTAAATTATTTTTGGTGGAAGCGTTCATGCTTCCCCTTTGGGAAAGAACAGATTTAAAAATTTTTGATAACATAAAAATAATCACATCCTCAAAAACATTGAATTACTCAATTTAATCTAAGAGCTCTCTTACATTTGTATAAATGAATTGGCAGTCACATGCCTTTAGATTAAAGTTTCCTTGAGGGTGTGTTGAGGTAGGTAAAAAAAAAAATCTTGCAGATGAAAAACCCACATACTCCTTTTCCACCCAACCTGCTATGAGCTATACATTAATAGAATTTTTCCCAGGTCTTTGCAAACCAATTGGTTTGAAAAACTGAAGAGTTGAATCCTGTCTTGTAACTTTTCACTATTTATTTTCTGATAAACAAAACCTAAAAAAAAATTATACATGCTTTCAGGGTGGCCTAAAATCAGACAGGGCTAGTAGAATTACCTAGACCCATATCTTTCACATATATAAGAATATTACTTGATCTTTTAAATTAATGAGGTAGAGTTTATAAAGGACATATATATTTTTCATATAAGTAAAAAATGGTTATCCTTTGAAAAGCAAATCATTAGACATTCATATAGTTTAATGCTTTCTTTCAAAAAAAATAAAAAGTAATAATTCAATAAAAATACAAGTTTGGTTTGAAAAATGTTAAAGATAAAATATCTTGGATCATCTTCAATAGGACGTAAGTTGAAAATTTCCCCAAATATATTCAAAACAACTTGGGGAAAGCAATCTCGAAATATAAGGAAATAGTTACTCTGGAAAGTGTATCAAAATATGAAAACGATTCTATGGCTTATTTATATTTTCATTATATGCACACCAATCAGAAAGCAGATTGGGTGAATTCCCAGGCAGATAGACGGATCCTACTACCCTTTCCGCTCCAACTCCCATATAAGAATAAGAAGAGTAAATTACTAGCTTTCCAGCCGATTTTGGAGTGAACATCATACCCAAGTGACCATCTTGAGTTAAGAAGATTCTCTGATACTTGAAAGGCTTTAAGTAGAGGCTCAGAAACATTTTCAATGGCCTGAGGGAAGTACAGCTGTCATGGAAAGTTCTCCAGTGCATCCCCAGTGAAATCCAGGCTCATGAACCAAGTTGGCTACCGCTGACTCTTAAACTCCTTCACTACTCAACCCCTTTCTCACTACCCAGTAGCCATGCGAAGTCTTTAGTTGCTAGAACACTTCATGTTCCTGTCCACCTGAGTTCCGCTGCATGTCCTGGTCTCTCCACCCCAAATGCCCTTTTCCCTGCATCTTTGCTTGACCAACTCTTCCTCATGCTTTTGAGCTCAGCTCCTTAACTGTCTTCTCACCATCCAATAAAACAAGATTTCCCTTGTTCTATCTTAAAGCTCTATTCTTTTCCTTCCTAGTGCTAATCCAACTTGAAATTATTTGTAAGCTTATTTATTGGATTGCTGTTCTCCACCAGACTCTGTGCTCCTTACAAGCAGGGATCATGTCTGTTTTGCCCACTAGTGTATACTTAGAATTTAAAGAGTGCTGGGAACACTGTAGGTGCTCCGCAAATATGTGTCAATGAATGGATGAAAATAAGGACAAAAAAATCTTTCAAATCTATAAAGGAAGAGATCAAATCACATTTTCAGGAAATTGACTAATAATCCTGATTATATCCACTAATTATAGTCCACAAATTTTCTTTTATTCTTTAGAATAATTTAGCTCAGTTAATGCTATTTCAGGCAGTAAATTAGAAAAATGCCTCAATTTAAGAAAGAAAAACCTCATTAAAAGAAGTTTAGGTTTATAAATCTGTGATGATAAATAAATTATGTTTATTGATAGTTTACAGTGCTGTAACTCGGAAAATCTGTATTGAGGAACTCAAGGAATATTTTAAATGAACCTAACTATAAATTATAACAAAAAAAATGACTCTTTTGTGACATTGTTCAATTTTTAACCCAGTAAAATAATTGCTAAAAGGGACAACAAAAGGAAAATAAATAAAACAGTAAGTGAATAAAATGAAATAGCTTTAAAATTCTGATTTTGCTATATGAAAACTAAATTATATTGAAACAAAACTTTAGCTATCGCTCTTCTCTGTCTTTGCCTGTAACTCAAACAATACACAAAAGTTAACTGATCTAAGTCAGAAAACCAGTAATAGTTTGCTTTTCAGTAGTGCCTCTCAGCTCAGATTCTGAATGAATATTCTTCAAAGGCATCCCTCTGTTTTATTGGAACTGAAAAGCTGACATAGCATTTTATGTTGAATAAAAGCATAAATATATTCATAGACAATAACAGGTCTCAGCAGGAAAGAAACCATGATCTCAGCTTCCAGTTCACTGCTCTCAATATCAAATTCATTCATTGACTTCTTCATTTATTCATTAATATTTATTGAGAGTTTGCTATGGGCCAGGCCCTAGGGAAGGCCTTGGCAGCACAATAGTGAGCAAAACAGAGACAATTTCAGACAACACTTCCTTATAATTTCACCAATAAATTTATTTTTGTTCAGTCACTTATAAGATAGGATTGTATCTTCTCTGTCAAAACATTTACATTAATTAAGTGAACTGGTTCTCTGTACCTATTTGAGCAATTTAAACAGAGTTACCTTCTCCTGCATCAAGGTGATTTTTCCTTTTTTTATTTACCATATTCCTCTACTTCTGATTTTGTATAGATAAATGATTATACATTTATGTAGAGTCTTTGTTTCTTCTTGACTGTTTGAAACAGACAGCTCTCAGCTGGGTCATGTACTAACCTATACTGAAGTCCACTGCTTATGGATTGATGTCCATTTACACTTTACCAGAAGACAAACCTCAAAAAGTCCAATAGGCCTTACCTTCCTCCACTGTGACAGTCTGTTCTGAGGCTGGTGATGGAGGTGGAGAAGGAGGCAGATTAGGTGTCTCTTCAGCTGCTAAAGAGCAAACAGTGGAAAAACGAGATACAGCAATTAATCCTGCTAGGTCAGTAGATGGATAACAGCTCTGCCATCTCTAAAAAGGCCACTCCACGAAATTAGGAAAAGATTCAATAGTAAGTTGCGCTTGACTTATTTTTTTGTCCCATTACCTGATTCACATATTTTAAAGAACCTAAAAAGAAAGAAAAGCATTTAATATTTTAAAAAATTCATTTTGTCTTCCCTCTAAAGAATGGATTACTGATGCCTGCTAAAGTTCTATCATTAATCCCATTAATTTGTGTCTGCTTGTTTGATTAATATAATATTTTATTCTGGCCCTAATCTACTGTATTCAAATGCACAGGCAAGCACTGTAGTTTGGATTTAGCTTGGCTGACTGAAAAAAAAATTAGAACTCTATATTGTTTAAATTTTTGATCTGGAAACATATGTAACCTTCGTCATTCACAGTATTATAGGTGATGTATTTTTTTTAAACAACATTTTGTCCACTGAGTCTAATGTCAAAATGCATCTTCTGTTATGTATTCTCAGAAAAGAAAAAATGAAGCTATCAGAGCCTGAGGCAACCTTCAGACGGAAACCATGAACTAGTGGGAGCTGAGTAATCTTCTGGCCTGGGCATTATACATAGAGAGCCAAAGAGAAAGGTTCTAAAAGATGTTAACACCACAGTTAACTCTACTTCTTTTCAAGACTCTTGCCTTCTTTATGACTACTCCTATGAAGGTGAGAAATTGCGAAAGGAAATGTTTATCATCAAGGCCAGAGGAAAACCTATTTTAAAGAGCATCTGTTTTCCCTTCTCCTAAATCAGTTACTAGTTGGAGCTTTGGGGTCACAGGCAACTTCTTAACCCCTTGACCCATAGGTTTCTATATAACACATTTTCAGGTTTCGATTTTTATTTTAATTAATTAATTAATTAATTTTTAAATGTTTGTTTGAGACAGAGCGCAAGTAGGGGAGGGGCGGAGAGACAGGGAGACACAGAATCTGAAGCAGGCTCCAGGCTCCAAGCTGTCAGCACAGAGTCCGACGCAGGGCTCGGAGTCATGAACCGTGAGATCATGACCTGAGCTGAAGTTGGACACTTAACCGACTCAGCCACCCAGGCTCCCCTCAAGTTTCAAATTTTAAAAAAAATGGGTGGGGGTCTTCTATTTAAGGAATAGAAGTGAACCACAAGCAGAAGGTCAATGCTTTGAATAATATACTTTCCCTCCTGTTTTAAGAGAAAAATAAACCTTTATAATCAAAGAACATTCTACTACAAATAATGAGTATTGATTATTCTGGGAGAGCAGAATTTTAATTGCTTAATTTTTTGAGTTGCTCAAATTGCTTAAAGGGGTACTGACCAGAAAATCAAATATTAAGGGTACATGAGACATGCGTTGGATATGTACTATTTTTTTAGGCTTTAAAATTATACTTTTCTGTGGATTAGTTATATGTACCTGTGAAATAGACATATGTTGAACCTAAGAGTTTTCTTTTTTGTGTCTTTGCATGTATATACACCTACATCTATCTATCTATCTACCTATCTACCATGTATCTATCATTTACCTATCTCTCTTCTATCTATCTATCTATCTATCTATCTATCTATCTATCTACCTATCTACCATGTATCTATCTATCTATCTATCTATCTGCCATCTATTTAGAGAAGAGTCAGCAAGCCTTTGGCTGAGAGTGTTTTCTTTGGCAAACACCATTACATTACTTGTTTGGCTCTGGAGAGCATCTGACTTGTGACCAAGGGAGAGAGCAATGCTATCTAGTGCCCTTAGATGAACCAAGTGAAGACCATACTGGGATACAAAGTCACTCATGATTCTAACAAAGCCCTGACTATAGGTTTTCTATAGCTGGTTCAGGGAGACTGAAATAAGACTAGACAATCATTCGCCAAAATCCATAAAGGGAAATAATCATTTCTAATTAAAGTTTTAACACATTTTCTATACAAGTGGGTGTCGTGACATCAATATGCATTGGCTTTATTTCTATAGTAAGTATCTCCAGTGGTCTAGAAATGAAAATTTAAAAACGATTTAGGGGCAAAGTCTAACTATAAGCTTATTACCCTAAAGACTGTCCAAATACCACAAATGAGCCTGGGAAGAAAGTGAAAACAGGTGCCAGCGCCTCCCAACAGAGGTGTTTGATGAACGTTATATGTAAGGATGAAGTATGAAGTAGGGCCTTCCTTTGAACATGAAGACTTGGTCCTGTGATCAGGGCACAGCAGGCATAGCCCCTGACCGAGGGTTCTTTCCCATTTACCTAAAGGCAGAGCTGCAGGCTGGACTTTATGTTCAGCTTCTTTCTCTTGTTCACCTTTCAGGACTGCTACAGCCTCAGCCGTGACTACTTGAACGATCCTTGCAGACACCTCCTCTGTAATACACAGTAACAAAAGAAAAGAAAGTAATGAGACGTCCAAAACAGGCAGCAAAGAGGAAGCGTAAGGAAACAATATGGCTGATTAAGATTTTATTTTCTATCCCCCCCCCAAATAAGTACGATAGAATTTATTAAATTGTAGATAAAACACAAATACATATATTGTAATCAGAAAAAGAAAAAAGAATAAAGAGAAAAAAAGGGTTTGGCATTCTGGGAGCTATGCAAAATGAACACAGAATAAAAAAAAATAATTAATTTGGATGGCAATTTGTTTTTAAAAGCTGTTCATGCAAACAGAAACAAAGTTTTTGTACCAAGTAACACAAATTCAGAGAAGAGAAGATTCATCTTGGACTTAGTATGTTTTGTGGTTTTCCAGAAAACTTTCTTTACAATAGTTTCTATGCTGATTTGCCGAAATACCATGATTTAAAACCTAAAAATGAGGCCTCAAAATGTGAATTTGTGATCAAACAGCATTATTCAGGATCAGTGTAAACAATACTGATTAAGAAAATCCTGGGAAGATAAAATTTGAATGAAACACATGGAAATGATATATCAGATGGTCTCTTTCTAAAGAGCTACTACTTTTTGAGACAGCAGAAGTTTTAAAGATTTTTAAGGCCATATGATATATACTTACCTCGTCAGGACAATAGTTTCATTCCACAAGATGGGGTTAAGGGGGGGTTCGTCATTAAAATAACCGGTTTGTGAGATGCCAGAGAACTAGTTTTTGGGCTGAAGTGGGGCCTCCTGGAGCATATCCCAGTGCTAATTTTATATAACCAAGTCAGATAAATATTCAAGAAACAATGTTCTGTATATCATCAACTAAAAATGAAAGAAGTAGCAAATAATCCCATGTACCGCCCTTACAGAAACAAGTTGTACTACACAAGGAGGGTGGGGCAGTGGGATTTGTTCTCTTATGTTAGCTTTCAGAATAAATCCTTACTTTGACTTTTCTATGATCAGAATTTGCACATTTACAAGCAGGTTGATAGAGGGCAGTGGGAATCCTATTTTTTCCTGGTTCATTTAGATTTAGCCTTCTCTGGAAAGCCTTCCTTACCCCACCCAGGATGACAGAGTATAGTGCTTGAAACCCAGCTTTTGGGGTGAGCAATCCACTTGCATAGGATTTATCTGAATTTTAAAAGCTAGATCACCTTATTGAGTATATTTGCCATCATATATCTAACTTCCTGATTTTTAAATAGCCACTTGACACTATAGCCTACATACAGTCTTGATGCACTGTAGAAACACTCTTATCTAGACCGGGTAGCAGTCACAGGAATAGAAGCAGCTTTTTAAAAATACGGTGCTATGTGCCAAGCACTCTGCTAAAGTGTTTGCCCTCATTATTTCAATGAATGATTTACTATTGTTACTTCTATGTTTCAGATGAGGAAATAGACGACTAACAGGCCAGAGAATTAGACATTCTCACTATAAATATCATACTTAGAAAACTAACTTTCAAATAATTGGGATCTTGTAAAATGCTTCAGGTACTATAACTAAACTAAATGTGATGTAATATTTCTTTTATTCTTGAAATATAATTTTAGGAAGCTGGAGACCTCATTCAAACTTTAAGTATTCAAAGAGCAAGTACTGACAGACTACTTAAAATTATTTCTGAAAAAGTTTTAATTTCTAAACAAGGCTCCAGCAAATTTGTCTCATATATTTATGTACTCAGTATTCTTCATAAAAGATTTTTTTTACACGACACATTTTATACTCTCAATTTAGCTTAAACTAAGAAGGATCTTCTCTTAATATTGCAAAAAATGTAAAGAATAATTATGATTTCAAACTAATAAGATACAGCTCATTCTTGTAAGGTGGTTTTATCCTATGCAATTTAATTCACAGCACCACAGCTGTAGAGCTAAAAGGGCTTGAAGAGTAGATTGGATCTATATTCTCTCATTTTGTAGGTGAGGAAATATAGGCTAGGCATGGTTATGAGATTTGCTCAAGTTCACACAGTCAGTGGAGGCAAACTGAAATTAGAACCCAGATTCCCTGACTATTAGGCTGTTCTTTGTCTCAAGCAGAAAAACAGCAGAAGGAATAATGAGAAAATAACCATAAACTTCCCTAACAGTCATGTGAGAATGCCCAGTGGAAATACATAAATTCTTCTAAAGGTATGAACTAAAGTAACATTCACTCTCAGACCTGCTCCTCTACCTAAAGTACAAAACTGCTATTCCTGAATGTATTCTGCGACTATGAAACAAGTAATTGACCACAACTGAGCAATAACTACGTATCCGCCCATCTATGTATGTATGTATGTATGTATGTATCCATCTATCTGTCCTCTCTATCAGCCATCTACCTGCATACCTATATATCTTGTAGATAAAGTTGAATAGTGTAATAGATAACTTACCTCACTTCCATATAATCATTTTCAATAAAATTCAGACAGTTAAAATCAATAAAATGATTTTCAGTTCTTCTAGAACCTCAGTGTTTCATAGGAAATTCAGTGTAATGGAGAGGTGGAGCAAACACAGAGGAAACTGGGACATATATGAAACCCGTGTATCTTATGGATCATTCCTGCATTACCCTGGTGGCATTTACACCAAGTATAGTATCTCCTATGGCACTTAGTACATCTTGCATGGAATTGTGCTGGTACACATGCCTTATCTCCCTTGCTTTGTAGAGTTTCCCAAGTCAAGGACTTTCTCTTTATCACTGTTGCGGTACTTGAAGCTCCTCTCGTTTTTGTTTACTCAGACTGGATGCCTAACAAAGTTTTTTGAAAGTATGAAAAGTTAACATGAAAGGTTTTGTTCATGCTATTTACACAAGCTTAGAAATAATCCATGCTCGTTATTATATTTACTAACTTAAACCTCCCCAAATTAATTATTTACTGAGTTCTTGTTTAAGTTTTGATGTATTTCAAAACAGTATTTCTTAAATGAGCGTTCCAGATTCTTGTGTAACTACTGATGAATTTTCTAGAGTCTGCAAATACTTAACATGAATAAAATTTCTTAATTTGGAAAAATAATCCAGTAAAAATAATAAAAAGTATCTATTGGTTTGTGTGAACAAATTATAACTGAGCAATGCCACATTATTTGTCTTTTTGTTTGGAATTGCATTTAGAATAATTGTGACACCATAGACAATTAGTTTACCTGTTGTGGGCTAATGAGAAGAGAACAGGGGTGAGTGAACGCTCTACAATAAAAAATGCATTCACAGAAGACGTAGGCCAAATAACATCATGGTACACTACACAACAGACTTTCAAAATATTCTAGAGACAAGGAAAGGAAAAATAGGATCATTACTTTTCTCCAGTTAGTGTGGACATGTCCAACCTAAATAAAAATGCACTGTTATCACCCATTACCCCATTTCTTGTGAGCAATAGTTTAGTTTCAGTAAAGCAATAGTTTATTTTACATAATAAGTAGTGGAACATTTGAATTTTGTTGGCTTTGTTGTTTCAGATAAAATTGATTTATAAATGTGTTTGAGTTTCACAGTTGAATAAGAGCTTATGAATAAGGTAATTTTACATTTGTATATATTTAAGCAAAATGTGTAAGAAAATAATTTAACTCAGTCATGGGAGAATTAATTATCTATTTTTCCTTAAAAGAACTTAACTGACTTTAAGAAATGCTATTTTAGAATAAGCAAACAGGCTGTGTGGGAGCCAAGATAATGACATATTATCTTCATTTTTTTTGAAAGCGTAATATTGCTAAAACTTTTCAAACAGGAAATATCACATTGTCTCATATTATTTTCCCAGTGCAATAAAACATGAGCATAGGATTATCCTGAGGGTTTCAATTGGTCCAGTCACTTTAAAATCTTCCTCTAAGCAAAGGCTGCTGTCAGTGCAGGGTGGTAGCTTCCTCCCCCCAAGGACAGATGGCCTTTTCCCAACAGAAACCTAATCAGCAGATCTCTGGGTGAGTTTTACCCTTAAAGCCTGGCTCCTGGGACAGGAGAAAATTCACTCAAGGTTTGAGGAAAGTTCAGAGAAAATTAACGGTAAACATGCCAAACAAACACAGAAGACAAAGGAAGAGAGTCACAAAATCAGACCTACAAAGATAAAAATATAAGAGTTATGATGTGTGTATGATGTATCTATATAGCTATCTATATCTATAATCTATATCTATATATAATTTACTCATTCATTCTACAAATATCTATTAAATGACTCTATCCACTTATCCATCCATCAAACCATCCATCTATCCAACAAATCTTTCTATCTGGGAGATCATTCCCTTTTATATTGTAGATTAAAGGAAGTCACATGGACTTTAATTCTGAGAAATATGGGCACAAACTCTAGCATTGCTACTTTCTAGTTATTTCATACTAAGAAATTTACTTGGAATGGAGTGCCTGGGTGGGTCAGTCGGTTAAGTGTCCAACTTCAGCTCAGGTCATGATCTTGTGGTCCATGAGATCAAGCCCCGCGTCAGGCTCTGTGCCGACAGCTTGGAGCCTGGAGCCTGCTTCAGATTCTGTGTCTCTGTCTCTCTCTGCCCCTACCCACATCACATTTTCTCTCTCTCTTAAAAAAAAAAAAAACACAATAAAAAAATTAAGGGGCGCCTGGGTGGCTCAGTCGGTTGGGCGTCCAACTTCAGCTCAGGTCACGATCTCGCCGTCCGTGAGTTCGAGCCCCTCATTGGGCTCTGGGCTGATGGCTCAGAGCCTGGAGTCTGCTTCCGATTCTGTGTCTCCCTCTCTCTCTGCCCCTCCCCCGTTCATGCTCTGTCTCTCTCTGTCTCAAAAATAAATAAAACGTTAAAAAAAATTTTTAAAAAAATATGAAATTTACTCGGACTAATTGGGTTTCAATCCCTCATCCATGAAATGGAAATACTAATAGCACTTGTCTCACAAGTTGCTGTGCAGACTCAATTGCATAATTATAGAACAGGCCTGGAACATCAAGGAACTTGAGACTTCCAAGGAGTTCTTCACCAAGTTGTCTTTATTTCCCCCAGTCATACATTCTTCTGGGTCTTCTGGTATTTCTGCTTCAAAGGAAGAGCAACCAAAGGTCCAGACCAACTAGCCTATTACTATTATGAACATCAGATAATAGAGTTAATCTGCAATCATCTATGTTGATTTCAGGGACAGTGTTTTTTGGTTTTGCTTTGACTTTCCTAGACAAAGCTAGAGGGAAGTAAAAACTTTGTTATTTATTTTCTGGCTTCATAGCCATTTTCCTGGCTGCAGAGGTCCTGGGCTATGACCTGCTCTAGATTTCTGCTAGCGTCCCAATTTAGGACCATCTTCTGGACAGCACTCCAAGAGGCCTGATAACCCCTGTCTTCTCCTGAGAACTATTAGCAACATGAAAAAATCTTTTTTCAGGTAAGAGCTACATTTTAATTTTTCATTGTTTATTTTTTCTACTTCTTTATTCCCTATCCTACTTTCTACTCTATTTTTTGGTTATTTTTTCTTTGACACATTATATGTATAAAACTATAAATAGGACTTAGTTGTTCATAAAATTAAAGATGAATCTAGATTACACATAAACTGCGAAATTATTATACATAACTGAAAGGTAACATTGATCTTCACAGCTGAAAACGTTATACTTCTTAGCATAAGCAGAAATTATTAAGAACTCAGTTATCTTTCTTTTGAACATCTAAAGTTTTCTGGTAGTGGATATTTTTTAGTTTATGTTAAAAATTGCCTTAGTTAAGGAGTGTATATAATTTGTATTTTATTTTCACTCTTGTTAATGTCAGGTTCTCAATGTAAATAACTAATGGTAGTTTTTGCATTGAAGTGAGAACCAGTATTTGAATATTATTATTTTTCAATAGTGTCATTACAGTTAGTGAGACAGTTTCTGTAAGTATTACAAAAATATTTCATGACATGGTTCTAAATCATATCATATCTAAATAAAATGAATGACAACTGGGATCTAATTTGGTAAGTAATGCGACCCTAAATCAGTTTGAAGGAAAACATTAAAATCAACTGATTTAAAACACATTTGTCTATTAAAATGATAGGCTGATACAAAATAAGGGATTTAAAGATACAACCCAGGTGACAGAGCCATGGGTGATAACAGATCATCACTATATAGATAAACACCTGTAAGTAAAAAGTGACGTCTGTCCTAAAAACTTATTCTGGGCAATGGAGATGGGGCCAGTATTCAAAAAACACTATCAAGGAAGCCCTTGGTAGATAAAATGAATTCTGGAAAGAAAGAATATTTTTTGTTGGTACTGGGGAAATAAACTGGTGGAAATACATATAGGAGGTAAATAGGGATAAGACACTAATTAAGACATGCTTTGCATCTACAGAAACCTACCTGATAATCCTCAAAAGATATCATGCTAAGCTACTCATATTTCACCTAAATAATGAATAAACATCATATTGTGATACAAATTTATAAGTTGCTACCCCAGGCACTTTTATTTCTCATCAACATATTGAATCCACACAATAATACATTTTCTTGATGGGAAAACTGGCAAAATAATGGATAAAGGTAACTTACGGTCCCATTTAGACAACACTTTGAATTATATTGGTGTAGTTCAAATATTTTAGAGTAGATTGTGGTGTCAGAAAATTCTGCCTCTATCTCTTACTAGCTGCAAGTGAGTGACAATCTGTCTAACCTTCAGATTCCCGATCTGTAAAGTGGGAATTAAACTGGTGTTCACCTTTTAGTGTGTTGTGGCAATTAAATGCAATGATATATAGATCAGTTGCTCATTTAAATTCTGTATCACTGGTTTAATCACTCTTGCTGTCTTGCGGTCATCGAAGTCTATAATCATCATTTGACTGACAAGATAAAAAGATACGAAAGTTCTTGCCACATACAGAGATAATTCTGTCATTTTCCCCCATGAGTACCTCCTCGCCTAAATGCTGAACCACTGCCTAACACACAATATGTCAGGTGCCTGCCATTAAACTAAAATGATAAACTAGATTTTACTCTACCTATAGTATTATTCAGTAGTATGCAATACTATTCAGCATGTATAGCTGTTATAACCTTCTGGCTTATTCCAAGTGCTGATTCATGCTATACCGTTGCTATGTTCCTCTGGTATTTTATCACGTCAAATTTTTAACACAGTCCCAAGGCCCTGTTTTTTGGCACATATTTCTAGTTTAGTTATTTTGTTATGTTAATCTATTGATATTGCTTGGCTGATTCATAACAAAAGCAATGGAGTTAAAACTTTCTCAGTGGTCCTGGAAACTTCAACTTGCCTCTGAGCAACACGACATTGTTGGTAGACACAGAAGTTTGATTTTGAACGTGTACTCTTTGAGTTTTCATCAGGACCAGCTGTGATTACTTGAACAAGCAAAGGCTCACCAATTAGACTGTGGACAAAAAATCCAAAACAAGTTGGCATATGCTTGAGAACATATTTTTGTTGATTTCTTTCAGGTTGTTAAGGGAGAAGTAAGAGACACTAACAATAAATTCAACCATATGGAATATAAAAGCCAGTAAATGTTTCTGCTTTTAAGAATAATGGACATAATAATGCCGTGTTAAAAGAAATGACAAGTAAGCCTACCGTACACTTGTGAAAGAAGGAAAACAAAACAATTTTAGACAGAATGCTCCTGACAAGGAAAGGTTTTTCTCAGTAGGGTACAGAATGGTTGCCTAGGAAACGGGTGCTAATTGCTGCTGCTGATGGAAGCTAGTCAACAAGGAAAGCACTGTGTAGTTGGAAGCACTGTGCTAGACAAATACCCTTGATAAATTCATAAAAACAGGGAAAGAAGAAAAGTTCCTTGCTTAATTTGGAGAGCAAATGGTTCCTCTGAAACTATTTCCTGCAATCAACTGGTGAAGAAGGAAACTAAAAGAGCAGATTGTTGGTTTTTGTTTGTTTGTTTCCTTGGCACCTCAGCATTAATTAAAGAGGCCAGCACTGGCATATCCTTCCTTAGTCAGACTCTGATCTCAAAGGGTCACCCTTGCCAATGTTGCAGCTGTAGGTCTTTGCATACCAGCCTTTTCTTCCAAAGATTTCTTCTAAAGACTTACTGATTAAAACAAAGATCAATTTAGTTTATGGAGGAGAAATGCATTTGAGGTCAATTAAGTCTTGAGACGTTATTAATAACATTAATAACATCTCTGCATTAAGTCCAATGAGACATCATTAATAACATTAATGGGAAGATGAAATATCAATAAAACTAAGAGACCTTAAATAAATTCACACTTAGAGTAACTGTGGGATAAACAAAATTTAAACGTTTGTGTAGAAATGCAGTAGTGTGTGTGTGTGTGTGTGTGTGTGTGTGTGCCAGCACTCATACACATAAAAGTCTCTCCATGTTTTTAAAGTTCCACTTGTACTTGAGTACCTCAAAGACTTTGACCACCTAGAGTGAGGCTAGGATTTGGGTGAATCAATGTTCCTATAGTTTCAAATTTTTTTTAAATGTTTATTTATTTTTGAGAGTGTGCGCGCGAGAGAGAGACAGTGTGAGTGGGGAAGGCACAGAGAGAGGGAGACACAGAATCTGAAGCAGGCTCCAGGCTCTGAGCTGTCAGCACAGAGCCCGACACGGGGCTCGAAGTCACAAACCGTGAGATCATGACCTGAGCCAAAGTCAGACGCTCAACCGACTGAGCCACCCAGGTACCCCTATGTTCCTATAGTTTCAAAACCTAGGAATGCTTCAGACAGAGGATATGATGGAAAAATGGAAAAGTATTCCAGGTTCCAAAAAAAGTCATTGGAGTAAACTTTCGAAATGTAAGTTGTCTATATACCGGGAATAGTTTTTACTAGTTACTTCTATAAACTTAGTTATTTCTTCTAGGAGAAAGTGTTTGTTATGATAAAATGGCAGAAATCACCTTTTGTTCACTGCTTCTATCTCATCCCCATCATAGTATAACTTGCATGCTTTGTATGTAAGGCCTTTGGAGGCCTTGTGACCTAGAAGCATATGGAATTTAGGAACTGTGTGATGGGAAAACCACTTTGTTCACAACACATCGTAGGGTACAATCAGCACATAGAGAGACCAACATGATTTTTATGCATTTATAGTTTGCTTAAGCCTCCAGTCCCACCATGTTTCCAAGAATGAATGTGCAAATAGCAGCATATACATCAACCTTATGTGCTTTCTTCTTATCAAGTCTCTCATGAACTATAAATGTTTTAAGTAAGTGATTCTCCATCTTCTATAACTGCCTGTTTTATTTTTGCCATTATAGCTATATAAAATATCATCCACAAATATTCTCTTTACACAAGCCCCAAAACCACTTGGCAGATTTCAAGTCACTAATAAGTGTATATGGTAATTCTTTATAAATTTCAAATTATAAATGAATATACATATACCAGAGAACCGTAATTCAATAATCTGTGGGCAAAGGTACAATAGAATTAATTACATTATGAAATTCTGAAAAATAAAATGCCGTGAAAATAAAACAAAAAGAAAAATAAGAAGATAGAGTTTTGAGCTATCCCTCTATTATTCATTAATACTTTTTGTTAAATAAAAGCTCAGCCACAACACAAGATAAGTGTGGCACATTCTCTGAAAAAGTTCCAAACAAGTAAAATTGGTAATAAAGACTTTTTTCTTTTTTTAATTTTTTTTTAAAGTTTATTTATTTTTGAGACAGAGAGAGACAGAGCATGAACAGGGGAGGGGCAGAGAGAGATGGAGACACAGAATCGGAAGTAGGCTCCAGGCTCTGAGCCATCAGCCCAGAGCCCACCGCGGGGCTCGAACTCAAGGTCCATGAGATCATGACCTGAGCTGAAGTCGGACGCTTAACCGACTGAGCCACCCAGGCGCCCCTAAAGACTTTTTTCTAGGACCTCTAAGTAGCAAAATCAAGAGACTTTGCAAGATCCTTTAAGTAAGAAAATAAGTGTCAAGTCCAAAGTTATATTTGTAATTTGGTCACATTATGATAGGAAAGAGGAAAGACTTCAATAGAATTTTTAATTTCTTCATGACAAAAATTATTCTAGAATAAAGATGACTACTTTTGTATTCTGGATTGATTAATGCATCCCATAGAAAATGTTATTAAATGAATTTCTCTCCATCCACAGATTCAAAAGTTTCATTATGTATAACAAACAAGAACAAGTAATAGTAACTTCAAAGTTTTCTTCAGAAATTTGCAAATAACATACACATTCTACTTTAGAAAATACCTCTTAGAGATCTGTTGAAATAAAATTTTACATTGATGATTTTGCTTCAGTGTCATTTACCATGTCAATCTCTATCTCTTCTCTGTGTATTGGTATCATTGTTACAAAGTATACTTCTAGAAATACTTGCAAATTGTGGGTGCCATCTATATCGTGCTTCAATCAGCCAAAGACATTGAAGCTTTATATCAGAATGTAAACAACATCTAGAAAGCATAAAGCTGTAACTGATTATGGTAACAGTTCTGGTTGTTCTATTGTAGAAGCCCAGCAGAAAGAGAAAAATAGATTGATTTTGATGGAGTGGCAGAATTGAAAAAAAAAAAAAGTAAGGACCAGATGTTATCTAGGTGGGTAGGCTGACATCAAGCAAGGGATTTGCATGGGGTTGAGGGGGGGATCCTGACCATATGAGGTAGCTTCAGATGCGTACAGACAATCTGAAGAAAACGAAGAAATGGAGATTCAGGAAGCAAAGCCAAAGGTGTTCAAGGTAAGTTTTATTTTCTTCATAATTTTGCTTAGGGCAGGTCCCAGGTAGGCAGATGCTACTGTAACTATAAGCTATACTATGTTTAAAAACAGAGAGTTTCATTTGGCATGAAAACCACAATCCCATGTAAGGGATAGATGGGGTTACTTCATGCTAAGGTAAATCAGATTTCATAAACCTTCATTTCATTTCATGGCAGTAAAATCCAATTTACTATGAAAAACATATGAAACGGTATATTATTTTCTTCCTGAGGCATAAGAAAAATTTGTATATCAGGACTTGTAGCTTTTATTTTTTCAAAATGAAATTATAATTTTGTTATTTCGTACACGGTAGATCACAAACCGGTTGCCCAATTCCTGGTTCTAAGAAAAAGCCTGAAAACATTTCTGGTTCATTTCTATTTCCCTTGAAAGTTTACCAAGACTTTCTTCCCAACTTTTAGAGATATCCTCTACCCCTCAATAATGTTTTATTTGGGCTTATTTTGGGGTTTTGTTTTCCTGAAGAAAAGTTTGGTATAAAAGGAAAAACTTTCATGAAATCAGGGAACTTTGTTATTTCTGCTCTTTTTTTGTTTTTTGGCTAATTCTGACATGCAACATGAAATGCAGAGGCATGAATAACGTGGTCTGATAGGAAAAAGGTGATCAAAAGCTATAGGAAGAGAAGTATGGTCTTAATGCAACCATATGAATTAAAGCATCATACTTAAAATTTTATAGGACAAAATAAAAGAACCACCTCAATATTTTAATCAAATAGATTTTCCAAAATATTTTCTAAAAAGCATATGTGGTAATTTTCACTTCTCTACAGACCAGGTGAAGAAAAACACTTTGTATTTATATAGTTTTTTCATATCCAATTGCATCACAGAGCATAAGGCAGAGGTGAAACTCAGCATTATTTGGGGCACAGGAGACTCAAGCATTTCCAATTAGAATTGAAGAAATGCTCATCATTTTAAAAATTTACTTTAAAAAGTTAAACATAATTTGGGAAGTTTATAATTTTTCACACTAAAAAAAAAAAAAAAAAACCAAAAAACAAATTCAATCTCATCTGGTGAATCCAGTCCTAAGATATTAAATTATCAGTGAGGGTAGCTTCAATTTACTCCTCCTTAAACAATGAAATCCAACTAGAAAGGAAATCTGTGTCACCAAAACATCCAAGTTCTTGAGAGTATTTAAAAAAATTTATTTTAATGTTTATTTATTTTTGAGAGAGAGAAAGAGAGAGAGAAAGAGAGAGAAAGAGAGAGAGAGAGAACGTGAGTGGGGGAGAGGCAGAGAAACAGGGAAACACAGATTCTGAAGCGGGCTCCAGGCTCCGAGCTGTCAGTACAGAGCCCTATGTGGGGCTTGAACCCATGAACCATGAGATCATAACCTGAGTTGAAGTCAGATGCTTAACCGACTGAGCCACCCAGGCACCCCATCTTGAGCAGTATTTTTAATGCTTCATTCAGATCATGTGTTAAGTTCAGTGTGGTCCACAGGGCATTTCAAGCACTATAATTTTCATGGGCTGGATGGCAGATATTTCATGAGGACAGGGATCACAGGGATCATTATTACCCCAAATACATGAACTTCCCCTCCTAAAATGTGACTTTTTAGGAGAGTAGAATCTGTATTTGCTTCAAACTCAGTCTTTGTTTTCTGATTGAAATCAAGACTTTTAAGAATTGGGTGAGAACTGATCTGGAGGAATATCTTCCATGCTTTGTCACCTAGGTCAAGCTTTTTTTTTTTTTTTTGGGAAAAAAAGCAGTTTTCCCTAGGTTAGCATTTTTGTTCTGGTAAAACTTTGAGTAAAGCAGATTTATTCCAGTCTTTCCAATGCTTTAGGCACAAATCTCTAGTTTCTAAGCTCATGAGGAAAAACAATAAACAATTTTTTAAGAAAGAGAAAATGTACATAGGCTTTAAGATAAAGGATAGCAACATGCAAAATGCAACAAGGAGAAAAAGTATCTAAAAATTTCATTTTTAAAACTGCTTATAAAAGCAATAGTAAATGATGATGATGATTTTCTCTTATGGAGAAGAAAAACAGTCTTATAAATACTAAAATACTTAATGATTAGAATCAGAAAACACAAATGGGAGCATCTTTCATTTTAATATACCAAAAAGGAAAAAAAAATGGGTCACAAAAAACTCTTATCATTTTTTAAAATAATGAAACTAGAGAAGCATATCCAATTGAAATCAAAACATTTTTCCTAAAGTTAACAAATAAATATCCCTGTTATTCAGTAGAGAAATGCTGTTTATTACCGAAGAACTTATCTTTGCAAATCATTTTCCAGACTCAAAGATGAAGTAGGGAGAAAAAGGACATTGGTGATACTCTTATTCAGGCTGACCTTCAAAAATAAGATTCATCTCTCCAAGACGAAACTGGTATATTCCTTTAAAGAAGGATAATTAGACCTATGACTTAGAATATTCATTTGCTTTAAGATTCAGATTGTCCATTTGTCAGAAATGAAACTAATATGAGCTCCTGACCTAGAACAGTGAGGCGATCCTTACACGTTACACCCGAGGATCAACAGGGATAAGAACTGTAAAGCTGTTTGCAGGATATTTCAGTGCCTTTCAAGTGGAGCCAACTGTTATATCGGGCTCAATTTTGCAGGAATGAGCATGAGAATTTATTCACTGTCCATGTGTTTCTTAGCTGCTATAGATGTCTCTTAGGTCATTTACCCTGAGTTTCCATACTCTTTCCAGTTCATTAATTTTTATCATCAAGAAAATATTTCTAATCAGGTGTCATACTGCTACCTTAATGAAGTCAAAGGTATATTTTCTTTACTCCAAACTTACACTCTTATTTTTAGACCATGCCATCTTCCGCTATATCCTTTCTTGACTTTCTTTTCACTACAGTGTTTCTGAGTTCCTACTTAATTCCTTTCTGTTCCAGCCAACAGTTCGATAGTCCTCACTTTGATTCTAGCTTCCTCTCTCAGTTTCTCCTTTTGCTTCTTTATATCCAGCATTTCTCTCAATACAATCATTCTCTCAAGTGCGTTGCTCATACTGTGAAATAATTTTTGGAGCCCTGTTTTGCTTATGAGATTCCTGATCTCAAAACCTAGCATGGATATGAACTCTTTCTCTTCTTTATATCAATTCAAAAATATTTATTAGTACTTACTATAGGAAACAATCATTGCATCACGTACCGAAAGGGACATGAAATGATGAATGAAGCACAGCTTCTGCCTCAAAACACTAACAACCTAGGGCTGCAGATTAAAACAGGTAAGAAGCCCAGTAACATGATCCATATGATGAGTGCTATTAGCAAGATACGAACATGTTACATGCAGGTGTTCAGAAGAAGAGATTCCTTGGAAAGAATAAAATCAACATCAGTTCTGGATCTTTGACCGTGGACTCTGAGAACCTCTCCTGTGGGATATGCAACTTTTCAAAACATTTTGCCATCACTGGTTTCAATGCAGAACATGAATAAAACCACCGATTAGTTGGGCAAATGTAACTTGTTTTGCAAAAGAGAAGGTTGTTAGTTCACTCAGGGGAGTTGACCCTTCATGCTGGAGTCACTTATGGAAGAATCAGAGATGCTCATATCCCAACGCTGTCTCGATCTGTCTTTCCAAATAAAAAATTTGGACAGAAAATCTTGAATCTAACTTTCAGGCTGCTGAAGCTGAATCATACTATTAAAGATGATTTTTCTCTGAATCTTGATTCCTCTGTTATTAGTCATTTTGCCTAACGTCTTAAGGTTTGAACTTTTGAAATAAGTTGTAGAAACAGACATTTTGTTCTCATTTCTGTGTTCTAATAACCACCTAGCATTTGCATATTTATTAAAAGTTGCAATGAGAGCCTAAGACATATGTCATCAGTTTGGCTGGGTTTTGAATTGTATTTTCTATGAGTGTTGCCGAATGGTGACTCATTCTGTGAGATGAGCCGCACCGTGAGCAGGCAGCAAGCGGCTCAGTGTCCTTTTCCCCTCAGGACTCACGATGCCAAGTCAGATCATGCTTTCACTATCAGATCTGCAAGGCAGCACCAGTTGTTCTGTTCATCTGCTCCTGAAATGAATTTCCAGACTCCCCTGACAGTCAAAGCACGTGCTTTATGTAATGTGCTAAGGAGCAGTGAAGGGTGAGGGAATGAGAGGAAAAGGCTTGGTACCCTGAAGCAGAAAGAGTCGCAAGGGGAGGAAGGACAGGAGGAGCGATGACCGATGACCGTGAGATACTCCCTGGTCTACTAACCGCTTAGCAACAATAACATCAAAACCAGAGCCAGCCCTTGAGGTGCTATTTGGTATACAGGGACAGATATTTTTCTCAGACACATACAACCAATATAGTTAATTTATATATAAGTTACACTTAAAAAATACATTGTTGATCAATGATTAATATATTCTCAAGATATCAGAGGAATTTATTTGTTGCAAATTACTATTAAAGTTGTTCTCTTATCTTTTTTTTGTGAGGAGAGAATTCTTTTTTCTTTTTAATGTTTATTTATTTTTGAGAGAGAGAGAGAACACAAGTGGGGGAGGAGCAGAGAGAGAGGGAGATATAGAATCTGAAGCAGGCTCCAGGCTCTGAGCTGTAGCACAGAGCCTGACGCGGGGCTCGAACCCACAAACTGTGAGATCATGACCTGAGCCGAAGTTGGGTGCTTAGGCACCCCTTGTGAGGACAGAATTCTTAGTAATAGAACAAGAGACAGTCAGTTGAGCGTCTGACTCGTGATTTCAGCTTAGGTCATTATCTTATGGTCCGTGAGTTCAAACCCTGCATCAGGCTTTGCACTAACAGCACGCAGCCTGCTTGGGATTCTCTATCTCTCCCTCTCTCTGCCCCTCCCCCATCAAAGTAAATAAATAAACTTAAAAAAAAAAAAAAGAAGTGGAACAAGAGACAGATAAAGGCTATGCATAAGGCTAATCAAAACAAAGGCTTACATTGTCCAAAAATAAATCCAGGAAGACTTGCTTCCATGACTGATTATTTTCATCTGCTCACTGCAAATGAAAAGGATTTTATGGGGCATGTAGAATTCTTCCCTAAGTGGAGATTTTAAAAACCTCAAAAATACCTTAAAAAAATATGATGACAAAACGTGATAGCAAATTAGAGAGGAGGAAATGTGATAATGTCTTGGAAAATACAGGATCAGGGGAGAGGGTCAAGTAAGAAAATACAGTGATAATTAAATTATACTTACATTAAAAAAAAAGCCAGACAGAATAATTTTACAAGCAGGTCTTAATTTTTCTTAGCTCAAATCTGTTGCAGTCATTAAGATTCAAATTCAACAAAATAATTTTTCAGTGTCAGTGCCCAAAGAGAATGATAAACAATATTTTTTTTTAGTGATTGGGATTGTGGTTCTGACATTTAGTATAAAACAAGATGTAAAGAAATGGGACTAATTTTCACCAAGTGCATGGGAGGCATTTTGTGGAAGAATATACATGGGAGTAAATGTGTATACAAATTAATATTAGTTTTCAAATATCTTATTATATTGTGTTAGAGCCTTGCTCCTCACAACTGGAAATGTTTGTAGGCAATTAAAATTCCAAGGAACAAAATCATATTTTAATTTGTTACATCACTGGGTTCAATTAAAATAAGTCTAGAGAAATCATGGTTTCCTTATATTTTGATTCAGAATTATTGACTTAAGACAATCTCATTCTACTTTAAGACTTCCGCTGAAGAGCAAAGAGAGATGTGAAGTCAATTTTTACAGGAAGAACCACCCCTAACTGCGCATTTAAGTAAACAACGTTATCTGGTGCCTGTCTTTTCCTCCACTTTGTGCAAACATTTTAAGCTCTAGCTATCAATATCTATATACAAGCTCATATCTACATACAAGCTCATATCTTACCAAGAGTAGGAGATACAGTTCATTGTTATAACGTCCATGTAAGCAAGCCCTCCATCAGGTTCAGACCCTTCTATTTACCAACAAGACAAGCCACATTTTATGATTGAAGTTAATGCCCAAATCTGCCTCAAATGGTATAGAGACCACATAAGGACAAAGCAAACATGACAAACACAAACCTTGTGGAATTGCCTTTCTTTTTTTTTTCAATCAATCCTGTCTTTCTTACTCTTTCCAGCCCCAGATGCCTAACCATTCAAAGGAAACCACGGACGATATCCCCATTTTGTGTACTCATCTATCGGCGCCTCCAGGCCCAGACGCTTCGTAGTGAGGCCCTGGTGCTTTTCTGCAGATCCAGCCTTGAATGCTAAATAACTGTGCTCTGCACACTCCTCTCTCTGCGCAGCTCAGGGAAATGGCAGCTAGAGCAATGAGTGGTTGCCGTGGCAACAAGGAAAATCTGCAACCTCTTGTATTGCTAGGCCAGCGTGTTTACTTGTCTTGTGGGGTGGTGCAGATGGCTTTAGTCGTCTCACGAGAGACATGGTTCTGTACTTTTTTTGGCCCTGCGTACATTAATAAAATATCATATACAATATGCCATATTTTAAATGGGATGGTGACTCCTGCCAGTAAATCTCAAATCTAGGAATGGAGGCAGGAAAAATGAGAGAGGTAAGAAAAAGGCAGGTTCACATTTTCTACGATGAAAAAGGGAAAGAGAAGCTTAAAGGTATAATCAACCTTTAGCATGTGAATGATGACAAACTTTTCCTCCTTTATGTATTTTTAAGCCTCAGCTTCTAATTCCAGCAACAATAAACTTGCGTATCTCAGTATGTTGATCACCTGGCTGTCTAAGCTCTGGGGAGGTTAAAGTGCAGGTCAAGGCTTTCAAAGGCACAGCTCCACTGGTGAGCTCTGAAAAAGCAATAGTGTGTCACCTGGATCAGCTTTTACAGATCTCACAGCCGCAGCAGGAAGTAGACCTGAATAGGATCCCCAGGATGTTGGGAAAACAAAGCAGCTCTGGAGAACTGGAATGGGGGTAACTGGAGAAACGTCCTTTCATCTTTAAATTTACTCCAAGAGATGGCTGATACCGACTTTTGATGATCACAAAGGCCTTTACCCCCTGACTGGTCTTTCTTACTTGTGTTGAAAGCATTGCACCTTAGGATAGTCAAAAATCATGAAAGCATGATTTTTTTTTTTACGTTTATTTATTTGTTTTGAGAGAGAGAGAATCCCAAGCGGGCTCTGCACTGCCAGAGCAAAGCCCCATGCAGGGCTCGAACTCACAAACGATGAGTTCATGACCTGAGCTAAAATCAAGAGGCAGATGCTTAACAGACTGAACTACCCAGGTGCTCCACAAAAGCATGATTTTAAATACTTCAATGTTGTGGCATCTATAAACTTCTGAGAATTGCCCCCTTTCTTGCTCCATTCATGCTAAAATCAAGACTAAAGTTAGGATTTTCTGTCATGCTGAAAGGTACAGGGATGTGGCTGTTCTGTAATAGAAGAAGGCTATAATTGGTAACAGCTGCAGCTGGCCGTGCTGCTCCGAATCTGGCAGAGTGGGGTGTGGGAAGCGCACAGGTCTATGCAGTTGGAGACCTGCAGTCTGGCTGTGGTCATGGGATCTCAGATGGGTGACTACACCAGTAAAGAGGAGGACTGAAAGGTGGTCTTACCTGTCTCTTGCAGTGATCTTGATATGAATGCTAATATGATAAGAAAGATAAGAAACTTAAAGATACAGCTCTTAGGAGCCTGAGTGGCTCAGTCAGTTAAGCATCTGACTTTTGGTTTCAGCTCAGGTCATGATCTCATGGTTCGTGGGTTGGGCTCTGTATTGATGGTGTGGAGCCTGCTTGAGGTTCTCTCTCTCTCCCTCTCTCTCTCCGCCCCTCCCCTGCTCATACTCGCTTGCTTGCTCTCTCTCAATAAATAAATAAACTTAACAAAAAAATTTTTTTTCTAAATAAAAAAAAGATGCGGCTACTAATTTCCAGTCAGGATTGGAACTCTGGGGGTACCAAATGCAGTCCTCTTGCTTTCTTCAATAAAGATGAGGCAGAAAAGAGAGGAAAGGTTTATTACAAGCCTTTTATGATTCATGCTTTGGAAGACGATTTAAAATGACTGTTTTAAAACAAACAAAAAGCAGAGACTCCTAAATAAAGAGAATTAACCAAGAGGGAATGGGGTGAGGGGGCGGGGCAAGATGAGCATGGAGAGGAAGGTACAGGCTTCCAGTTATGGAATGAGTAGGTCATGGGGCTAAAAGGTACAGCATAGGGAATACAGTCAGTGGTACTGTAATAGTGTTGTATGGTGACAGATGGCAGCTATATTTGTGGGGAGCGTATCATAATGTGTAGAGAAGTTGAATCACTATGTTGTATGCTTGAAACTAAAGTAACTTTATGTGTCAACTATATTTCAATAAAAAAATAAATTTAAAAAAATGATGGATTTAGTTTCATTATAATAGCAGCTTTCCTAAATGACTAGATTCTCAATGGTTTCTCCTTTTGCGGGGTGGGCGGGCGGGGGGGGACTTTTATGTCATGGCTTCTAAAAAGGTTACTTTAGTGAATAAATACAGGAATAATTCTTAAAGTAATTAAAAGTTATGCTACAATAAGCGAGTAAATCTATCTACTTTTCTATGGATTAGCTTTCAATTGTAAGAAAAGAGCCAACATCTAGAATAATCTGTAAAAAAATATATATAATTTAAAATATTATTGCCTTCTAGAATTCCTTTCTCCCCCTTTCCCAGCCTCAGCACATAAGATCAAAGATAAGCTGACTATGGGTTTGCACATCTAAAAATTAAGAATTTTTATGGCCCAGAAATGAAGGTGAACATTGAAAAGCATAGGTAAGAGAGAATGAGGTAAGATCTCTGGTTCAAGTAAGCCCACCTGATGACAAAAGGAAGGAAGAAAGTGATGCAGTGATGGTGTTTCATTTATTATGGGATCTTGTTTTTAGAGAAGAATAAAAATAAACAACCTTGAGGAAAAATTTGTTTCTAAAAATTAAGAGAGGACTATAGCAAAGAAGGAAAGAAGAAAGATCTCTGGATTCAACCAGTAGTGGCTTGGACACCACAACATGTAGCTGAAGACCTGATGTTCCTAGGAAATGTGTTATGTTAAAAGTGCCCGGAGAAGTATCTTTTGTAAGGGAAAAATGCAATATACTGATAGATTACATGTGAATGATAAAAGAGGAGGCCAGTATATAGCTCCTCTGGTCCTCTTTAATCACCTTGAAATACAATGCCAGCTCACATTAGTGATGCCTATTATCAATGGTTAGCATTTCTAAAGACTATCTTTGAGATTTAAGGACACTTCTTTTTATTGGGAATGATCTTTGTTTGTGAAACAGTTATATATAAACCATCAATAATAAAATGCATTATTTTATTAAGCAAAAGTTTGGAGAAAAATCTAACTGCACATTGAATTATCACTAGAACATCTTCTGTAGATATGAGACAATATCTCACATTTTTCCTTTCCCACAGCTTTCTACATATGGATATTTTATGGACTTAAACATGGCCTGTTATTTCTGGAGGGAGTTTAACTTAAGAAACATCATAGTTTGGATTGCACACTTCACTCTGGTGACCCACAACCGGCTGCTTACAACTTTTTTCACTATGAACATATATATAGAACTTTCAGAATCAGTTTCTCAAAGGCAGTACAAGATTCGTGTGATATATGTTGAATTGAATTCAAAATTAACTCTGGGTGGTCCTGAACCCATAAATTAAAAGAAACATCTGTTAATCTCTTTTTAATTTATATTATTTTCTCAAAGAAGCTGGCAAGGACATACTGACCTGGCAAAGAGATTTTTCTGATGCTCTTAAATATTTAATTAAGACCACTGAAAAAATGAAATAGTAAGTGATATTGGTTCTTCCTTGACCAAACACGCTACAGGGATTTTTTTCCTTAGTATATTTCAAGCCTCTATCATCATCAGTAAGATTCAGCTGGTGAGAGCCCAAGAGACAAAGCAAGACTTTCAAGAGTTTTCATTCACCATTAATTTAAGTAGGACTTTCTTTCTTCTTTTGCATTCATTCACTCACTCATTCAACATACATTTAGTGAGTCCTTGAAGTGTAATGTCAGGTGTTGCAAGATATGACGATGAGAAAAATGTTGGTCTATCACATGATCTCTTGCTTTCCCCACAACAATTTTGCTCCTCATGTCCTCGTCTCTTCATGCTTCAGTTTCTTCAAAATGTTCCTAGTTAGTGCTCCTGACACTCAGGTCCTGCCCTGTTCAAGTTGTATTATACTCAACTTTAGAAAAATATTCCTTGATCAAGAGTGCCCTATCGTCCATATTTACACCACTACTACCACCACCAATAACACTAATGGTAATTAATAGATACTATTTCTTGATTCATTGACTTTGTACACTTTACTATCTCATTTAATCCTCATTGTGGCCACGAAAGGCAAAAATAACATTTTTACTTCTCTCGTATCCACAATTCCTTACTAATGGGGCATATGTGTCTGTTGAGCACTGTGCAGCTGCTCAAATAGTTAAATTAGATTGGACACTGCCACTCTCTTCTCCTGTTCCACATGACTTTCTGCAGGGTACTTGCTTCTTATTACAGCCGAAAACCTGACTTCACAAAGATAAATCTTGAAAAGGATTTTATATTTATATTTATATTTATATTTATATTTATATTTATATTTTATACTGTAATCGAATGTTGAAACTGTGGACTATCTTGAGGTCATGTAGTGCTTAACAGATGTTGAGTATCTCTGTGTTTCCTTTGAGCATTTAAAATATTCTGCCACACCCCTGAGTTTGCTGCGACTTATCAAGATGCTTCTGTAGGCAATTTGGGAACTTTGGTCCCAAGTAATAATGATCTCTCTTCAACTTTGCCTTTCTATACTGCTCATTTGGCACACAATACATTGTGTTTTGCGTTTGAATTGTGTGCACAGGCCTCATGTCTGCTACTGCATCCTCTGCTCTGTGAAGTTCAGAGACCACTCCTTGCAAGTGCCCTGGCACAGAAGCTAATATACCTTGCATATAGAAAATGCTCAACAGTAGTTTATCAAATGAGTGGATTAAAAAAATTATAGCATGTCCTTATGTAATTTCTCTTCAGTTATTTGAGAAGCCTTTAATATTACCCCCATTAATTTTAAGTATATTTTTTGAACAAAGCATACAGTTGATGAGTGCTGCTGACTGCAGAAAATCAGTCTTTGAATAAACAAGGGATGACTCTGAAGGAGGCATTACCTTTCTTATTACTTATAGTTTACCTCCTCTTTTTGGAGTAGCATGTCAGCAAGTTATTGTGTACAAACACATTAAATTCTTATGACAGAAAAAACGGAAAGTAATGGTGAAGAATATAGTGAAAGCAAGTGTTTCTCTATGCTGTTAATGCTTTATAATGACTACGCCATCAAGGAAGCTATTATCAATGAGAGTAAAGAGGACTATTGGTAGAAATTGCACTTTGAAAGGAAGTACTTAGGAGTAAGCCAAATTAAGTTCTCCTTCAAGCATCTGTAATATTCTTAAAAAGCTCTCTGAGGAAGTATGAAATGGTTCCCATGTATGTGTTTCCTTCCCTTCCCTCCCCTCCCCTCCCTTCCCTATTCTCTCTCTCTTTTTATTTTAAGATTTTATTTTTTTAAAGTAATATCTATACTCAACTTGGGCCTTGAACTCACAATCCCAAGATCAAGAATCGCACGTTCCACCAACTGAGCCAGCCAGGCGCCCCAATCTCTCTGTCTCTTTTTTTTTTACAGGCTGGGAGATAGGCTCTATATGGCTTTCTGACCTAAAATGTACATATGCTTCTAATCAGTCAATCAGATTTAGGCCCAATATCATTCAAAGCATTTGTGAAGTTTTCTTTCAATGAGTTAAAAAAGCTGAGAGTTAACTAGCAAAAGCACACACACACTGAGCCATCTGTCCATTAAAGTTAAAGTGGTAAAACTAAATAGGGAGATGAGATTAAGAATACAACTAATTTGGGGGAGTGTTAGGCTCCTCCTCAAGATTTTTCTTTTTTCTCGGTGTCTATTTTCCCTGACGGACTGGAATTTTAGACCTTGTGCTGGTGAAAGAAGGTCATCATGGTAAATTAATTCAGTTTCAGACTAAACAGACTTCAAAGCACAAAGCCAGCACTGGTGACAGAGGTGCCCTTGGTTACCTGCTGTTTCTCTGTCAGCTGAGGTCAGCTCTCCATTGATGCCATTCTCTTTGGTATCTGAATAGGTGCTCTGTGACCCATGTTCTCCAAAGGCGCCCTCTTCATCCTCCCTGTATGGGAATCCATTGGCACTTCTGACAAGTCCTTCCCCTGCCCCGCCTTGGTCCTTAATCTCAGGTGGATGTGGATGTGCAGATGCTTCTGTTAGTTGAGCTGAGGTCCAGTGAGGCGCCTTTGCTTCATCTTTCCGATCATCTGCCATTCTTCTACACCTTGTGACCTCTTCTGGGATTGGAATAAAAACAATAGCGGCCATCACTATGGGGAACTACGATCTAATATTACTAAGATAGGGCACACTTATAGCAAACTCAATAGTTAGCTATGGTCAAAAAAACATGCTCAATAATCGACTGTTAATATCAAGAAAACAGCTGTTGTTAATACCTTAGTTTTTACAGATCTCTTCTGGCGTATCAATTCTTTTAATACAGGATCACCATTAATTTACATATATATTTTTTACACTAGTATTTGGCATTTAAGGAGATATCTAACTTTCATTGATACATGATATTGACTATACAGTAGAGTCAAGGAATCCTTCAGGATAGGGAAAATTTGTAGTATGAGAAAATTGGGTAGAAGTATGTGAGAAAACAAATGGCTGAGGGGGAAATGATGAATTGGGGGAAACTACTCCAAGTACTCTTTTAAAAGCAATTCTCAGGGATGCCTGGGTGCCTCAGTTGGTTAAGCATCCAACTTCGGCTCAGGTCATGATCTCACAGTTTGTGAATTGGAGCCCCAAGTTGGCCTCTACACTGACAGCTCAGAGCCCGGAGCCTGTTTCAGATTTTGTGTCACCCTCTCTCTCTGCCCCTCCCCCCACTCATGTTCTGTCTCTCTCTCTCTCGAAAATAAACATTTTAAAAAATTTAAAAAAAATATTTAAAAACACAATTCTCCCTGAACCCTAGAAAAGACAATGGCTAACACATTAGTCTTTTTTTTTTAAAAAAATTAATGTTTATTTATTTTTGAGAGAGAGAGACAGAGAGAGAAAGAGAGAGAGCGAGCACAAGTTGGGGAGGGGCAGAGAGATAGGGAGACACAGAATGTGAGGCCGGCTCCAGGCTCTGAGCTATCAGCATAAAGCCTGATGCAGGGCTTGAACCCATGACAGTGAGATCATGACCTGAGCTGAAGTCGGATGCTTAACCGACTGAGCCACACAGGTGCCCCCACATTAGCTTTTTCCATTTCAAAGGTGTTCAGTTCAAACCAGAGATGGATATGTTTTCTTGGATACTGTATATTAAAAGAGAGTTTTGACTTAGTTTCTCAGCAAATTTTCCTAAACCCTATGTATTAAGAGTATATATAGATATATTAAGATTTTGTCTTAGTATATCTTACAGAGAAAAGATAAAAAAATACAGTATTAGACCTACATCCTACCTTATAATGTTATTTCACAACTAAGTCAAATCAGATGTGGAAAAGTTAAATTACTGACATGTATCAGTAACTGAATTATAGTAAAGTTTGAAAAAGTCATGGAGTAGGTGTTTTGTACACATTAAGTCAGTGACAGACATTGCATGGCCTTCACTTACACACTGATGTCACTAGGTTTAGACATGTAGTTGATAAGAGATGATTCATTACTCACTTCTAGAAAGCTGTTGCCAGCAATGTAGTCTTATTCATGGCCTACTGTTCCCAGACTGAGGATATAGACATAGGCCATGACTGTCTCTGATGGAAACTAAGAACACTTTCCCTTTTTCTTTTTCTTTCCTTTTTTTTTTTTTACTTTCCTGTTTTCAAAACAGTAACTCAAGTAAAAACATCCAAACAAGCAAACAAAATTGTATTAAAACAAATCTTCCTGTTACTAAGCTCTGTTTAGAGACATCACAAGTAAACTAAGTTGTAAAGAAAGTAAGCTTTCCCACCAAATTCCTGACAAGCATTTGTCTTTTTTTTCCCCCCAAATTTCAATGTGTTCTTCAGGTTCTCATTCTAGTTTTCTATTCATAGCTGAAGAGCTAGATGAGTTAACTCATTTAAACTAATTTGACTACAATACCAAACCTACCTCCAAACTGCTTCCCATAAGGGTTCTATTTATTGTCCTTAAGAACATATTTAAAAAGTGATATGAATTCAGCTTTCAAAGCATTGATTGAAGGGCTTGTGAATAAACCAAGGAGCATCCCTATATCACCGACAATGTGTAAAGAACTTTATCCCCAGAAGTGTCTCTTCATCTGTAAAGCGAGGACAATGATGCCTAGTTTATTATTGTAAAGTTTGAACAGAAAAATATACAGGGCAGGGCGCCTTGGGTGGCTCAGTCGGTTGGGCGTCCAACTTTAGCTCAGGTCATGATCTCGCTGTCCGTGAGTTCAGGCCCCGCTTCAGGCTCTGTGCTGACAGCTCAGAGCCTAGAGCCTGTTTCAGATTCTGTGTCTCCCTCTCTCTCTGCCCCTCCTCTGCTCACGCTCTGTCTCTGAAAAATGAATAAACCTTGAAAAAAATTAAAAGAAAAAAAAAGAAAAATATACAGGGCTCAGCACAGTCCCAGTCATGTCCAATAATTAACAGTTACAATCTCTGTTATTGTTGTTAGAATTATACTACTAGCCATGATACTGCAAGTCCTTATATATAAAATATTTTAAGTAGTTTTCTAGAGTTATTGCCACAGGAACAAGAGTCTGAAAACTTGGTACAATAACAAGAGTTACTTGCAAATCTGTCTCCGGATATTATATGGGACTGAAAGAATGTTCCAAGGCAGACATGGGAAATGTCTGAGACATGGAAGCCTGATAGAAGGGATCACCGTCAGAATTAAGCACTCCAGGTACACATCTGAAATCTTCCCTACGTCTTTTATAAAGATGATTCTGCACTGTTCTAGACTCCATTCTGTCATTGCCTTCCAGTCAAAAATCAAAGGACTCATTTAGGTATATACAGATTATATTTTTTCTCAGTGTTGCAGCATCTTCTATGTCCAATGGGCTGAAGAAATTATGTGGATTCAAATTGTCACCTTTGAATTTGAGACCTTTGGCTCAGCATCCTTTCTTTACATGCCTTGATTTCTTTACTTTTCTTTACTAAAATAGTTTAATTTAAATTTCCATATTCCTACATTATCCAATCTAGTTTGCATGCTGAGTAAATACTCGTAAGTAGCAAGTTTCCCCCAAAACAAGTACATGCCTTGTTAATGCCACTTTAAAAAAATTAATAGGCTTTATAATTTTAGAACAGTTTTAGATTTATAGAAATATTAACCAGATTGTACAAGAAGTTCCCATGCACCCCTGTACACAATTTTCTATCACTAACATCTTACCTTAGTATGGTATATTTGTTATAATTAATTATAAAATATTAATATATTATTAACTAAAGTCCATAGTTCATTTAGATTATCTTAGTTTTAGCTAATGTCCTTTTGTTGTTGTTGTTCTAAAATTCCATCCAGGATACATTACATTTCATTGCCATGTCTCTTCAGGTTCCTCTTGGCTGTAAGAATTTCTCAGACTTTCCTTGCTTTTGATGACTTTGAAAAATACTGGTCAGGTATAGATAATTCCTCTATTGAAATTTGTCTGATTTTTTTCATGATTAGTCTTGGTTATGTGTTTTGGGGAAGAAGACAGTGGTAAAGTGCTCAAATAAGCTTGAGAAATGCTGAGCTACAGAGGCATGTATATAACTTGAGGTTTTTAAGAGTTTTTGATAAGCTACTGGACTTTTGAATCTTAGGGATGGGCAATGATGTCCAAAGCATTCCAACCAGTTCAGCATAGAAAACTTTTTTTGGTGCCATGTTTATTAACATGTCCAAAAGGATTTGGGAAATTCTCAGGTTTGCATTTTAGCCCTTGTTTAACACCAAGAGTCCTAGCCACAGAGAGTCCAAGTAAATAAAACAATATAAGAACCCAAACTCCTAGCTAAAACTGGCAGTTTTTTCCCCAAGGCTCTCTGAGGAAGATTTGTCAGTGACCAAAAATCTTCACCTTGAACCTAAAAAACCAATGCCTTATTGGGGACAGTATCAATTAATTATCTTAAAATTAATTATCTTAAAATGTTAAGATACTTTGTTTTAAAGAAACCAGGCATTTACAAAGTAAACAAACTCCTTAATGTTCAAAGCTTTAGAGCTTTGGATTCTTTTTTTTTTTTTTTTTTCAGTTAATCAATAAAAGCTAATTTTGGAAAAAGAAAGAGCTGTCTGGTCATGCTGCTCCAATTAATATCAGAGGCACAAATACAGGGAATTAGTTACCTAAAATGCATTATTTGACTTCCTGATAAGACTATTCAGATAATACACTTTAAAACACTTGCAGACGAATCAGATGCCACTTTCTAATTTGTTGGGTATTTGAAATGTACATAGTCTAACCATCTATTAAGTGAAAATCATTTGAGGAGATTTCAAGCTACAATCATCATTGCTCTGACAAAACTACTTTGACAGAAAATATGATTTGGAAAGATTTTCTTCTGCTGTACTGAAAAGTTGCTGGAATCAAAGGACACACTATTTGGCCATACAAACTTATAATTACAACATGGTATTATGAAAATCCCACACATACATGGTAAATTTCACTTAAATTCCTAATCAGTGTTATAGGGTCGTAGATTATTTCCACTCCTCCAAATGGTTTTACAATATAGTTAAAAGTGACCACAGCTTCCTTTCATTTCTTCTTCCTGATATATAGTCTTCCTTTACCTGAATCTCTCTGAAAACCGTGAATGTAGTATTAAAAAAGATAAGAAAGCTGAGATAAACTCCAATCCCCTCCAAAATATAGAAGGAAACTTGTGAGGTACTAGAAATTGTAACATCCATTCCTACTGTGTAATGAGAAAGACTCTATTTTCCATATCGCAAAAGATCACAGATCCTAACTGCTCTGACCAACTGAGCAGCTGGGGATCTGCCACACAATCATCTTACTTGAGAATTAAACTGAAAAGCTACCTGAATTCTTCCCCCCATCCCTCTCTTCCAAAAGCCTAGCTTGATAATGTGGGCAAGGAAATTATTAAGTTAAAAAGAACTGTACTAAGTCCGAGACATTGACTTCCAATGTACAACAAATTTGCAATGGGAATCTTACCTGCTAGGGCTAAACACAAGTGCCAATATCAGTGAGGATACAGCTACTTGTAATATGGATTTTAATTTTTTTTTAATTTTTATTATTATTTTTAAGTAGGCTCCATGCTCAGCACAGAGCCCAATGCAGGACTAGAACTCATGACCCTGAGATTAAGACCTAAGCTATGATCAAGAGTTGGACGCTCAACCGACTGAGCCACCCTGGCACCCTGTAAAATGGATTTTTTAAAAAGAGATCTTAAGGGTTCAAATTTCTCTTTATATCAGAATGAGATATTTCACTTGACTTTATCATTACATTGTTATTATGCTGCATATTGCAGGCCCCAGTATTCATCTCAATTAAGATACACAGTTGGAAAGAAAGCTGAGAGAAGATCTTGTGCCACCAAAAATGTCAGTCATGGACTTGAGTGATAAGTTTCAATCTTTGCTACCATTTTTTTTATTTAACAATTTCCTGCTGATATTTGAGACTTCTCTAAGAACAGAGTTCTTTCTTCTTTCATCAAAATTCTAGGCTTTAAAATTCCAGTTCTTAAAATTCTAGCTTTTTGCTTCTGCCAAAGGAAACAATCAACAAAATGAAAAGATAACTGGCAGAATGGGAGTAGATACTTACAAATGACATATCAGATAAAGGGTTAGTATAGAACATCTATAAAGAACTTACCAAACTCCACACCCAAAAAACAAATATTCCAGTGAAGAAATGGGCAGAAGACATAAATAGGCACTTCTCCGAAGAAGGCATCCAGATGGCTAACAGCCACATGAAAAGATGCTCAACGTCACTCACCATCAGGGAAATACAAATCAAAACCACAATGAGATACCACCTCACACCAGTCAGAGTAGCTAAAATTAACAGCTTAGGAAACAACAGATGTTGGTGAGGATGTGGAGAAAGGGCAACCCTCTTGCACTGTTGGGTGGGAATGCAAACTGGTACAGCCACTCTGGAAAACAGTATGGAGGTTCCTCAAAAAATTAAAAATAGAATTACCCTATCACCCAGCAATAGCACTACTAGGAATTTATCCAAAGGACACAGGAGTGCAGATTCGAAGGGACACATGCACCCCAATGTTTACAGCAGCACTATCGACAATAGCCAAAGTATGGAAAGAGCCCAAATGTCCATAAACTGATGAATGGGTTAAGATGTGGTGTATGTATATACAATGGAATACTACTAGGTAACAACAACAACAAAAATGAAATCTTGCCATTCGCAACAATGTGGATGGAACTGGAGGGTATTATGCTAAGCAAAATAAGTCTGTCAGAGAAAGATAGATATATGATTTCACTCACATGTGGAATTTAAGAAACATAATAGATGAACATAGGGGAAGAGAGGGAAAAATTAGATACAAACAGAGAGGGAGGCAAACCATAAGAGACTCTTAAATACAGAGAACAAACTGAAGGTTGATGGGGGTGGGGAAAATGGGTGATGGGCATTAAGGAGGGCACTTGTTGGGATGAGCACTGGGTGTTATATGTAAGTGATGAATCACCGGATTCTACTCCTGAAGCCGAGACTACACAGTATATTAACTAACTTCAGAAAAAAAAAAAATTGTAGCTTTTCCCCCTCAACAATGCATGCTCTTATCCCAGCTGTTGAACCTTTAATCACTGCTACACTCTCAGTCATTTCTTTGATGACTAATTATTTAAAAAATGTAAGATTCATTACCATGTGGCAATCTGTCATTAACTTTTGATTCTAGGGATATGGGCCAAATGATATGACTTGGCATTGATCAGATTTCCAACCTCTTAAAGATTCAATGTATACCACCGTATATTAAAACCAGAATGAATACAGTTTTTCTACAGATTAAATTCCAAGTTGAAATGGCATATGGATTAATCCCTTGTCTATTTGTTTATGTAAAATCATTCAATTTTGTTTTTAGATACAGTTGATGCATATATGTTTAATGCTGCTAAGTAAAATAAGTACTTTTTCACATATTGGGTAGAAGGTTTTAGTACCATGAATCAGGAGCCTTGTAAGTAGTCAAATCTAGATAATTGTAGTTAAGAAATCCCAAGAAAGAGAAGAGCTATACAAGTAAGATACACAAGGAACAACAACAACAACAACAGCAAAATTAAATGCCTAACTTAACATAAAACATGTCTGTATGGCAAAATTCAATCGATAGCTTGGGACAGATAAATTCCAATTTTTAATTACTTAATAAATAAATAAATAAATATATCAATATTATAACTAGTTTAGGTTCCTGGAGATACATTTTGTAGCTTATGGATAGGTGTACCAGTCGGCCCCACTATTATTTATCAGATTACTCAAATATTTATTATAATATCAATAATTATATTTCTCCTATATTAAGATTCTGCTATATTTAAATACATCTGCTTTTCAAATTGCCCAGGTCTAAGACTGTAATGCTCTATGTTTCAAAACTCCGGATTTTATCTGAGTATCTATCTAGATACTTACATGAATTCATATATATCTATATGCACTGCTTTTTGTGTGTGTGAAAAAAATTTGCACTGGCCTACAGGCAACCTGAAAGTCTGCTTCTGATTGTATAAAGCCATTCTTGAAAACATTGCCTTTTGTGATATGATTGTCCCTTGCACAAGAATATACACCATAAAGTAATTTATATTGGAATTTCAAATATATTTATTTTGCTGATTTTTGACATTTCCTAGACAATCAAGTAATATATCACTTTTGATATCTTTCTTTAATTACTAGGAACTTTAATGCTTCACTGCAGTATTTCCCAGCCTAAGACTGTGGTACTATGTTCTGTTTTTAATTGTAAAACTTGTCAAATCTTTTCTGAAATCAGGCAAACTATATATTATAAATAAATAATGACCATGCCTATTGCCTTCTAACAATTAACTTTAAGGTATCACTCTTTTGAGAAAATTATATAGGGGTGCCTTGGTGACTCGGTCGGTTAAGCGTCCGACTTTGGCTCTGGTCATGATCTCACAGTCTGTGAGTTCGAGCCCCGTGTCGGGCTCTGTGCTGATAGCTCAGAGCCTGGAGCCTGCTTCAGATTCTGTGTCTCCCTCTCTCTCTGCCCCTCCCCTGTTAATGCTCTGTCTCTCTCTGTCTCAAAAATAAATGTTAAAAAAAAAAAAATTTAAAAAAAAAAGAAAATTATATAATATTATTTAGCACACAGTAGCTCTCATATTATCCCTCATGTATGTAAAATGAATAAAATACAAAAAGACTTAAATTTTTTCCACAGAGAACATTTATAAGGCCTTAATGTTCTAGATCTTTCAGAAAGGTTATAGGTTAACAAAGTCACGTGACAAATATGAGTTCTTGCAAACACTAACATTACTTAGTTTTTTCATTTATTTTTGTTTTATTATTTTTTTTTTAGAGAGAGAGAGCACACTCACACACACATGAGTGGGGGAGGGGCAGAGAGAGGGAGAGAGAGAATCCCAACCAGGCTTTATGCTAGCAGCACAGAGCCTGACTCAGGGTTCCAGCTCAAGAACCCTGAGATCATGACTTGACCTGAAATCAAGAGTCGGACGCTTAACTGATCGAGTCACTCAGACACCCCTAACATTACTTAGTTTTTTAAAAACAGTATTTCTCTTTTATCTATCTTCCATAGAGTACGCTTTTAATTACTATTCTAGCAAATGTTGGTACTAAGTGAATGATAACTTTAAAATGAGAAGTGACTTATATTGATGATGTCCAAAAAACACATTTTTGTTGGTTCTCCCTAAAGGTTTAATATATGCACATTAAAACTTAATGAATTTTAAGCCCAGTTTGAAAAGAGAAGCATTTTCATCTAGACCTCCATCTATCATTGGACTACCTGAATCCTGTACTAGCAAAAAAATAGTTTGATAAGCTCTGATAGTTCCTATACTTCCTGTTCTTTACAACAAGGAGCAAATAGATACATTTATTTAAGTGCACCAAACAAAAGTTTCTAGGAACATATGCCCTGAACACTTGAAGATACAAGAAAATAAGATACGACTGTCACATTTTCTCCACTATTTCAAGGGAAGAAATAAAAACTCAGTAGAAACACCAAGAATAAAATGTCCCTTACAGCTCTATTGTCTTCCTGAAGTACCAAGTGAATTTCTTTTCTCAGGGCTAAAGATGCAAATCAGAGACACATTGCACTGAAAAGAAACCATTTTTTAATTTTCTGCCTACCTAGTTGGAGGTTTTCATATTTTTCTTTCAGAGTCTGAAAGGGGTCATGCAAAAGTAAGATGCACACAAAGAAAACATGATAGTAATATACAAACTGTCCAAAATGCCATTTAGTTTTCAGCTGGGTTTCAAATATTTGTTAAATGTTGAATGAATTATTCATCAATACCCAACCTCAAGATAAACACATAGAAAAAGGTTCTGTCAGCTATGGGATGTTGGCCAACACTAGCTCACTGGGTGAGAAGAGAATCTTTTGAACCTAATTTTTCAGGCACAGTAGATTTGGACTCAAGTCCTAACTCCAGATGCTCCCTGGTGGTCTAATGGTTAGGATTTGGCATTCTCTCAAGTTCTAAGTCCACTGGAGAACATGTAAAAAATGACACCAAGTGCAAAGAGTAACTACACCTGGGTAAGACCTAGTATACATAACAGAGACCATGTGAATGTCGGTTTAGAAATACCTTTAAGATAAACTCTTTTATCTCGTTTCAGAAAAGGTACTAAAATCATGAAACTGACACATTCTTTGGCAATCACCCATTCCAATGTACCTTAAAAGTGTTTTCAACCAATTACCTCCAGTATTGATCTGATAAATTAGAATTTCTTGGCATGGGGCTTGGAAATTGATTGGTAGTTTAACAAGACCAACAGGTGAGTCTGATATACGAAAATTGGAAGACTCATGCTTTCAGGAAAGCCTGCTACATAGGACTTCAGAAAAGAACAGGGAAGATAGAAACACACACACACACACACAAACACCTTGTAGAATAAGTGGAGTAAAAGCTTAAGACAATAATCTTGATAGGTCACATGATCATTCTCACAACTATAGGCTGAAGCTTTTACTTCCTCAGTCTAGTACATTTATGATGAAGCAATCTAGTCCAATCACAGGACCAACTTCTTTTAGTCAGATTCCTGGGAGCATGCCAGTTTGCTGCTGTGTCTAATCCTACTTGAAGGAGGTAGAAATGTTTCAGAAGAATGTTTAGAATTACCCATTGTTTGTGGTAAAATCTACTTCAAATTTTGAGAGCAGTAACTTGTCCTTGGTCAGTCTATCCACATCTTCAAATTGTCTTTAGAATATTTATTTTAGATACTCCCTGACATTCATTAATGGTTAAGGACAAAAGTGCATTTGCTTAAAATATCTCAAATCCAGTTATAATTCTCTTTATCCATTAGATCATTTTAGAAATGGAGGTAGGGTAATAAACGTGGTGTGAATATGTGATAATCTGAACTAGCAAAGCTCTCAAAGTAGAAACTGAATGTTTTACTATCTTGATAATTTAGATGCATGCTGAAAATATCATTTAGTAGAGTATAACTTTTTCTCTCAGGATTCCCATACAACCACAAACCTCACTGTTTTTCTTCGGATTACAGTATTAGAAAGATCACAAAGCATAGAAATAGTCACTGATTATAGTTATTACCAGGCAACATTAAATACTCTCAAAAAATGGCAAAAAGAGAAACAATGAGAGCTTGGAAAATCTAAAGGAAAAATACACTGTGTGCCAGATAGGCAGGACTCCATTTTTATAATGCTCTTGGCATGGACAGTTCTAGAATGTTTTCTATGATATGTTCTGCCCTGTCATCATGTAATGTACCAATTCAATAAAAACACTGGGATTGTAATTTTGTACTGCTGCATATCCAAGAATGAACAAAAGAATAAAACAACCAGTTATATAATGCAATTAATGAATGCTGTTTCCCTTTTCCATGTAGGCTCAATTATGCTTTATACTATTACTATCCATACCAGTACTACAAAACAGAAACTTTTGTTTTGGTCCCTAAGAGTATTAGAAATTTATGTAGAACGCACATCTTTGCTTATAAATGCTGAGTTCAAAGCTTAAACAGTTGTTGATGAAATGACTATAACCTTCTATTCCTTCTCTTTGTCTTCTATGCAAAACTGAGGGAAAAGTTCAAGCTGACATGAGAAACTTAAGTTGAGAATCCAGATATTTGTTTCATGCCTTCTCTGTTCTTTTTCAGGATGACTGTAAAATACCTATAAGGATGATTCATTCTTCATTACACACCATGACTAATAAACAATTTGTACGAAGAGAGTTGACGGGTGCATAATTATTTCTGATGATGATGAACTCAAAGTACAAAACCCAGTGTGAGGTTATTGGTGGAATTATATAAGCTAATAGAAATAAAGCATAATCCCACGCAAGTTGGAAGTGCTCAATAAAACCTACCTATTATTTGTTATTACTTATGCCTTTTATTTGAACATTTTTAGCAATAGGATCCATACATGGTTTATCCCAAATTAAAAAACTGAGGCCAGAGAGAGTAAATTGTTTCACCAAATTAGACACTTCCAGTAAAATCTAGAATGAGAAGCCAAATCCACTAATATCCATGTCATTGTTTGCTCTTTCACCAAATAGTGAGATAGTGGAATGGGGTTGGAACTAGAAAGGCCAATCCAGATAACAACACTAACGTCACAAGACTGCTCCATTGATAACAACCTACCATACTGAGCTGGGTAAGACACTTTATGTGACTAGTGTACAAGCTATACTTCACAAATCTACATTATTTCTGATTCCTCTTTCCCACTAAGATGACTAATAAATACCTTATATACATTTCAGAAATAAATATTATAAAATGCTCTCAAGCTTTAGCTTCTACTGATGATATTTATTAAGGACCAGCACTTAGGTACTAAGATATGGTAGAATAAATAATAGATTTACAACCAGAAAATTAGGCCTGAATCCTGGCTCTCCCATTTACTAGGTTTGTAAACTTACATATGACACTAAACCTGAGTATTAATTTCATAAACATGAAACAAACTACTGAAGCATTCAACAAATACATTTTGACCCTTACATCAATATTTTTCTTTTCCAAACAAGGAGAAATTCAATCATAATAATTGCACTAAAGTTTTCTTTAAATAAGCATAAATTTGAGCATCAGAGAAATTGTAATTTGGATTTGGGACAATTAATGATTTTGTTTTAAACTTTTTTCAGTTGAAATCTGATTTTAGATGTATCAGACTTCGTCCAGTGTCATATAACAAAACATTGTAAATATAAATCTCTTTTGGGTATCAATTTAAAGAATATTCTATGGAATTGCAGACATCCCCAAGGAAAAATTAGGTCACAAGTATTTACTTGCACCACCACCAAGTGAAGATCCTTTAGTTCTGGACACCTAAGATCCATAATAGGAAAGGCACTGGCTGGATGTTCAACTGGTTATGATCTAAAAACAACAATCATTACTTGAGGAAAAGATGCTTCAGAGATTTCTTTATAGGAGATGGGAATAGAGCCATGACTTGGGTAAACTTGAAGGCTGTGTTATATACCACAAAATAAGATACTAGAATTAAAAACAAAAACCAACCAAACAAAAGCCAAAAAGCTGGAGAAGGAAATGACAGTCATGAAAAGAAAATAAAAGAAGAATGGAGAATTGGAAGTGAAGGATGTGTAGAACCATATATTCAAAAATTAATGACTTACGGTTTTCCATGAAAGGAACCTGCTATTAGCTATTTAAGACAGAAGGAAGAATGAAGACCTGGGGAATTATAAGCAAGATTCCATTTATTCTGTTTCCTTGTACTTTATCTGATCTTCTCAGTTCCTTTATCTTTTGGTGAACAATTCTCCTTCCACAGTTGCAAGCCATGTGATGCTGTCTCTAACATGTTTTAAAATCTTTTTCCAAATACAGTAAGTACATGGACTTACCATACAATGTCATAGCATTCGTTATATGTATTTCTTTGAACTTAACGCACTCCTTGCAGTGGATGTATTTAAGCAAAAGCCAAATGTCCACCCTGTGATGAATGTTATAGAATCAATTGTGGTTTTGACTGATGGAGCAATGGCTTATATGACTGCCAAAATGCCTTCCAATTCTAAGATTACAAATCTTAATTCATTAAACAAATAATTGTTTGAAAACTGTCTCTAAAACATTAATGGAAAGGCTTCATGTATCAAGCAATAGGGAAAAGATACGTTGGGGATATAAGAAAAATATGTAGCCCTTTTGCTAAAGGGTCTCACAGGCAAACCAATAACAAAAATACAGCATGGTACACGCAGATAAGTCAGGAAGTCATACAGGCACATGAACAGCTCCTACCACACTGGGAAGTCAACCAGTACTCCCAGGAGGAAGTAACTCCTGACCTGAGTTTAAAGAACAAGTAGGAACTAGCCAAAGAAAGGAGGGGAGTCTTTATAGGAAGAATGAAAATGGATGATCACATCTTATGATGTGGTTAAGATACAGATTCTGACCATAAACAGCGCACACTATATAGAGGAAAGCAGATACGTTTGAAAAATGTAGGGTACAATATATCACAGTAAATGCAATGAAAGAGGACAAAGCAGGTGCTAAATGAATATAAGCCTTTTGAGTCATACGTATTTAAAAAGAAAAAAGGAAGAATGCAAAATATTTGTATTACATGCATTTTTAAATACACCAAACTTTTACATCCACGGAGAACCCCAAATCTAGTTCTAATTGTCTTCTAGAGAAAAGTAAAATATGAGTCATATAAGGGTAAAGTATGAGTCATATACAGTAGATCAATTTCTCCTTTCTTTATTTTTTTTTTCTTTGGATTTAGGGCAGTCTGTGTGCTACGTTGTGCTGTGGCACAGCTGGCTGTAATGGTGACTCAGGGGAATTCTAAGTAGAAAGTAGCCTTGCTCACTCCATCAGCTGAGTTGGGCCTTATCATTTGGACTTCCCTCATAACTCAGGTCTGATTCAATTGTCTTCATATACTGCTTGACGTATCTCTCTGAGCAGACATATCTTCATGTGCCCTGGAGTGAATTCGAGAAATCAAGTCAATTTTCATGGCTTGTTATTTGTATTCTGCCAGACTTCTGGAGTGATATGATAGGACATTAATTTGCTAGATCCTCCAGGACTGAAATGTATGTAATTTTTCTATGTTTATGAGAAGGTAAAAAACTAGACTGGAAAAAAAATTCAAGTAAACAAATAGCCACAATGGTAAATTTTTCTATAATATATTCCAGTCTTATGTGTGAAAGTCTTAGTGTAGGCACAGATGTGGCAATATTAGATGGTAGGCTCATAGGTAAAATATTTTGATGTAAGAGTAGACTTACCATGGGCAAGTCAGGCAAATAACAGACTTAACACTGGCCAAGAGCAAATAAAAACATGATTTGGAATGTAAGAAATGTTAAATTAATTTTAAAATGAAATACATGTATAGGAAAGTCACAAAAAATTTGAGGAAGCATATTAATTTTTTAAATATATTCATTGTGAAGTGCTTACTTTTAATTTAAACCCAATACATCTTTAGCACTTCATCATAACCACTGAATTAATAAAGGATAGGAACTTTATGCTTTTTTAATGGCAACAGAAGGGCAGAAAAGGGGTCAGATAGGGCTGCTGAAAAGTCTCTGCACAGGTTAGAGGTGTTACTGGTGGTAACATCTCTGAAAAAGACAGGGTCACTGTGGACTGCTCCTCACCTTCCTTGGTTTCCAGATGAACTGAAACCAGAAAAGCATGACCACTGTAAATCTGCATCATTTAGGTAGATACTGTCTGAGCTTTTGTTTGGCACTCTGTGATTTTTGGATTTTTAACCTAAAAAATCCAAGAATCCACCTTAATATTTTTTTTCAAAGCAGTGAATAGAACAATCCGGAAAATCTTCCTGTCTCTACTGTGAATCTCTAAAACATTTTTTTGAAATTCTTTTCAATTCCACACTGAAGAACTTGGGCACCAGAAATAAATATATAGACTAAGAAATGGCTTCTCAACAATGGGAGAGCATAGTATTTCCACATGGTGTTCTTTTTAAAGGCTATAGATAGAGCCTTTCAAAGAAAGGCTTTCAAAACAAAGGGAAAAAAAATCACAAATTGACCTGAGGTTCCTCAAAATCCTTAACATTGATAATTAAAATGAAAAATGTTCTTCTTACTATTTCTGAAAGCCTATAAAGAAGTGATGTACTGGGGCACCTGGGTGGCTCAGTTGGTTAGCTTCCGACTTCAGCTCAGGTCATGATCTCATGTTTGTTGAGTTCGAGCCTTGCATCAGGCTCTGCTCTTTCAATATGAGTCTGCTTCCGATTCTCTCTCCCTCTCTCTCTCTGCCCTCCCTCACTCGTGCTCTCTGTCTCTCTCTCCAAAATAAATAAATGAACATTTAAAAAAAAAAGTGATGTACTATTAGAAAAGAGAGATGTCAGGATATAGCATCAGATTAGAGGACATGGGTATGGGACTTTCAGAACATGGCTCATAGATCTCCATTTGGCCAAACCAAGTACTAGTAGACTCCTCGTCTACACTTAGGAGAACTGGTCCTATTGAAAAGGGTTTGACAGAAATAGATGGAAAAAGCAGTATCTTTACCCAACAAAGTGTGCGATCAAAAGTCTTTGCTTCTTTGACTTTTTCAAAATATTTTATTATAGCTAAAATAGGAGGTAAATAGAGGAGAGAAAACTCTCCAAAGTTAAGTTAGGAATTTCAGAGTTAAGCTATGTAAAACATGTGAACTCAAGATGGAATCAAGAAACTCAGTGATATAAGAATGCTCTAGATAACTGTTTTGTTTTGTTTTGTTTTGTTTTTCCCAAGAAAATGGCTATAAACAACTGTTCTTTACCTTGACCTGGGATCTATATTTCCAGGGAAAACTTTGGTTGAGAATTTCTAAGCATCAAGATTTAATTTCATCTTTTCCACCTTGTTCTCTCTTTAACTTAAAAAATAAATTAGAATTAAATATTTTAACTAAAACTATATTCCATGTCTGGAGTTTTCATCATTGAGACAAAAGAAAACAAACATTTCAGTAAACATAAATATTTTCTTGGTAAGCTCAGGATAATATAAATTACAATACATAGTCACATCTCCTTTGAGAAACCATAGACCTGAAATGTAAAGAAAACCAACATTTCTTAGAAAGAATAAAAGTCTTTTCAGGAATAATTTACACATAAGACAGAGACTACCTCACTCATCCTTATCTACAAGAAAATAAAAAGTGAGGCAGGTGCCTTAAGCATAGGCAGTAAAAGAGAGAAATATGAGATCAGAAAATTTTCTCCTCTGATGGTGATATTTAACAATATTTATTAAATACCTATTCTGTCACAGGCATGGTTCTAGATGCTGAGGTTATGAAAATACTGTCAAGACTCACTTTTGGCCTTCAGGAGCTACTGAGAGAAACTAACACTTTAAAACATATTTAAGTAACAATATGACAAATGCTTTAAGAGAGGTATTAAATGAGTCAATGGAAGTTCCCAAGAAATCAGAAAGTCATGGGAAACTTCAGAATGACAAACTTGCTTTCAGTGTTGAAGGGTATTCATGGTGGACAGGGGCACAATTCTATATACAAAAATGGCAATACAAAGACATGCAGCGAGAGAACTGGAAATGTGCTAGAAAACGTCAAGGGATGTTTTGGAATGCCAGGAACCAGTGTAGCAGAAGATGCTGCCAAGAGAGGCAAGCATCTAGATGATAAAGTACTCTGCTTGTCAGGCTGTGCAGTATAACTTGTATCATCTTTAACAGCCTATCACTGAGAAACTTTGAATATATGCTGATGAGATGAGCCAGAGAAAGAGTTGCAGGTTATGATCAGAAACAGGAAAAGTAGATAGAGGGCCAATAATGTAATAATCAATGAGAGAGCAACATTGAGTTTGAATGAAGATAGCAGTGGGACTGGAGATGGGGGAAGATATAAGACATTTAGACTGAGACACAGGGAGGTCTCTCAAAATGCCCCAGGTCATACAAACTTCCTATCCTAATGAAAGTGACATTTTAATGAGGTGATCATACAGTAACCAACGCCCTAATTAAAATGTAAACTGTAATATTTCATATGAGAATATGAACTTCCTTTTAATATTAAATTACTAAATTTATCATTTACTATATTTAATATAAAATCAAAAATGAGAAGAAGATAGCAAGGCAAGAAGAAGTCATTTTTTTTTGATAGGATAGTCAGAGAAGCATCTCTGATGAGATGAACTCAGAGGAAACACAAATGCTGTGGCGGGTGGTCTTTAAACACCTTTTTTAAAACAAAGTTTCCTTTAGATTTCTTAGGTTTCAAAAACAAGACCAACTTTGAAAAGAAACATATGCTAGAAAATGAAAACTAAAAACAAAAAGGTGTGCACACTGCTTCCCAACCACAGCAGTCTGCCTTAGAAAAACGTCTATTTGATTGTTTTGGTCCTTTGCTCTTTATTTGGCATTGATTACTACCGTATTTTTCCTAGAGTTCTGATCACAGTGGTTTTAAATGATTCAAGCTTTGGCACCCCCTCACTAAAGTATTGCTTTAGTGAATTCTAAATTTCTCTCACAGAGACTACAACTGTGTCACAATCAAACTGCTTCCTGTAGTAATTACTGAGCACGTCGTACAACTGGAGTCCTTGACATTCATTTAAAAAAAAAAAAAGTGCAGGGGTGGAGAGTAAAAAAAAAAAAAAATTAATCACAAGAAATTAGAAGGTTTAAGTAAATCATTCTACTTCTCAGGAAGAAGGATCTGACAGAGATATGGAAGGAATCAGCCTCCAGGATTCCAGGATCAGCCATGTTGGATTTTTGTTCATCACCTCCCATTCTTCCCACACAGGCTAAAGCATCAGACTTCCCTTCCTTCTGTGCTTGTAGAAAAGGCAGTTTTTCTCTGATGCCATGAGAACTTTATTAAATTGCTACCTATTCTCAAAGGGTAAAGGAATTTTAACCTTCCAGGAAAAACCAGTGATCATACATTTCTGTAATGCAATATAGTCACTCACCCAAGCATTCCACAGTCACAGGAAACTGAAACTCCATGACAGAATTATTTAGCAGATAAGTTGATTTTATGGAATATTTAGCTGATGGAATGGCTTTTCTACAACACTGTGACATGATATTCCATTCATAAAAAATAGATGGACTGCTACCCTTCATACAAATAGCAATATTTACTCCAAATAAATACATGGAACAAACACAAAATATACTGTGAAGTCTGTTATGATTATTTGTGAGTTCATCAAAACATAAAAGTTCTTGAAAAAATTTTTTGCAAAAGTACAAACCGGGTTTTTCCCCTCAATATTTTATCTTTACTCGTTATTTTTCTTTAAAAGGACACATCCTTCTTCAGTTCAAAATGGGTTTTGACCACTTCAGTCATGTCTTTTTATAATGAATTTTAGAAATTTGTCAAAGTACAAATATTCATTTTGCCCCTCAATGAAGCTTTCTTCATCTATTAATTAATCAATTGATTCACTTAGCAAGAATTTATTAAAAAACTAAAGGTATTAGGCACTATGCTATTCTTAGCCATTATCTTCTTGGACACAATGCTTATTTCTATAAAGAAGGTTTTTAAAAATATCTTATTTGTGTACTATTTTAAAAATTAGCATCGATTAGCTGATGTATTAAATACATTTACTGTTTTAACATGTTACTGAAATAATGATTCATAGTTTTGTTCCCATGGTATGATTGGCATCTCTTTTCACCAGGGTTTGAGTTGTTTGATCCAAATGTTCAAATATATTTATACTGGAGACAGATTTTTCCTTTGGTATCACAGAGTCAGCCAACAGTTTATCAGAATCTTTTTCTTCTTTTTCTGGAGCACATAGCAGGAATGTATTTCCTAACCATCCTTATAGTTAGGTGTAGTCATATAATTCAGCTCTAGCCAATGGAAGTTTGGCTCATATACAACGCCTATGTACTCCTCCCTGGTCTTTGCCCCTCTAGCAGCTGGATGGAGACAATGACAAAGTAAAGCCATGAATGGAAAGATCCCTTTCTCTGAAAGGAATCCCACAAATCTGTAAAAAAGACAAATAAGCTCCCAATCCAAACACTCATGCAGGACTGTTAAGTGAGCAAGAAATAATGTGATAATACATTTCTGGATCTATTTGTGTGTGCAATTAGCCATCCTAATGCTATGACATATGGATTGAAAACACATAGCTTTTCTAAGGCAGACAAGGGGAATCTAGGTATTTAGGCAGGAGTTGCAGAAATAACAAAGACAAGTGTAACGTGAGAAAAACATGGCTTACAAAGAGAATTAATTAAGTTGGAGAAGAAGCAACAAGTTGTCTGCCATGGTTGGAATGAAGGAAAGGCAGCTGAGTAGACAGACGGATTAGAGATTGTCCAGAAATGGCCCCTGGGAGCCCAGTTTCGAAGGGTGTTTACTGAGTTTGATACTTTATATTATAGGAAAATTTTAAGTAGGAAAAAGAAACGATCTGATGCACAAGAAAAAAAAATCATGTGGTGCCTGCATGCAGGAGAGTCGGGTTGTAAAAGAGTCAGGAAAAGGGCAACTCTGAAGGTCACTGAAAGGTTCAGGTAAAGGTACTGGAGGCTGAACTGAGGGAGCAAGAGTATCCAGTCCTTGGATTATGAAGTACCTCAGTAACCACATAATTTTCCCACTTTCTTTAAGCAAAAATGTAGATTTCCACTGGCTTTCATTCCTTTCCCGAATTGACTGAGACAAGGGCCCTGCAACTGGTCAAGAATTTTCTGAAGGCAAACATCCAACAAGAGTTGATTTTTAAGACCTCCCACGGTAAGCCTCCTTCTTTAAAAATAATAATAATAGTGTTTATTTATTTTTGAGAGAGAGACAGACAGAGTGAGAGCGGGGGAGGTGCAGAGAGAAAGGAGACACAGAATCCAAAGCAGAATCCAGGCTCTGAGCTGTCAGCACGGAGCCCGATGTGAGGCTCAAACCCACGGACCGCGAGATCATGACCCGAGCCAAAGTTGGACGCTTAGCCGACTGAGCCAACCGACAGGTTCCCCAAGCCTCCATCTTTAAGTCAGTTATACTCATGGCCAGCAAAAGAACTCAATGCATAATAATCATTCGTATATTCTATGCATTAGAAAAAGTGCTCATCGGCACCAAATTGTTGTGTTTTCCTACCTCCATTTGGCCAAACTGTTAAAAGGCAAGACTTGCTGACAGCATCGCCCTGACAAGAACCCGAGCCTTTTGCAGCAGGTGGTGCCCACCTCTGCCTACAGAATTGCAGCCCAAACAATCTGCTCGGAATTGCTGAGAAATCAGTAGAATGTGCTTATGACTCAGCCTGTTAAGTAGGAGGACTGTTATTGTTATTTTAACTCCTGCCAGAGTATGTGGGCAATTCTCCCTTTTTCTGTCTCTAGTTAACCATAAGACATCTTTCTTCAAAACCTCACCCCTGGAATAGGTTCTTGCTCAGTAAGAGCCAGAACAATTTGGGGTCTGTGTATAACTGCAAGCTGATAGTACAGATTAGAAGAGGCTTTCATAAAGGAGATATCTGATATCCTAATTTACCAATTGAGTTTATTTTTAGAATGTTTAATCTGCCTTTAAAATTATTCACATAGAGAGCCATGGGCCAAAGCTGAGTGCTGATAAGATAGTAACCAGTGTAAGACAAGGTACTTATTTTCAGAGAGGATAGTGAAAATACCAGGTTTTCTTTCTCTTTTCCCTAATTGTTGGGGGCATTGTGGTCCTATTGTTTGTCTTTCTCTTGCCAGATGTTCTCAGCAATGTAAATACGCATCAAGTGCTGTTCCTAAGGAATATTGTAAAAGTAAAAGAAAAAAAGTCAGCCTGTTTTACAGAAAATTGTTTTAAGGGCTAAAATTCACCCATCTATGAGTGATGAAAAGATACCCATCTATTCTAAAGATAAAGCAAAATCTAAGCAATGTCATGTTGTACCAAGTCTTAGTATTTTTATTTAAAGGATGGCATGTAATTATAAAATAAATATTTTCTGCTCTTAAAATGGATTTCTCATATCTACCCAGCTGATCTGTGTTTAATTTCTCTCTGTGGTTTTAGGACTGTAAATTAAGATTCAAGATTATTTATCAGTAAAGTAAAGTTTTATCATAATGTTATAAAGTTGTGCATCAAAATCATGCACAAAAGCTCCCCAGCATCCCAGAAGCAATTGCCTCAATTAAAACAAACTGAAAGAATCCTGAAAAGGGCAACAACCATCACTGATGTGTGTATTAAAGACATAGTGTGTATTCCACAGTATCCTTTACATACCTCTTCAGTCCCCTTAGCAAGTGAGAATCCACCAAGATAGAGACACTGTTCTAGACACAGCTCAGAATGTCACACAGTCCCCTTGGTGGGGGAAAAGGAGGTTGAGATGATGCCATAGAGGTAGAAGATGCCAGTTCATATAGCACTTTGCTGGCCACAGGAGGAGCGTGGGCTTTATTCTGACTATTGGTGGATTTGGGCAGCCACTGGTGGATTTTGAACAAAAAAGTCATATCAATTAAGATTTATAAAAGATCACATTATGTGAAGAACAGACTATAGGAGAGCAAGATTGAGCACAGGAGGCTATTGCAGTGGTCAAGATGAGAGAGAGTGGATTCCAATGGTACAAGTAGAGAGAAGGAGAAATGATCACATTCTGGATGGACACCAGCTTGGTAGTGTTATTATGTGCTGTGAAGCTTAACAGAGTTAAACAAGATGCTTCTAATAGGTAGTAAAGGCTGAAAATAAACCAATCGTCAGGGTTGTTTATTACACTGTAATCTTTACATGGGGCTTTTGTGTCAAAGAGATGCTATTACGTGAAGTAGTAAGACCCTTATTAAACTTCAGAGACAGATACCAAGCTCTACATGGCATCTGAATTACATGTATTATGTATTCTGAATCTGAATTACATGTATTATGTCTGAATTACATGTATTATGTTTGAAATACTTTATTCTAAATTTATATTTAGTAATAATGGCAATTGATTATAAAGATTATGTCATTTACAAAGCATTTTTACTCTTATTATCTCATTCAATTTAATCTCATTGGCATGGTTAGGTGACCAGGAAGGTAATTTACCTGGTAAACGATATTAACATAGCATAGCAAAATAGAGATATCTAATGAAATAGTCACTTTTATGGTATTACCGAAGGAAACTTTGCCACTCCTAAATAGCCTGTTTTGTCTCTCTGGGTAGATCTTGTGGCTTTCTTGCCTTTCTAACATCAGTGTCTTCAAGTCATATAAAAAGATCCCAATAAATATTAGTGAAATAAAGGAAACTGCTATTTCTGTGTCAAATAGGTTAGGTAGGTTTTCTTTTTCTGGTAGACAGTATAGTTTTAGAGTCTGAGAAAAATGAATTTGAATCTAGCTCTGCAATCACTGTATGATCTTGATTAAGTTGCCTGACATATATGGACTTCAATTTCCCCATCTGCAGATTTGCATTGCACTTCTGATCTGGGTGCATACACAGTCTTGCATTTACTCATATACACCCAGAAAAGGTTAGTTCATCTCTACTTACTTCCCCAACACAGCCAGGGTACTCATCTACTCCCTCCAGAAATTAAGTTATGAAAGCTTCTATGTCTATAAATCTTACTAATGCATATTGATATCTCTTTTACCTTAAACAAATGCTAGAATTAACTGTAATGTTAGAGAAAATTAGAGAAAAAGTCCCTTTTTTTTTAGTTTCCCTCATGATTTTTGAAGTAAATATAAGCAATTAATGTAGGCCAAATGAGAGAGTTTTTAAATATCTTTTAAATTTTGGAGGCAATATTTACATTGTATTTGGGAATAGTTGGTATTTCATCCATGGGCAAATAAAACATTTCAATTATTATATTATGGCAAAAACATTAAAAAACAACCAAAACATGAGTCTATTAATTAGCAAGATTCTTACAGTCAGTAAAAGGGATGATTTTCTACTAGGAAAAAAACCTAAAATATAAATAGAATTAGCATAGTATCACATATTAGGAACTTTGGATTCTTATATACAAATGCCAAAGATACCTTGAAAGCCATGCTTAAACCATCTTGGCATTAAATCTTCAAAATGTTAAAAGTTATTTGGAAGCAGTAATTTATAATACGAAATACCACAAGATTGAAACATTACAACAAGTCAACTTTATGACAAAATGAGTCAACCAGATCTTCATGTTTCAATATGGCTGAATCTCTAAATATAATGTTGGATGAAGGCAAAAGAAGTCTACAGTATGATGCCATTTATGTAAACTTTTAAAATGTAAATAATTATATGGCATATTGTTTCACACACACCATTTAAGTTTTAGAACACATATAGGAAGGATATATCATCTTTGGGATTATGACACCTTACAGAAAAAAAGGAAAAGGAGCAGGGTTCGCATTTGTTCTCTCTGTGACGATTTATTTCATCAGAAAAGATCTGAACAAAGTTGAATATTAGCACTTGTTTAATCCATGTGGCTGATACTTAGGTAATTGTTATAATGTTTTCTGTATTTTGATTTGAAAATTTTGTAAAGTTTCTTGATTAAAAATAAAGTGATGAAGAATTCATGAAAACAGTAAAGCATACATTGTTGTGACCAATTTAAGATTGGGTAACTAGTTACAGTAAAATACATTCTCCATTTCCTAGAATAAAAAGTCATTCATTTGTATTCTTTCTATCATATTATTCTGCTTTAACATAGGAATTTTGAGTTTAAAGAAAGGTGTAAAACAAAAGAAAAATTCTTTCTGCTTGTAAACTGAGCTAAAGTTTATATATTCTTTTTTTTACTCATGCAACTATTATAAACTAACAAGTGCAAATATAAAGTAAATGTTGTCTGCCATGACTCTTTCAGTAAACGCATTTTTTTTTCTTCTTGAAATTTGGATAGAACCAATTCAAAACATAGGAGAATCTGATGGCTAGGCATTTACACCACAACATGAAATTATTCTCACAACACTAGCTGGGGCTGGCGTTCTCCCAGTGCCTGCTCTTCCCAGACATATATATAAAACCTGAGTGAAGTCCTTACATCTACTTGCCTCCTCTCCCTCTGCGTCAAACCCTGAGTCTGTATAATGGGGATGATCCCTGCATCTACTCACAGAGTTGTTGTAAGGAACACAGGGGTTAGTTATATGAAGTAAGTCATACAGGTCACATCTGGCACATACTAAGTGTTGAGAAAATACCACTGGTGTTTTTACCCATAGCACGAGAAACAGGCTTAGTTCGGTCCTCATTTTAGAAAAAGATCTTTTCGACTCTTTTACTATTAAATCATTCAAAACATTTTGAAGTGCTAATTTAATAAACCTAAATCTATTAGCTGTAGAATTCATGTGTATTTCTCCCTTATCAAAACAAATTGATATTTATTTAGTAAAGTTGTTTTTTTTTTTTTTTTTTTTTTTTTTTTAATGTGGCTGACATGGGCACCTAGGTGGCTCAGTTGGTTAAGCCTCCGACTTTGGCTCAGGTCATGATCTCACTCTTTATGAGTTTGAGCCCCGTGTCAGGCTCTGTGCTGACAACTCAGAGCCTGCTTCTGATTCTGTATGTGTGTGTCTCTCTCTCTGCCCCTCCCCCACTTGCACTCTGTCTGTCTCTCTCTCTCTCTCTCTCTCTCTCTCTCTCAAAAATAAACATTTAAAAATGTGGTTGACAAGTTATTTTTCAAAACTGTGGATAAGTCTTTTATTGTAGAGAGGATAGGGTCTTACCTACTCAAGGAAGTAGTAAAATGGTAAAATTCGTTATGTTGTATTCTCAAAGGGTTAATAATATGTTCTGGCTTCTTTCTGTAAAAAAAAAAGAATTTAGGAAATTATTAATATAATCTATGATCCATATAAAAATCTATTACATCGTGTAGATCAACTTGTGGCTTTCTCTTGCTCTGTTGGGTAACTAGGAGGCTGCAAGATGGATTTAATGATGGTTTCTTTTACGGTCATACACTGAGCATTTACAACCAGCTAAGTGCCCTTTCATTTGTTTGGAACAGAGAAATGAAAATGTTAACAGATGCACACTTTTTCCTCACTTTTTAGCTTCACTCTAGTGAAGTTTCCTAAGTATTATATCCAAGGAAAAATAAAATTTTTAATTGTTTGAATTTTTTTAGCTGATAAATAGCAGGCAACTATTCTCTCACAAGAGAATATATTCATCCTAGTAAATTGTTAATTATATCTTTAAAGGACTGGGCCTCTAGCCCAGCTGCACTGATTCCCTCCAGCACAGGATGGAGAGGAATTTTTTAACAACTAATTAAATTTTCCCTATACAGTATGAAACTTACTTTGACATTCATAATCCTAAAAGTCATACTGGATTAGTAATTCTGCTTAGAAATTTCACTAGAACAATACAGGACACTTCTTACTGGAGTGGTATGTGAAAATAAACCCAATTACTAGAAGGCACTAGGTTTTGTACCTCATTAAGCCATTCTCAACACATAAGTGATTTGTGTTTACATACAACAAGGGCAGAAATCGCTTTGAAATCTTGCTGTTTTACAACAGGTATCTAAATCTATCCATCTCTATGTGTTATCACCAGGGCCTGTGTGATTTCACACCTGGTAGAGTGGATGGATCCCATTATATACGCTCAAGGAAGATGTCATTCTACAAGTAAAGGGCCCTAAGACTCAAAGTGTGATAGCTATTAACTCTTCTTTGAGACCCAGTAGGAAATGGAAATGAACTTGGAAAGATAAGAAGTGGTGGCTCATTTCTTCTCTATCACCCTTCAGAGAACAATGTGTATAGAGATATGAGCAGACAGGGTTTGATTCAAAAGTAACAAACATTGACTGGGCCATGTTCCATATGCAGCAGCAAATAAGTCTATTACTGCATATTAAAGTTAGAAAGTCTTAACATTAAAAAAAATAAAATTCTGCAGGCAAGAAGAAACACAATAGAATTCTCCCATCTCTCAAATAACTTGACAGTTATCTTAGGGGAAAAAAGTTTTCACTGCCCACATGTCTGAACAGTTTTTTCCCCCTCTATTTCAGCTCAGTGTTTTTCAAATTTGGAATATATATATATATATATATATATATATATATATATATATAACATTATTATACAGAGTTCTATACACAATAACTTAAGACTACTTAAAAATTTTTAAGAGTAACTTTGATTAAAAGCATATCAAATGTTGTAGGTTTATTTTCGAGCAAAAAGAGAATGGTAGAGGAGCTCTGGACCTTGTTCAGAGAGAAAGGGTCCTCATGTATTTAATTAATGAATGCTGAATAAAATATCATGCTTTGTTTCCTCTTTAAATTCCCTATTTTCCTTAAATTCCTTCATGTGCATATGTTTTACACTACATCTTCATGATTTTGAAGTACATGTCCATGTGTGTGTATAATGTGCAAGTACATATTATATATGTATGCATGTCTCTTGGACCCTAGTAAACCTTTTTAAAAGCAAGAAAGAATTCCATAGAACAAGGATCAGCGAACTGTGGTCCATGGACTGCATCTGTCCTGTTGCCTGTTTTTCCAAATAGTGTTATTGGCATCCAGCCATGTTCATTCATTTCTTTGCTGTCTATGACTGCTTTCATGCTTCAATGCCACAGTCGAGAAGCTGTGACAGAAATTGTATGGCCTTTCATGTATTTATATATGACCCAAATGTTTACTATCTGTCTCTTAACCAAAAACATTTGCTCACACCTGTTATCAAAGAACATGTTCATCATTTGAGGAATACCAAAAACAATATTAAAAAACTAATATCCTGTCTTTTATAGTCTTCCCAAATATTAACTCAATAGTTATATATGAATGAAAGTGAAATTACAGCCCTAAACACTTAAAAACTAATTTAATTCCAACAGAATTGGGAAATTATTGGCCAAAAGATGAGATCATTACTAGAAAATTGAGGTTACTCAGTCATAACAATTTTAGTCATAAAAATAATGTCCCATTTACCCATCATCCTGACTTTTGTGGTTTTTTTGTTTGTTATAAAATTAAAATGGCTGTGCTTCTTTCTAGACTTTATTTTATGAAAATGAGATAAATGCCATCTGGGATTTATTTTTTAAAAGCAACTTGTGGCCTATTCCACTAGGCACATAAAATTGAATAGTCATTTTAAATTAACACAGTGCAGCTAGAAGTGATCATTTTATTCCATATCAAAAGATTAAAATACTTTAACGGTTTTTGTTAAGAATATTATTTGACACAGTCTTAGTATTTGATATCTTACACATACTGGCTACAAATCCCTAAAATAATATTAGCAAACATTTATGCAGCATTTATTTTGTGCCACACAATGTTCTAAGTACTTCATATATATTAATTCACTTAGTCCTCACGATTACTCTCTATGACAGGTAACTATTGTTATCTCTACTTAAAGATGAGAAAACTGAGGCCAACAGACTTTAAGTGCCCTTCCCAGCATCACATAGCTAGGAGGTGGACAAGACTTTTCAACCATACACCAACTCCTTATGGACCCTGAGACTTGGTGTTAAGGTCTCCAACTCTGGGGAAAGACAATTTCAAGCACAAAGGCTTTTGTGGGCCGTTGAGAAGTGGTATTTCACCAATGGCAACCTTCAATTTACTAGAAACACCTACTAAACATATATTTTATTCAGTATATTCAGCTTTTTTACCAAATTGAAATGTACTCAACTGCAGTTCTGCCTCTGTTCTCTACTCCATTATTTCTATCAGGTTTGGTTAAGCCACGTTCCAGAATCTATTAGAGTTGGGTGTGAAATCCTGAGAATCATTGCTGGCAACACCTGACAAAGTTAATTTACTTAACCACTATATTCAGGGGCCTATATATAATAGAGAATAGAGTGTACATTGGCATCACAAAATAAGCTGACTAGATTATCTACTGAGAAAGCCAAGATAGACAATTGTTCAGCTATAGACAAAATCAGCTTTTACCAGTTTATTACCCAGATAAATAGGATGTACATACAATGCACTTAGTCTGCATATAATACATGTCTGGCTGTTGACATATTTATATGCAAGTTATGTTGTACCCCTAGCACTGAAGTTAGAATGATGAATTCATGCAGACTTAAAATCTCAGGAAGAAATTAATACCAACGTGGTTTTCTCAAGTGATGTAAGAACTAATGTTTCATTAAGCAACAAAGTCAAGATAAAATCTTCCTTAGATTATTAGGCCAGGATACACTTTTCATTAACCTTTGAAATACATTCTAGTATAAATACCATTTGATTATTTTTCCTGTTTTGATAGACTTTGTCAGATAAGTGAAACACTGAGATGCTTGAAGTTGAAATCCTAAGCAGCATTTCGGAAGGCTAACCTTAAACTCACTGGCTATCATTAGCTTATTCAGTTAGCTCTCAAATAAACAATAGTAACATTGTTCTCTGCCTCCTCTATCAATATGCTCTATGCGGTTTTGAACAGTTCATGTAATTCAGAGCACTTATGAAGGATAACAAGATTTCAACTACTGAGGACGTTCAAAATTGCCAGTACTATTGGGAAAGGATCCACTATCCAAGCAGTCTTTAAACAGGAGAGAAGCTGCCAACATAAAATCATTTAGTCTGATAGGCTATTAAACCATTTCTATTCCCTAATAGGTTTAGAAGCAGTTCATTATCACTACTTATTTGTAAGTAGCCAAAAGTCATGGTGAACCAAAATCACTGATAGTTAAACAGATCAGAGAAAAATCTTCCTTTCTTGGGGCTTTTGCCAAAGTTCTTTTTTGGAGAACATTATGTTTTTTGCAAGGGAAACATACCTCGAAATATATGAATTAAGGAGAGTTAACAAAAGCCCTACTCAAAACATATGGTCTCCATATCTAGGTAAGGTAGACGGTAAGAATTTTCCACTTTGATTCCCAAACCTGATATACTCCAGGCTATTGCTAAGGAGTAGCAGACTAGGTTAATCCAGTTTAGTAGAAATTTGCTAGTCTTGTCCAAAGCACCTCAACCTAATTCAAGGCCATAAAAATAGGATACAAGCAGGTGAAGGATAAAGGATTGGATTAGTCAGAAAAGTCAAGCTTAAGTCTCAGAGACTTTGCACAATAAAGGTTTATATCCTGCTCATACAAATCCTGATGTGGGTAAGGTAATGCTCCAGGACAGCTCTCTCTCATGATCAGAGTACATCCTTTTTGTGGATCAACTCATGGCCTCCAAGATTACAGTAGCAGGGAAGAAGATATGAGAGGGTTGCCCACAGCTTTTAAATGCTGTAACACAGAAGTGACACACATTATTACCTCCTCTTACCACTCAATGGACTGAACTAACCACTATGGCTCTGCCTACTTAAGGGGTTGAGAAACATGGAGGATAAATGGAACTCTGGGGGCACGTGGCTGCCTCACATTTAGTGGAGCATGTGACTCTTGATCTTGGGGTTTGAATTCAAGCTCCATGTTGGGCATAGAGATTACTTTAAAAAATAAATAAATACATGGGGATCTGGTGAGTAGTAAATGTCTCCATTGCAAGAGTGAAGGAAGCATGATGAGATGTCCAGTAGCTACTTTAGGGTCAGGTTTAGATTCCTTCTTGGTTGGAAAGGATTGAAAAGAAATGGTCGGTGGTATCAGTGAAAAACTTATTTTGCTAAATTGTTAACATATGCTGACTCTGACTGGATATAAATAAATATCTTATTTTATAGATAAAATACAAGAGGCATTGCAATATAGAGAACCTTGGGCAGCAACGGGGCACGTGTCAGTGTTTTCACGTATTTATATGTTACATTGCTGTTTTCTGCTCAGAATCAGAATATATCTGAAGAACTAACACTTCTTTGCTTGACAGAAAGCCATCTGTTCATTTGTTTCTCATTTTCATACAAACACTAACCATTTTTAAAATGGTAGAATAAGTTAGTGCAGATTTGCAGGTTCATGTGGTACAAGAAGAAAGAACTGAGGAGGGACACAAAGGAAACAGCAGGCTGCCATAACATTATCTGACTAGGATGCCTCTTAGTGATTTCACTATCATGTTAAAACTCTTCTGTCAACATGATAAAAACCAAATTTCTAGAACTGGTCTCAAAAGGTTCTACACTGTGCCTATGCTCAACTTGTTCAATTTCATCCCCAACTTTCTACCATCACAAAGATTCATATTGTCTCACTCTAGCTCCTTTATCAGCCTATTAATTGCCCTCTTCTTTCCAGTTTTGCATTTTTCTTCTTTCCCTCTACAAAGTCATCTTCTTTCTCTTTTTCTTCTCTTCCTCTCTCCCTGTCTCCTCCCTCCTCCATGTCTGTCAACTTCTCCTTGAATGGGAGCTCTGTTCTCTGTGAGGTCTCCCCAATGACTTCCAGGTGCATGTTGCTTGTTTTTATCACCTACCTGACATTCATATGAATGCTATGAATGAAACTTATTGAAATTGAAACAAATTCGCAGCCCCATCCTTTTTCTGCTTATTTCAATACTAGAAGCTATTGGTTTCTATCAAATATATGAATTCCTTTTTCTCATAGTATTCTGAATCCAAAATGAATACAAATGAAGAACAAAAAAATATGAAGACACATAAGAGTATACAATGCACTTCAAATAAGGGTACCATATTATGAAATTGTCTCAATAAGTATTAGCAATTTACACCTCTACCACTGTCTATTTCCCTACACCATTAGCAGCACTGTGTGTTATTTATTTGTTTAATATCTGCTCCACCCCACCCCTTCCCACTCCAATGAATCTGTAAGCTCTAGAGGGCAGGGGCCATTTTTTTTCATATTTACTATGACCCTTCCCTGTCTGGTAGCAAGTACTTGCTCAATAACTTTAACAAATGAATTAGAATTGAGTCATGTACTGTAAAAAAGATAGAAAAGTGTGTTGATGCTTTAATTCTGTATATGTGAACTCGTCTGTTCTAACCAATGAAATCTCCTTATCTAACTGGCTTACTGCTTCCCTGATTTGAAAGTGGGTGACTGGCAAAAGCTGAATGAATGAATAATTATAAGAATAACAGTTTATTTTTCTAACTATTCTGACTAGGATTTGATTAAGTTAGATTTTTAAAATAAAAAATAACACAAACTTTGGATATGGGTGTTGGAACACTGGCCTATCACCTACTGGCTGCATAAGACTGGGCACATCTTCTAAGTTTTTGGAACCTTAGTTTATCAATAAAATGGAGATTATTGATGAGATTTCCCTTATAGAGTTGATACAAGAATTAAAGAAAATCATTTGTAGAAAAGTGGTTTGACAATTGTGGAAAATGGTAAGGTCTCAGGTGGTATATCTTCACCATTTAGCACTACTATATCCCTTATGAAGAGAGGATGCATTAACTTGAGCAAAGTTCATGCAAATGCATGGTTTCTAGCTTTACCTCTTCTCTTTAGTTTTGCTTAGCAGCCAAATGCCTTTTGTAAATTCTTAGGACAGAGAGTGTCTTTGAGAAGGATTGTGCCAGAGAAAGAAAGCAACTCATTTACTAATAGCCCAAGGTCACCTGCTGGGAGCCATCTGTCAACCTGCAGGAGCGAAGAGAGATTTCACTGGGGAAGCAGAGGAGACATCTGGTTGAACCCCAGTGACAAGGCACCGGGCTATTTCTGAGGCCACTGTGAGCATGCAAATTCCAGCTGTAGTCTAAAAAAGTCAGATTTCAGCTGAGTGATGATGTTCTCTGCCAGAGGTCCTGCACTCTCTGAGGGCGACGTCCTGACTGCTGGAGAATTTGAAAAGTCATGTATTTAGGAAAGGGGGCTCCACCAAAGAGAGGAAAATACTTGCTGTACTGTAGTCATCTGATGGGAAAGATGAAATTCTGGTAACTCTACTTCTAGCCCAAAGACCTAAAAGCTCTAGAAGCTGAGGGATTTCACCAACTCACTGAGGTCTTGGAGAAGCATTTACAATTAAGGGTGATCTCCAACTGATTCAGGCCCTTCATCTCCTGCTGCATACTGTTTAAGAGGCAATGTGTGATAACTTAATCAGCACAGTGGGGATGAAGTAGGCACCTACCCCTCCCCTTCTGTAATGCTAATTTGAAATAACTTCTCTCCTCCCTAAGTTATTTTCTTAACAGTGGCAACCAACATTTTATTACTAAAGAAATTTTCAGTAATGATCCATTTTAAAAAATGAAGATTTCTTAATTGAGTGAGAATATTACTTACTGGTTGAGAAAATACATCAAAATAAAAGTTTCCCTTAAAATATACCCGAATGAACTACATTAGCACTCCCAGGTGCTTTTGAAATTCAGTAACAATATTAAGGCATGCATGATACAACAATTCTCCCATCAGTAAACTTAGAAATATTAAAACACATAAGGATATATCATTAAGATTTCACCAAACAAAAGGGGAGGGCTTGACACAGAGATGCTGGTAACAAAAGTGTTTGCCTCACTATAAATAGGAAGCAAAGGAGGAGGCAGATCGTCTGCTGGGGAGCTTTTTAAAATGTTTTTCCCCTCCTCTATTATTCTGTCAGTGGCCATGCAATTCCTCTCCTTTGTGCTCTTTTCAGAAGGGTGTTCTATTATTATGCTTTATTTAATTGGCTTAGATTTAAGTAAATAGACACCACTGAGAAGAAGGGCAGTTGGAATGGAGGAAGGAGGCATTAGGAAATTAACACAGGAGGAGGGGCACAGAGAGACAGGGACTATGGGGCTGTAACCAGATATCAGAGAACCTCAAGCCCTGCCTTCTCCAGAAACGCTTTTATCTACAGCTCCCAGTGGCCACTTAACATCTATAATCAAGCAACATGGGTCTGATTTATATAAAAACATATGAAAATAAGATTAAAGTCTAAGCTTTAAAAAACCCAGCAAGCGAACCAATGAGGTTGCAAATATTCCAGCTGCTCTAATTACTGTTGTTTCAAAGGAAATGTGAGGGCTGCTGATGCCTAGCTAGGGTTCTCCTTGGTTCTTCTGGGACTCCATCAGCCCCTTTTGGTATCTGCAGGCACCAAAGTTTGCTTCAGAGGTAAGGTTCCATGCTCTCAATCTGAGAATGGTTTTTAGAACTACGCTAGAGCCAAAGAAGAATCAACAGTCTTTAAACAAAATTATTGAGACTTTAAAACTGTATTGTAATATTTAACAACTGTGGTTCCCAACTGTTACATCAGGAAAGTCTCAGAGTCTTCTAACTGCACATGCAGGACACTGCCCGACTCCCACTGACCGCCCCCATCTCTCCAGGATCTTCCCTGCACTGTGAGGGCCAGCCACCTGCTCTGTGAGTCCCCCTGCACCCTGGAAGTCATTCAGCTCAAAGAAAACTCACACAGCTAAAGAAAAGGGAGAAAACAGTTAAAACTAAGGCTGCAAGCCATTCCTTACTTCCTTTTTGCCTCATGTTTTTGGTGGCTCTATCTAGTGAGCATGGACTGAAATGTTTTATCTATGCACAACCTCCTCCACTTTCTCTCAGTTTCTTTGGAGATCTGGTGACCACAGAGGGGAATAGACCCTGGTTTAATAGAAGGTAATCTTATCAATTGCTTCCAGAAATTCCCTGAAAGCCATTACAGTAGCGCATAGACATGAAAGGGTGAGGACACATTAGATACTGACATAACTTTAAAATAACAATAAAATCGGGGCGCTTGGGTGGCTCAGTCAGTTGAGCGTCCAACTTCGGCTCAGGTCACGATCTCACCATTTATGAGTTCAAGCCCCATATTGGGCTCTCTGCTGACAGCTCGGAGCCTGGAGCCTGTTTCTGATTCTCTCTCTCTCTCTCTCTCTCTCTCTCTCTCCCTGCCCCTCCCATGCTCACGCTCTGTCTCTCTCTCTCAAAAATAAAATAAATGTTAAAATAATTATTAAAAATAAATAAACAAAATAGCAATAAAATCTGAAACTCAGATTTCTACTAAATTGTTTGTAAGAAAACATGTTCTATCTAATTCTACTCCTTGACCAAAATATAAAGACCTTTCTGTGTCAGAAGAATGTTATAAGCTTGTCTGTCCTTGAATAAGATTCCCTTTGCAATGTGTTCTAATACGAAATTGAGTGTTAAAGGGGTCCATGCACTATCACAAAAGTCATCCACCATTCATTTCTCACCATGTTCTTGCATATTGTATTAGCGTGTGGCATCATCTAACAGCCTCTGAAGTTTCAGTGTAAATAAAAAAAAGGTCTATTTAATAGTTTTCCCATTCATTTAACAAATTACTCGCTACAGCTGCTGATAACACCATCAGTTTCTAGCAGGAACAACAAGGAATAATAGCCTTTATGCCATTATGGCAGGTGACATAACCCAGTCCCAACAGACCCAGGGGAAATTTCGGGTTTCCAGTTTACCAGAGAATTGGTTTTGAGTATGTTACAAACCAACAGCCGTTGCTCCCAAATAATTAATTAAACAATTAAAATCTTTTTCCTTGAAAAGAAATTATCTGTGAAGATATTTTAAAAGAAATCATTGTTACTGTAATAAAGTTTCCATACAAATCAAATTAAAATTTTTCATATGATGACTTCATAACTAAAAAGCAAACATATTTTTTTAATGTTTATTTATTTTTGAGAGAGAGAGCACAGAGCCCGACGCGGGGCTCGAACTCACGAAATGTGAGCTGAAGTTGGACACTCAACCAACTGAGCCACCCAGGCGTCCCAATGCGAGCATAGTTTTAAACGGTAACTAGAGTAACTTGTTTTTTGTCATTCTTAAAATTGCAAGAATCGATTATATTATATCTATAATTTTGGCAAAGAAGTTTGAACTCTTTTCAAGTAAATGCCTATAAAATAGAGATGAATGTCAGTTTTTTAAAGTGAATAATTAGTGCCCCAAAAAGGCGTTGAGTGAGATAAGGCATAATTAAGTGATATAGCACACACATATCACAGAGCCATCTCTCTTAGGCGGAATATTATAAAAGCTCATATTTTAAAGAGGCCCAACAGACTGTCTTCCAGTTCCTTTATTGAGTTACACAGAGCTTTTTCCCTTTTCTTTTTTGGTAGTGATTTTAGGGTCACTTTGCATGATAGAATATTTGATTTTCCTTTATATTTTCTCCTTGTTAAATTGTAAAAACTGGAAGCAATTTTCTCATATTCACACTATTCCTGCCTATAAAGTGTTATCTCTGGAAGCTTCTTTTAGAAATGTGTCAGACAGTTGTGCTTAGCAAGAGGGGCTCATGTGTTATACTTTGTTCATTATAATCTGTAATTTTGTTGATGACTGTGGATTTCAGTGGATGCTGACCAGAGCTGTTAGACTCACACATAACTCCATTCACTTTCTTTTTCCTGGATACTTCCTGCATTGGGTCACTGGCATAATGGTTACAGCAAGAGTCTACTTAATAGAGTGGAAAGAGGAGTTTTAGAGCCAGCCAGACCTCTATGTAGCAAGTTACTCAATTTCACCTGGCCATAATTTCTTCATCTATAAATTGTAAATAGTAATATCTACTCTCCTGTAGAAAGATTCTAAGGACTAGGAATAGGCTAGGGAAAGCTTTTTGTATAGGGTCTGACGTATATTCACCGATACATGGTACTGGTGTTATGACACAACTCAATGAATTGGGTAGGACTATTTGTCAAAACAGTGAAAAGAAAAAGTGTTGCTATTTATCATGCATTTTAGAACTTTCAACATGGCCAGGCATCACAATCTCCTGGGATCCTGCTTAAAAATTCAGAGTCCTGAATTTCATTTCAGGGATTCTGATCCTAGAGGTCTGGAGTGGGTATAGGAATCTGTATCTCTCACAGGTACTTAATACGATCTCTAAGAGGGTGATCTGGGGATCCCAATTTGAGAAGTAACTGGTATATAATATATAACTAATACTATTAGAATAATCATGAGTTTTTTACTGTGACTATATCAATTAAGAAAAGGAGGATATTGTTCTCAAGATATTAGCTTAGCAATAGCTGTTAATTTTTGTTATTTTTAATTGTATAGGCTTAGCCTTCTATAAGCGATCTAAAATAATCCCAAATATTTTTCCTAGTAATTTATGGGTTATTTATCTTCTCAAAAAATCTGATTTTAGCTTTTTGTGTGTGATAGAGTCTTTATAAAATTCAGTGGAAGCTTTGGATCAATACCCGTGTGGCATGACCTTTATTTGTACAAAACCTTCCTGGGTCCCATTCATATACTAGCTGGGATCTAACAAACCTCACGTTAAAAGCAGTTGGACTAAAGAATTAGGTATTAACTATTTGCAGTTTATTTCTGTACTCTTTACATATCACAGGTCTAAAACATGATTATTGTACAGTGGAAAAAATGTGACCTTTATATATCTATTTATTCTCAAGTAGCTTTGATTGCTTATTCTGTAGGAGGTTTGGAAAGAATAGCTCTTTACAAAATTGAATTGGAGAATTCTAATAAGGAGGCTGTTTATTCTGTTAAAATAACACAAGTTTCTACTTTGGTAACAAGGAATTCAGTAAAAACAAACTTTAAATGCCACAGATTCTACCACAAGTTTTTGTAAAACAGATATGTATTGCCCAGCAAGTTTTACCTTTCTTATTGCGTCTAAGTCCTGGGAGAGAGATGTAAGGCAATGTACATTTCCTTTTTGCTTACATTGTTCTAAGACGAAAATGCTTCAATGGCCCAATGCTCTTGGGAAAAAGACTAAAACATTACCTTGTTCTGGAATAACTTGCCTCACTTGGACTTATTTATCTCTCCTACCTCATTCTATGCTATGCCCTCCCCCCGCCCCCCCAACTCCCTGGTCTTCTATTATACCAGCCTCCTGGCATTCCCCCTTATATGCCATGCTTCTGTAGTCACAAGGCTCTTGCATGTGTTTTTGATCTATCTAAAATGCTCTTTTCTGCCTTCTTTGCCTAGTTAAGTATTAGGTATTCATAGATCATTACTAAATTATCCTCCCTAACAAGGTCAATTCATGAATCTCTCCTTCATAGCACTTTTTATAGTTCTAATTTTTCCCTTATTGATGTAATTATTTGACCTAAAGCTTTCTACCCACTAGACTTTAAGCTTCACAGGGACGAAGACCACAGCTGTTTTTTGCTACCCAGACCATAAGGACTTGGTGGTCGATAATGAATAAAAAAAAATGCTTTCATCATATCGTTACCTACCTAGCATCTAAAATAATACAAAACCCAATAACTAGCTAAAAGTCTAGGAATACCTCTTTGGACTTCAGTTTCTCATGCACAAAATGAGGGCTTTTGAGTAAATAATCACTGGGTTCGTTTTCAGTTTTAAAAGTCAGTGACTCCACAACTCAAATGTCCATCAATTGATAAATGGATTAAAAAATGTGGCATATTCATTGGTGGAACATTATTTGGCCATAAAAAAACAATGAAGTACTGATTCTTGCCACAACATGAATGAATCCTTGAAATATTACGCAGAGTGGAAGAATCCTCTCTCAAAAGACCACATGTTGTATTACTTCACTTACAGGAAATGTTCAGAAGAAAAGGAAAATCCACAGAGACAGAAACTAGATTAGCAGTTGCCTAGAGTATAAATGAGGTGGAAATGGGGAGGGACTGCTAATAAGTATGGGTATTCTTTTAGGGAGGGGATGGAAATGTACTAAAATTAGGTAGTGAAGACAGCTACATAACTCTGAATATACTAAAAATCACTGAATTGTACAATTTAAAAGGCTGAATTTTTGCTTGTGAATTATATCTCAATATAGTTATTACCAAAAAAATCAATGACCCATTGGCTATGTTAATTCATAATATATCTAATCTAAATAATTCAGTAAACATTCATCTTTTTAGAAGTTAAAGTTTCCAAGAAGTTTAAGCCCAAGCAGTAGGAAATCTTCACATAGTGGAACAAAATATTCAGAATATTCATTCAGAGTACTTCTTCATTGGTTACTATACATTAAACACTAAGTTATACCTACTTTGTTTTAAAAAATGCATGAAACACCCTCCCTGATTTCAAGGAGCTTCTACAATCATACCTGAGATGGTAATTATCTACAACACAAAGCACAGGGTGAGAATACAGATGAAACTGTACAAATCAGGGCCTACCTGGAGCCCAAGGAGAGATTATGTTGAATTTCAATTATTCAGGACAGCATGGTATTTAAGACAAACTTTATAGTTACATATGATTTGGACAAGGAAGGAAGAGGGATAGAAGAGAAGAAATTGATGGCTCAGGTCATGATCTCATGGTTCGTGAATTCAAGCCCTGTGTGGGGCTCTGTGCTGGCAACTCAGAGCCTGGATCCTGCTTTGGATTCTGTGTCTCTCTGTCTCTCTCTGCCACTCCCTGACTCATCCTCTGTCTCTTTCCATCTCTCAAAAATGAATAAACATTAAAAAAAATTAAAAAAAGAAGAGAAGAAATTGAGAAAATAATAGAAGCAAAAGAAGAGAAGCAGGCAATGAAAATTACAAGTAACTGGTACACAGGGAATCTGGGGGGAATTGGAAATGTAGGTTGGGGTCCTATGATAGAGAGCTTAGAATCTTAATTGGGAGAATGGATATTTATTCTATAGTAACGGATTCCTTGGAGGTTTTAGATAGTTTAGATTTTATGAATCAGTTGACTTTTAGGAAGATTAATCTTGAATTGACTGGACTTGGACGAGCTGATCAACTATATGTAGAACAAGTGTTTTGGCATAGACCAATAGTCATGGGATAGATCATCAATAGGGTGGCAGGATGAGGAAAAGCTAGCAAAGACAATAATGAAGAAACAAGACAAGTCAGTACTGCAAAACCTAATGAAAAAGAGATCTCAAGGAGAAATGGGTGGCTACTAATAACATATTTTATGCATGTGTACCATATTTAATCCTGGACAGTCTTTGGGTAGTTTATAATTTGTCTGAGGTCTCAGAGTCAGTGGTAGGAGGCAAAGTCGACTGAAATCAGGTTTTCAGTTTTCTTTCCACTGCATTATTGCTGTGGCAAGAGAGGGCATTCAGTCTAAAGGCTGGGAGGCAACCATTCAATTTTTAAAATACGATGAACACAGGAGATCTCTCAAAAATGTTTTCAGTAAGTAGTAGAGTGAAAGAAAACATCTAGCAAAATGCTAAGAAGACAATAGGACAAATGGGAAATGAGACAGTAAGAGGAGTAGATATGTTAGAGGAGTTTGCAGAACAAGGGGAATAAGAAGATGGTAGCTGGAAATCATGTAAGCAATAAGCTTTTAGCCCGGGATTTTCACAATGAGGATTCTGTTGTAAAAAGTTACCAGACTTGCCAGGATCTAGCAATGGACCACACTCAACAGGGGTAAGGCAGTCACATGATATTACACTGAAGGCTCCTGAAAGGGGGTGGGAGAATAATTTATTATACCTCAAAATGTGTTTGGTATGGACTGACCCTGGATCAAATTTTATGTGATTTCTTCACTAATTCATCTTCGTCAACAGAATAGTTGTTTCTCCCAGTATTTAAGTATATACCTCTTAATTTAGTAGAAGGGAAAAAAATTAAATACTCAGAGCATCCCTCAACTTTTGAAACTGTTTCAAATGATAAATTGTATCCAATGTTTATATTGTTCCCAGCTCTATTTGAAAGTAGAATACCTCCTACTTGGAAATGTACCTTGAATATATATGGTGTAATATAAATAGTATTGGTGATTGAATGAATTTGCTATTATTTTATTATACCACTGCAGATGCTATTAGTTTTTCTAATCATTAAAAATAAAGTCACTGAGGGGCGCCTGGGTGGCGCAGTCGGTTAAGCGTCCGACTTCAGCCAGGTCATGATCTCACGGTCCGTGAGTTCGAGCCCCGCGTCAGGCTCTGGGCTGATGGCTCGGAGCCTGGAGCCTGTTTCCGATTCTGTGTCTCCCTCTCTCTCTGCCCCTCCCCCGTTCATGCTATGTCTCTCTCTGTCCCAAAAATAAATTAAAAAACGTTGAAAAAAAAACATTAAAAAAAAATAATAAAATAAAAAAAAATAATAAATAAAGTCACTGAAAAATACATTTAAGGTTAATTAATATTTCTGATGGAGTTTAATAGGAACACAATAGCAAATAATATATTTAATATCATTAATGCTATAAGTTTACTGTGGAGTCCTCTTCAAATATGAATATGAGATCTTCTTTATCATGTGTCACTGGAGTTATTAGCATGTGACATTCTGTGATTGTTATTGTTTCTTTAAATGACAATTTAATTATGCAATTACTCAGCTCCAGAAAGGAAAGACAGCCTCACCGATAGATGTAAAAGCAAATGACTCACAGACATGATCTCAACTATCAAATGTCATAATTATTTATTACATTCAAAACGATATCATCAAAACAAAGGGAGGGATTTGTACAGATTTTTCCAAAGCTTCTCTATATGCCCAACTTAATAGAAATCGATGCTAATTAACTGGTTTCTGATTAAATTGGATCCACAAAGTGAATCTCCTGTAACTTTAACACCAATGTCCTCATTTCTTTTTCACATGTTAATATCCAGAAACACAACCTGCTCCTTTACTCTGCCTGAAAACAAAACATGTGTAGTCATCCCTGGCAACTCTGCATTTCTTATGTATTTTTTACCCGTGGACATATATTTAGAAATAGCCTTCAAGTTATTTTCTGAAAGAGCCAGAAATCAAAATGACTAAACAACTTATCGATAATGGCTCTCTGTGGTCGTGTCAAGTAAATGGGTGATTTTATTTATTTATTTTTATTTATTTATTTATTTATTTGACAGAGAGAGAGAGAGAGAGCATAAGCAGGGGAGAGGGGCAGAAGGGGAGAGAGAGAGAGAGAGAGAGAGAGAGAGAGAGAGAGAGACTCTCAAGCAGGCTTCATGCTCAGCATGGAGCCTGATGCGGGGCTCTATCTCTGGGATCATGACCTGAGCTGAAATCAAGAGTCAGATGTTCAACCTACAGAGCCACCCAGGCACCCTGTAAATGAGTTATTTCTTAAAGAAAAAACCTTGATATATGATTTTAAGTGAGGGAGACCATTCTGCAAATTTGAAAAATTTCTTTTCTACGGGGTCCTCTCAGCATAATGTGAATACAGATCACTGACAAACTGAGCGTCGATCTGCACATCCATCTATCCTTTGGTTAACACTAGCTGTTTCTTAGAATTAGCATATAGGTGCAATTATAATGTAAAAATGTCTATGTACAGTTATAATAAATTTATTTCATAATGTCTAATTGTACTTTTTTAAACTAAAGCTTGCCTCACACTTTTTTGCACTATGTTTTAATGGAATTTGATTGGTGTTTGAGGAAGATTCATGTTAAATGTCTTTTTCTGATGCCAATTATTGTCAGATAATGAAGCTATCTTGTACATGTTCAATGCAAAAGATCTCATTTTGAATAAATCTATTTTCATAGATTTGCTGTCTAAAAGCCATACAAAACTTCTTAAGATATGGACTTGAGTCTAACCAAAATATTTTAGTGGAGACTACTGATGAATAGAGCCAGAAGAATCTGAATTTTTAAAATTGTTTCTTACAATAGTCCAGCAGCTTCTATCTAAATATTTTCCTTTCAGGGCTATTTACTCACTTCTGCATTCTCTCTCTCAATCACTTTCTCTCAGTATATTTCTGCCACACTAACTAAAATAAAGTGGGAAATTCTGGACTATGTTTAAAATCTCTGTCTCTCTGATTATGCATAATATATCATAACTATATACTCTTGTTCAGCCCTTGAAGTTTTTAGGATTTCTGTGGGGAGGCTGTTAGACGTGGGAGTTTATTTCAGTCTGCAGGGCATTGTTTTGGGATTTGCCGACACTAACACTTTGTATTTCCTGTCCCCTTATGCAACATGCCTGACAAATTATAATTATCAGTGTTTTCTTTTACAGAAGGATAATTATTTGTTATTTTTACTTAAGCAATAAAAAAAACTGAACAGTGTTCTCCCCACAAACAAGACTCAAATGCACAGGGTTATTGGCCTGCCAGTCTACATAATATGGAAAAATCCCAATTGCTCTCCATAAAACAGACTGCCATTTTCAGTTACTCCAGCAAAAATGCCAATGATAATTTTATAGAAATCCTTCATAAAAATCTTCCAAGAGAAAGCAAGAGAGTCACATTAAGAAGATCTCCTTTATGTTTTAGTTCTAATTATATTTTAACTACTGATATTCATACCAGACAACAAATGTATCACTAAAATGATGTTGGTAAGATCCTTAAGACCAGGAGCAAAATCCTTTTTGCTACAATTTATGATTATGCAGAAAGGGCATTGAACTCCCTGTGTGACAGTCATTTTAGTTAACGCAAAGGCCAAACTACCAAATTAGCTCATCTGGATTAGGGCAGATTAAGATAGGGATTTGTACAGCATTCTTGTTTCAAGGGCACTGGTCGCAGACTTAATGAATACCTTGGTATCTACCGGGAATGCTAAATTGAAGCTATGATTAAACAAATGTAATCATTCTAAGAGTAAAAGTCTGTTCGTCTTTCTTGGTCCCTACCCTAATCTACGGCTTTCTTTTTGGTACCTCTCCTTAATGCTGGAGAGACCCAGTGAATCTCAGAGGTAGATTAATGCAAACTAGTGAATGCACACACTATGCAAAAACGAAATCCTCCAACAGACCACGGGACCTGCCACCACTCAGCAAGGCAGAACCCTTAGCTCACTGGAATGCGTAACATGTTCCCCCAAGGCAATTGCACATTCCTCTGTCCAGCAAAAGCAGGACATCTGTGGCTTTACCTTGGCATTATATAAACTTTTCCAAATCTGATTTTGCCACCTGAGCACACACATCCTGTAGATTGTTGGATCAACTTTGAAGCCAGTAACAGTGCTTGTGCTTGTCCCACTGATGAAAAGATCAGAACAGTACTGAAAAGAAGGGTCCTCCTATATAGCATGACATTTATTCAGAAAATTGAGATTCTGTCATAAATGGGCAAAACAATAGCTATCGTGTTATTTAGCCAAAAATGGAGGACACAAAGAAATGAGCAAAGGTTAAACATGGATGACAGAGTGTGAGTGACCCCTCTCCCCACTTAGCTATTAACATTGAGCAAAAGGAACTTCCCACCATCAAGCAGAAAAGCTTTGAAAACTTACCCTTAAATGTTTTCTCTGTGTCTACATATCAAAGGTCAACAGAACATCATTAGGGAAGGTATTGTTCATGTACTAGTAGGTTAAGCCCCACTTTCAAGTTTCTACATCAAATGAGACAATAACTATGAAGGCACACTGGAGATGATAAAGCTCTCTCTATTGATTATTTATTAGTATTATGGTCTTCCTAGGCATCAGTCATGGGCAACATCCTAGGTAGAAAAAAAATAATAATACCCATGCCATGTTATAGTTTCCACATTGTACTTTGACCTTAAATAGAGTAAAGGGTTTCTTTTTCCCAGACATTTCTTGGCCTCAGGTCTATTTGGACAGCCAATCCTATTCAACCAACTATCATGCCCACGCTGGAAGCCAGTTTGACTCCTACCTGGAGTTGAATCAAGAGTGGCTATGCGCAGCCCGTGATCCTCTTTCTTAAGGATATTTTATCTTTCTTTGATATTTAAGGTTAAACAGTTTCTGTTGTAAATGGGCTCAGTTCAAGCCCTTGATTTTTGAACTTAAGATGTCTCTGCCTGAGTCATTAGCCTCCCTCCTAGGGCTGTCAGAGAGTGTGGTCGCCAGAGTATCTCTTGCCAGTCTGATTCCTATTTCCAGAAAACAAGGCAAGTCATGAAGCCATTTTAAAATCTGGTAGAGAATTTCCAACGTGTAATATTGATTTTCAGAAAAGTGGCACCAAGTCCCGTAGGAAGCACTTCACGTTTACAAAGATCCTGTTGGAGAATTAGTCCAGTTTTGGTGTGCTCAAAATCCACACTAAGGTTTTTACAAGAACCTGAGTCTTCTTTGTCTCTTTCAGTTATCAGGAGAGCTGCTTCCTATTCAATGAGCTGATTAAAAGAGATTCCCAGGGCAAATGTGCACTTTTATTGGGAGCGGGTATTAATCATCAATATGAGTAAAGATAGAGTTTCTGTATTCATCTTCCTATTTACACTAACTCTTCAAAGTGCTGGGATTCTGATCCAGTGAGCTAACTGAAAGCTCAATCCTGACAGCAAAGGGGATGCCATGATGGCTCTGCGTCTGGCTAAAGAAGAGCATGCAGAGAGCTCAGCCACACTTAGTTCATCACTGAACGGATAACTGACTGCCTCTCTGTATCCTTTGCTAATTCTACCTAAATGTATTTGAGGGAAAAAAATATTCCTAATAGCTTTTACATTTGCTTTAAAAGTCAATTACATTTTTAACCCCAACGGTAAGTGAAATCTACCAACTTTTTTCTTTTTAACTGAGACTGTATTTGTTTCATGTTAAGGGAAAACAGAAGGCAAATAAATAGTTGAGCCTTGTTTGAGCTGAACTGAAGGTAAGGCACATTGGTCAATTTCCTTTTTTAACCAGATAAAATTCAAAAGATGAACAACTAGCTTAGAAAAACAACCACCACATTATATGCCTTTGAGTCAGATGTTGTATACATTCGTTTGGGAGATTTGTCACACCACATGTCTGTGAAGAAAGGAATTTATGAAGCTGAACCCTAAAGTTTAGGAGAATTAATGCACGTCACACAAGTAAACAACCTCCTTTCCCAAATGTTGTCAAGTAGTCAGTTTTACAATTTACTTTCAGTTTTGTAGATACAATGTGTACATCTTTATAGATTAAGATTTATTTTATAAAATATTAGTACTCCTTCAAAGAAGACTAAGATGCTGAATACCGTTTATTCTTTCTTATCTGTAGGTCCTCTATAGCAGAAAACTACATTGCCAGCCAAATGTAGTTTGACCTTCCTAGAATTGATTTGTAGTAGATGCAAGAATCATTATTGATGAAACCAGAATCAATCAGTGGTCTTCTCATTTACACACTTGGTAAGTCATTAGTGACACAAGGGGAGCAAACATTAAAGAAATAAAAACTCCCAGGAGCATTACCTTAATAGCATATTGACTTCCAAGCTCATTGCATTTCAGACATAATTCATGAGTTTTCTTTATAAATAAGGAACAGCTATTCACCTTTTTTAAAGCAATGTTTTAAATAGCAAAGATTATTAAATACCTTATGAAAATAAGTATTTTTCCCTCTAGATACAAAAAAATTCATTTTCCATAAAAGTAAAACATGGCTAAAGTTAAGCCTAAAGGAAAATTATTTTTTTCATGTAAGATGTAGAAATGAATGACACACCTCGTCATGAAAATGCTCTGAAAATTAAACCCTACATTATGACTAAAGAGAAAAACAAGGATAAACTGAAAAAAAAAATTAATTGACTACCTATAACTTGTGCTTGTCACTAAATATAAATAAAAATAATTGAATACCAACTACTATGATTCACCACTGCTAAGTGCCCAATTGCAATAGAAATGTTAAGTAGAGCCTGTTTTACAATCTAATTTTTATTTGTAGATACAAAATGTAAGTCTTTAAAAATGAAGATTTATTAAGTACTTCACAATCTTGCTAAGCACTTCATAATCCATGTGATATTTGTTTATCACAATTTCGAAGGACTATTGACACTTACAGGTAAGAAACCTCTCCCTACAGAGTAACTGGCCAGAGCACACAGAGAAACCCAAAGCTACACTGATCTCTGCTATTAGCCTGTCAACAATATGCTTGCTCAGTCATAAAAACATGAGCAACGAATCTGTGCACGTAAAGAAAGTATAACCTTAGCCTACAGGAAAGGTTGTACGGTCACAATCCTGGCTCAACTGATTTGTTGAGTCCTGCAGAGAAGGAACAGCAGGGCATGTGAAATCAGATAGCTGAAAAGCACTAACACCTGGGGAGGGGAGCCTGCAAATTCCAGGCAGCTGCCTCCAAGATCATGGCCAGTGTCCTGGCTCCACGAGCCCTACAAGGAGGTATACCACTCTTTATTCTGCAACAGGGACTGACAGCTCCTGCAAAAGATAACATCTGTGAAGCAAGAGGCAGAGTGTGCAAAATAATTTCTCAATAGTGTACCTTTCTTGAAGTCAAGCAATAATGGAGGCTTGTGACGTTGGGGATCGGTAGGGATTGTGATGTCAGTTAAGGGGAAAATGTTTATCTGGAACATGTTCTGGTGGTGGACAATCCTGAAAGCCAGCTGTAGAGAAGACAGAGCCTAGAGAGCTGAGAGCAGCTGGTTGGTCTGGAGGCTGAAAATAATGAGGAAAGGCTTAGAAAAATCTGCATTGCAGATAAACCTCATGGGAGACAGCTGAACTCTTAACATCTCCCCAAGCCAGCTTCTCTCCAGAGAGCAGAGTGGCCTCAGGTGTTGTAATTTGGAATGTATATAATTTCCAGGCCTTTCTGGAGACCTTGGGTGATTTAACATAATTTTATCTTTTCCCTTGCTGCTTTTCACCTGTTTGTTGGTTGGTTGGTTGGCTGGTTGGTTTATGTAGTAGAGTAGGCAGAAGGGAGAAGCGGGCCACAATAAACAAAACTGTGAAGTACCCTCAACACTTCTTTTACAGGTCTTATCTTTTATTTAATGTTGGGCCTTGTCTTTATCAAGCTTCTACCCTTCAGCTTTAAAACAACATAAAGGAAGAAACAAGCATCTACCTTGTCTGTTAAGAGGAGGGTGGAGAAATAAAAACTTAGTCATAATAATCACTAACAATTACAGGGCTTCCACTATGTGAATTACCTTCGTTAACTCCTGCAATATCGTAATAAGGTTGTTTTTGTCACTCCTGTTTTATACATCTGAGGTTTGATAAATTCCCAATTTCTCATAGCTGATGAGGGGCACAACCTGGATTTGAAGCCAAGGGTATCTAATTTCAAAGTCTGTACTTATTTCACTACATTATAACCCAGCATTTGTTAAATGCCTTTAATTTGCCAGACATTCTGCTTGCAAGGCAGTTAATAGCTATAGCCTCTAGAAATTCCTGTTCTGTTGGGATGAAGGCACTGTTAAAGGGCTTTTTACATTGAGGCTGTTAATGTTTTTTAAAAAAACTTTTCTAAAAGACTTCATTTTTCTAGAATGTATTTCCCCCAAAATTTAGAATTCTGTAAACAAATACCTGTAATTAAAGTCTAGCATATGATCACAAGAAAAGTAAATATTGGTAGAAAGGGGGAGGATGATGACATGGACCACAGAGGACTTTTCTTTTAAGTTTATTTATTTAGAGAGAGCAAGAGCACTGAGGGGGCAGGGCAGAGAGAGAGAAAGAGAGAGAAAGAATCCCAAGTAGGCTCTGAGCTGTCAGCATGGAGCCCGACGTGGGGCTCGAGCCCACAAACCACGAGATCATGACCTGAGCCAAAATCAAGAGTCATACACTTAACTGACTGAGCCACTCAAGCGCTCTGAGCACAGAGTAGTTTTAAGGCAGTGACAGTATGATAGTATAATCATAGATATATGTCATTATACTTTTGTCAAACACCAAGAATGAAACCTAAGGTAAGCTATGGACTCTGGGTGAATTATGATCTGCCAATGTTCATCGTCGGTGGACAATGTATCATTCTGGTGAGGGATGTTGATAACAGGGGTGGATGGCCATGTGTGGGGGAAGTGGGTTTATGGGAAACCTCTGTACTTTCAATTTTATTGTAAATTTAAAACGTTTCTAAAATATAAAGTCATAGCAAAGGGGTGGAAATAAAGTAAATATCTAATTAGAAGGAGAGAGCACATAAATGGTTTTAATGATCCAGAAGATGGATGGGATTTTGATAAGTGGAATTTTGGATGAGATATTAGGTATACTTTTCAAGGAAAGTGAAGAGAATAAAGGATCATTCTGTCAGTCAGCATTGTTGTTTGAACACCTACTCTGTATCAGTCCTCTCAGCAGATTCTGGGATTCTGGTTAGGAATGAGACATACAGTCATGGAGGTTCCAGTCTTGTGGGGAGGACATACATTCAACGGATGAATACAAGCGAAAGAAAAGCAGAGTGCCATGGAGAATGTAATGAGCAGACCTGTTAGGCCAGAGGATGCAAGAAGGCTTACCTGGGAAATCCCAGACCTAACCAGTGAACAGGACTTATCTAAGTAGAGGGGTAGACGAAGTGAGAGTAAAGCAGGAGAGGAGGAGCCATAGAAAGAGTGTTCCAGGCAAAGAGAATAGAAATATATGCAATAGCCCCAACGAAATAAACCCAGGATGCTCCTGAAGAGTCAGACAGAAGCCAGATCATGGACAGGCTTGTAGCACAGTTTATAGATTCCTGACTTTATGATGAATACTTATGGCTTTAAACACAGGAATATCATGATTAGATTGCATTTTTAAAGGACGGCACCAATTACTATATGTATAATGGCTTATTGGAGGAAGAGTTGATGCAGGCAGCTATCGCCGTTGTCAAGATCAGGGGTAATGGGAAACTAATGTAGTCCTTGGGGATATGGATGAAATGGATAGATTTGGAAAATGTTTATGAAGTAGAATTGGCAGGACTTGGTAACAGATTGGACCAGTATGTTTTAGGTGACATTTTTTTTTTTTTTAAGCAAGCTCTACATCTAAAGTGGGGCTTGAGCTTATGAACCCAAAATCAAGAGAGGCATGCCTTACAAGTCAGCTAGGCATCCCTTTAACGAACAATTTTAATATAAATGTTTTTATATAAATAACAACGGCACTTGATAAAATGACATTTCAGAGCCTTTGAAAGTAACTTTAAGTTGTAAAATTTTCATACAAATGATGGTAAGTCATGGAGGAAGTCCAAATAACAGTGGCTTAAACAGAATAAAAATTCGTTACAAAGTTATCTCATATTCAAAATGTTTACAGAAATTCTAGGCATCACCTCTGAATTCCTACCATAAGAATGGAAGAAAGAGTGATGAAGACCACACTCCTTCCTTTTAATGTAAGTTTCACACACAATTGGAATTCATATCCTATTGGCTGGAACTGAGTCATATGGTTACACCTGTTGTCAGGGAGGCTGGAATTCTGGATCTTATTCTGACTGTCCATGTGACCACGAACCCTCCAAATAGCAGGGGTCCTATTATTACTGAGGAAGGAAGAGATAATCAATATTGGGGGCAAAAGTAATCTGTACCACATTAACTACGGGCTAAGGCCTTAGAGATGGAGTAGGAACAAATAACACTTACAAATGGTACCCACCCTTTACAACAACAGAAAATTAAAACACATCAGAATGAACTCATTTTGAATTAGTATTCCACATTTTGTCTACGTCGCTACATACATTTTTTTAACCTCAATTATAATCTAGATAGACTGGGTAAGTTAAACAGAGCTTCCCCATCAATAAATATGGCTTTATACTGCTACAAAACAGCCTCAGCTATGCCAATATTTGAGCATAGTTGTTTATGGTTTCATTTCCTTTACTTTTAATAGTGGTCATAAAAAGTCAAACAAATGCATTTTATTCACATTCCTTTGGATGAGGCCTTGAATTTAAATTATGTCACTGGATCCATTAACATTTAACTATGGCTGGTCACTTATCCTCTACAGACATTCAGCTTCAGAATGTAATAACTACATGCAGAAAATGAGAATAAATAGCTGTCAGATAGTGAATCATATACGCATCACTCAGCGTACATTCACATTGATTTATTTTGTTTTGTCTGTTTGATGTGTTCTCATTTTGTTTCTAAGAATAAAAGCTATCAATAAGATGCTGGATTTAATAATTTAAGGAAAAAACTCCTTTCATCAATTTTCCACAAATGGTTCTCAGTAGGTTGAAGTCAAAGGCTGCTGGGACTCTTAACTTTCTTTCTACATTTAATTTTCTGTTAACATTTCCGCAACTTTTATGAGTAAGCCACTTTACTGTTATTCTCATTTTCTTCATTTTCCTTTTACTGGTGCTTCATGTCTCAACTTGACTGACAAAGCAGAAACCCTCAATTAACTGAACCCATATTAAGTCAGTAATATTTTTGTGGCAGCTAATTAACAGCACTAAATTATACTCATTATTATCATAAATATTCACATTCTTAATTTTGCCAATCAAAAGGGATCACACAACATTAAGTCATATGTTCTTTGCCAAACCAAAAACTCAAATTTGTTTTAAATGACCTATAGTATATCAACCACATTCTTGGTCTGCTTTTATCTTTGCTTTTCCCTCAGGTGTAAAATATATCAATAAACAACTGCTTATTTAATTATTTCTATTGATGCATAACTTCTGGTTCTTCTGCACTGCATAGTTCTAGTGTCAAACTGGCATCGCCTTGCAATTCCTATTGCATAGGGAAAGGGTTTTCTTGTAACAATGGCCATTCAAGTTTGCATTATTTGTTACTCAGGACCTATGACAAAATCTTTTATGTAAAGACAGCTTATATTTGTATTCTACATTATAGTTTTCAACATGCATTCATATGTTCCATTTCAACCCAGAAAATAAGATGTTATCTTTATTTTACAGAAAGAAAAAGGCCCAAGAAAGGGAAATATTTTTTTCCAACTGGCTAGTAAACAGCAAAGATAGAACACTGGAATAATAAGTGCAAAAGAGTACAAACTTAGACTGGTGCTATGAAAGTACATGGTAAAGAAGATTAAACATGATTGGTAATGGAGGAGTTATCACACCCTTCTCCTTTCTCTAGTTGTTATTAAAATAATAAAAAGGTTGAAAATAATGTAGCCCTAGCAAAACCGTTCTGAAGATACCCTAGAATGAAGACAAAGAAAGAAAGAGAAAAATTGCTGCCAGGAGCCCCTGCGTTAACAGAAGAACCTGGAGAAACCCCAAGCTTAGAGTCTTCAAATACAGGGTCCTAGGAAGCTGTGAGACTAAAATCATGGCTGTTCATTAAGAAACGTATTCAGAACAATAGGGACCCTTTCTATTTATTCTTCTTCCCCTTGCTATTACATTTTTAGCTGATAGGAGAAGCTTTTGCCCCAAATGGTGAAAGCAAGAACTAGCCTTTAATAAAAGCAAGTGATCAGTTTTAGAACCAGGTCTAATACAGATAAATCTATGCAGAACTGGAACAATTGTAGGGATTGTAACCTGCTAATGTGCTGGTTACATTTCTGTGCTTCTCCTGGGATACCTGCTTCCTGACAAACTCTGCCCATTTACCCAGCATTTGCAATCAGCTTTCATGGTGAGCGGACATACATATCTGCACAACTGCAGAGGAAACTTACAGCAGCTACCTATCATCTTCAGCCTAGTTCTTCATACATAAAAACAAACAAACAAAAGTCCTCCAAATCAAGACCTTTGAGAATCACCAGCAGCATGAACAAGAAAAGTATTTTTAGAAATGACTCCTGAGGAAATAGAGATGATTCAGGAAACAAAAGAACTTACAATTGTCTTTCTCAGAGAGATTTGAAAGAATATTGCACATTTTAAAAATGAACTTCCTTCCAAAAATGAATTTTAGAAAAGTATCAAATAGAGGATAAGAAAAAAGTTTCTGGAAATTAATATGTGATTTCCCAAATAAGTAGTTCATGAATTAATTAAAAATAGAATTGGCAGGGCTAAAAGGCAAATAATAATTCAGCTGATAAGAAAAAAAAGTCTTGAATATAGAAAAAGGGATTTTAAAAATATGTAAAGAAAAAAGGCAATTAAGACAGAGTAAGTCCAACATTTGTCAATAGGAATCTCCTAAATATAGGACAGAGGCAGCGATAGCAAAAAAAAAGGAAGCCAGAGGAAAGTTTCTCTGAGTTAAAAAGATCTAATTTAAATAGGTCATTTCCAAAAGACCTCTGGCAGCATGGGCAAATTGTCTCTGGTTAAGAATCATTGGTACAGAGTAAAACACTTGGCTATGAGAACAGACAGACCTGGGTTTCCTTCGAGCTCCACTAACCATTAGCAATTTATCTTTGGTGAATATACTTCATTAAACCTCTTCTGTGAATTGGGGATTTAAAAATCCTATCTGCAGGGTTCTTCTTTTTCTTCTTCCTCCTCTTCTCTTCCTCCCTCTTCCCCTTTTCGTCTTCTGAACTGTACATACTTAGCACATAATATAGATCAAATAAATAAGGACTATTAATATTTTGATTATCATTGTAGTAATGATGATGAGGAAGAGGAAGAGAAAAATGTGTGGAGTGCAGGGTATGTGCCAAGGGTAGTGAGGGATAAGGAGAGGTCAATGTAGGCTTTGGATGCTTTGGTGAGGGGCGTGGGTTATGCTTCCGATCAGCCCTCTCCAATGAAAGTTATCTCATTAGGGAAGTGTACTATAGAAGATAATGTTCTATAAAAATAATGTGGCTATGGAGCACTTGAAATGTGGTTAGTATGACTAAGGAAGTGAAATTTTAATTATTTTCATTTTAATTAATTTAGATTTAAATAGTTGCAAGTAGCTAGCTGCTACCATACTTATTGGCTAGCACAACTCAAGAAAACAAACAAGAGCCAAAGAAAAGTTTGTGTTAACAGTTTGTTTAGGCGATTAATGGGGTGATGGTGTTCGGGGCAGGAAGACAAGATAAAAGCATTTCAGCAACCCTGGCAGCTATGAGAACCAGGATGAAGATGGTGGAAAGGAGAATCTGGGGGAGAGCTAGGTCTCCACAATGACAATGTCCTCAGTGGACCCATACCTGTTGCTGTCTGCCTCAACACACCTAACCGCATCCCTAGCCCTACTCAATGACCTCTGAGGCTATAATTTTCTTTATATATGCTACCCTCCTCTTTCTACATCTGAGATCAGAATTGGGATCCGCAGCTTCCAGCTTCTTCTTTCTAAGCTCTCATAATTGTCCTAAAAATAGGCAAATCAAAATGCCTGCTTTTACAAATCTTTCTCCATAGATCTGATTTTCTGAGGCTTTAATCATTTTCTTTGTGATCCGGGATTCTTGCTGAGTTACTTACCACTTGCTTAAAATTCTGTGAAACTTGAAACTAAACAATGGATTCTTATTAATCCATCCCTCTGGCAAATGCTTTTTAAATCATTAAGATTACATTTTCTATGATATATTTAGTCTGATCTCTTTTTCATACTGAAAAGTATAAAGCCATTTCAGTAATAACTGCTATTTTTACTAGTATTTACTGAGCTCCATGCCATATTAATCCAGTACTCTAAAGGGCAGGAGTCTTTTGGGAAAGCAGAGCAATAATGCAGGCCAGGGCTACCTTGGAAATGCGTTCTTTATTTTAGCAGTCAAGTCAGTGCATTATTAAAATATTCCATATTTGGGATGATACACTCATTTATCTGCTTTGGCTACATCTTAGTAGAAAGTAAAAGCTTTAGAGTTAGAGCAAGGTTATGGGCCAAAGATCTACTGTTTTCTAGTGGAGGGACTTGGGTAGGTCATTTGCACTCTCCAAACTTCAGATATCCTATCTGTAAAAAATATAACAAGATCTGCCATTCCCATTCCAGCAACTGTTGTGAGCTTTGGGAGGTCACATGCTTTCAAGCACTTAAAAAGTGGTACAGAAATAAGTTCTTTCTCAAAGTCTAAATGCTACTTCCTCACTGGTTGTATTATTTCAATAATTTTATAAACCAAAGTCTATGTCTTGGACCTTTTTGTGAGCATATCATAAGAAACAACTAAAAATGTGTGTACACATTAAACTATATATTACATTTATTATTGCCCTTTGACCTATTGGACTATCCACCCGTCTTATAGAGGTAAAGTCTGACCAGTTATGTGACTTACTCAGGACTATGAGTTCATATATCATTTTAAAATCTTTTCATTGTTACATGTCATATTTCCTCAACTACCAACATCTTAAAAGTCAATCATTTTAGGGATTTCTGTCCCCACTATTTAAAGCAGGCTAGTTATTCTTTTTTAAGATTCTAGAATATCACGAATTTACCTGCAACTATGCTCAAAGTCATGCTAATTAGCTGCTCTTAGGCACTGAGAGAATCCTTAATGCATACATGTATCTTATTCTGTATATATAACCATGAAATCTTACCATGAGAAAATCCTACAGTAAGCAAGAAAATACTTTTAAGGAAAAGAAAGTAGCAACATTATTCACACTGGAAATAAAACATAAGATCTTCCTGAAAAGAAACATCATCTCTTAAGTTCCTATTCATTGTAAAGAAATGTATTTTGGTTGTAAGTGTTAAATAGAGTAGCTTTAACAATTACCAGATGTGGACCAATATACATCTGGTGCTTTAAATAGTCATAATCCAAAGTCATTAACACCAGAAGAGAATCTGAAGAAAGGTTAATTCAAACCATCTGTGGCAGACCCAAATGGAATCCACAAAAAAAGAGGATTGATTCAATTTTTTTTTTGAGAGAGAGAAAAGGAGAATTTGTCAGGAAGACCAGAGATTATCCTGTGCTACTCTGAGACTCTTAACTGTTGAATAAATTGCAAAAAGGCAGAGGCATGGTATTCAAATTCTGGGTATTTTACCAATTCCAGTTTGTCTGTGCAAAGACCAGTGATGTCCACTATAGGAAGACTAGTTACACACACACACACACACGCACGCACGCACACATGCACGCACATACACTCATGCCCAACACTCATTTTCATAGCTTCATCTTGACTTATGCATCAAGGACGTTTCTGAGCAGACAACATAATGAATGCAAAAATGCCCATGACATGGCTTTGCTCCTTAGATACCTCTCCTAAGTGTTTTCCTTGAAGAGATATTATCAATTTAAGTTGACTTCTCTTCATATGAAAACTAGCATTTCACTGGAATTTTTAATTCAAAGTTTCTAATGGCACTGCTCACATCTACTTGCTTGTTTAAGTAAACACCAAATGTCAAAATTACAGTGACAAAGACCACAGATCTGGTCACAGTATGGCCTAGAGACGGGAGCAACCATTTAAACGAAGGATAAGTGCTAATAAGTGTGAGGACATCACAAATGTTTAATATGCACTTAAGGTGTTTCTATGTGATTTCTTGTTTTCTTAGATATTTTATTGCTGCAAAGGGTAGTGTGGAAGGAACCAAACAGGCAAATGTTTACAAGCTCCTGAAGCTATAGAGGAGGACTAAGAGACTCATGGTGGAGGCAGAAAAATAACATCCCTCAAGAGTCTGTCAAGGCTTCTTGTGAACACTTAGCCTCTTTGAACACTCTAATCATCTGCAAAAAAACACATCCTTTCTCCAGAGGAATGCAGGTTGCTGCCACCAACCAAAACATTCCACCAAAGATAAATGATTCTGTTGCAAAAATTCATTCCTTAAATCAGAGACTATTCTCAATACCCTGTAGTTCCCTGTGGCTTTAAGTAGCGTCCCCCAAGGTTTGTATTGGGATGTGGCTGGCAAGAAGATGAGATGTGGACATCCAGGAGCTTTGCCACTAAACACAGAGGGGTATGAGGTATGTCAAGTGCTAGGGGACCAGAGAATTTATCAGGCTGGTGCTGTGGTGAACATCCCGGCAGAGAGGAGGTGAGAAGTTCAAAGAAATCATGAAGCAGGGAAACAGAACTGGAGTTAAGAAACTGGCACAGTGTTATATGGAAACACATCCTTGAACCTGAGCCATAAGAATTCATTATATGGCACAAGAAACACTGAGCATAGGGCAGAAAGATTGAAATGCCAGTAGCTCATTGTGGTTTGTTTAATGGATCTTTCATAAAACAACTGGCTGGAATTGAAAGAGTCAGAAACCAAGAGAGACAATTCTCTCTTACCATCAAAGAGGTGGGGAAGTATGCAGTGCTGCCACACTAAAAGAAGGGCTCACATTTGACTTGTTCATAACAACTGCTCCAGTTATTTCTAACTTTTCTTGCCTGGACATTCACTTCCTAACCTCTTGCCAATCAACGCACGGTACACAGTCCAGCAGCATCAACATTACCCAGGAGCTTGTTAAAACGTAAGCTCTCAGGTCCCTCCTCAGACCTAATGATTCCAAATCTGCATTTTAATGGGATTCATCTCTGCTTTAAAGTTTGAGGAGCTGATCTCCCTGGGTCTACTCTTACCACCTTATCATCCATTCTCTGCATAACTAACTGCATGAATAATCTTTTAATTTTACTTGTACATCCACTGATTATTTCCCCCCTCTAGAAATCAAGTTCCATTAGGGCAGGAAAAGGGCATGGTACTGGTGTTCAACAAATATTCAATGAATGATTAAAAGTGGATTTTCCTCTAGTCTGAGGTGAATTCTAGGGGATATGTAGGGCCCCCAATGTCTTTTCTTTACCACTAGAAAAGTCCCACTCTCTTTTCTCTTGCTTTTATTAGGGAAGATGAATTTTGTTTACCAAGCCTAAATCCTTGTCTGTGCTTTTTATCTCCTTTATCTCAGGACCTTTTCTATAACTTTGTCCTTCTTCTGCTTACACATACACCCTCCCTCTCTCTATGTGCCCTCTCTTTGGCTTAGAACTTCTCAGGTTACTAAGAGTAAAGTCACACTGCAGTCACTGTCCTCCTTGCCTTATATATTTTCTCTTCTCTTGCCTTTGAGTTCTGGACCTCTTGAACATGTTTTCTTATTACTTTCATGTCCTTATGTACTCATTCACTCCTCAAGAACAATTTGACTGGTCTGGAGTCATACCCAGATTCACAACTAGTCCTGACACTTGTGCAACTGTCACAGTCTCTGCTCCTCCATTTACGTGGACAGAACAGAATCTAAAGTCACTGTGATGATTAAAGTGCCTGTCACAGAGGCTGGCAAATGGCAGGCGCTAATGTCATCCTAGATTCCCGTTGTTGGAACAAAAGTGAGGCTAATTTTGAGCCATCAAATAATATTTGGCCAGAAGTTTCACAACACAAAATACATTGATGCTTTTGTTATAGAAACATCCCTTGGAAATAATTTGAAATACCATGTGAGAGTAAAATACAATTCCATTGCAGCATCAGGATGGTAGTGAAAGGTTGGGAAACACAGGGGAATAAACACATCCAATGTCTTCATGATAGAATATTACAAAGGTGGCAAAATATTGTAAGAGATGCTTAAGTACTCTGAGCAAAAAAAAAAAAAAAAAAAAAAAAGGCAGAATTCAAGTTGTATTGTTCTGATCCCAGTTACATAAATTTAAACACAATAGATGAAAGGAAGAAAGTTAAACAGAATATTAACCACAGGCTCTGGATAGTGTAATTATGGATGGCTATTACTTCCTTCCTTTACACTCTTCCAAATTTTACAAGTTTTATAAAACGTGGGTTTATTGTTTTTATAACAGAAAGCATTACTGAAATAAATAATATATGCAACAGACTTTTACCTGTTGTCATTCTTCAACATTTTGGCATAATTTGAGTGTTAGCCTTGTTTTCTATTACTTCACCTGTCCTTTTTTTTTTTTTTTTTTTTTTTTTAAATATTTCTTCCTTTAACTTTGTCAATTCCTGTTAGTCTACCACCTAAATGTTGGTGCTATCAAGAATGTTCTCTCGGGGCGCCTGGGTGGCGCAGTCGGTTGAGCGTCCGACTTCAGCCAGGTCACGATCTCGCGGACCGTGAGTTCGAGCCCCGCGTCGGGCTCTGGGCTGATGGCTCGGAGCCTGGAGCCTGTTTCCGATTCTGTGTCTCCCTCTCTCTGTGCCCCTCCCCCGTTCATGCTCTGTCTCTCTCTGTCCCAAAAATAAATAAAAAACGTTGAAAAAAAATTTAAAAAAAAAAAAAAAAAAAAAAAAGAATGTTCTCTCGGGTCCTCTTCTCTCCTCTCCTGATAATGTCACCCATGTCCTGTCTCCCCACTTTCTGTTCTCAGTGTTGGCCTTACGTGATCTGCAAACTACCAGATCAGACTACCTGCATATCCAGCCCGTCGTGGCCTAACCCTGCTCCTTCTCTTTTTATCCCCTCTCTCATTCAGTCAATATTTATTGCCTGTACACTACATACTACACAGTCTGCTAGAGACTAGGATGCAACAGAAATGAAAGAGAGCCTCTTGTTTCAAGCAGCTTTTCATGACTTTTTTCCCTTCCTTTTTCCAGTTACCAAATTCCAACATTAGAGGCAGCACTGGGTCCTTCTGCTTTTCATTCTTCTTACTAATCAAGCAGTTGCTATATTCTGCTTATGAGTTTGAGCTCAGAAACATCTTTCATTTTCATGACCTCTTTTTTATGCCCACTGTGTTGACAGTCGCCCTCTTTGAGCCTTTATTATTTCCTGGATTACCGTATTACAGCTTCCAAAGTGATGCCTCCTTCAACATACTTTCACTCACAACTCCATCTCACACAGAGCTATAAAATAAGTCACCTGAAACACAGTTTAGGTCATAGTGGTCTGCTATTCAAAATACACCCAACAGCTTCTCATCAAATACTGAACGGTTTCCTCAAGTTGGCATTTAGGGTCCCCTTTACAATGTATTGGGTTGACCTGAATGGATTTTTATTTTGTAGTTCAAAAGGGGGTAGAATCGTAGCCATTTCAGATGGCACAACTGAACACTATTTCCATCCACACCTCCTAAGAATCCCCTTCCTCTACCCTACACTCCAGAATATAAATGAGATCAGTCTATACTCCCCACTTGTTCACTTTCTTTGGTTTCTGTGCTAAGTGTTGTTTGTTCTTCCTGGAGCTCCTCCATGCATTCTCTCTCCCTGGAATACTTCTTTTGCTACCACTGAGCCTTGAGGCTACTTCTTTGTTTTATTCTGCTGCACCCCACTGGGCTTCAAAAGTGTTCTATTCTATATATGCTTTTCAAGTAGAGCATCTTAATACGCGTTTGTAATTGTTAGTGTCCTCAGCTATTTTTCTGGCTAAGTTGTATTTAAGGTTGAAGGTAGTGTCTGCACACTGCATACTGTTGCCAGGTTGTTTGTTTGTTTGTTTGTTTATTTATTTGGTCATTTGAAACTTCTGCCATATTTCAATTAAAAAAAGCTTTACAAAGTATTGCATCAAGTTATGCTATTTAACACTTGGATATCTGGCTCATTTAGTTATGTAGACTATAATTCAGTAATACGTCTTCATCGTAATGACACAGGAATCCTTTATGGATTAATTTATTTTAAGACTTCCTAATTTCTCTCTGACATTCCTCCTTAAAGAATAAAGTTCTTCAGTTTAAATAAAAATATATATATATATATTAAAAATATAAAATATATCAGAATTTGATTATGTTACATATTTGAAGATCTATTTAGTCCCACCTTATGCATATGAAAACAAGAATCTACAGGCATACTGTTTGAACCTTATTTCAGTATATGTCATGTGCATAAATAAAATATTAAAGCAAATGGCTATGAGCCAAAAAATCTACTAGGAAAAAAAGGTAGTATATTGTGGTTACTATGAAGGACTTTGGGCCAGACTTGTATTGGTTGCCCAGCTGGAATCTCTGTTCATCCATCCATAAAATGGAGACCATACCCACCTCCCAGGATTGTGGAGAGAGTTAAAACAAGATAACCTACATTAGAGGCTAAGGGTAATTATCTAGCACATAGTTAATAACAAAAAACCATAGCTTTATTAATAAAAATAAATGACAAGAAAAAATAGCATTCTCTAAAACTATCATGCCTCTAGAAGTTTCTCTATACATTAGGAAATGATGTCATACTAGTCCATGATGAGCAACAAAGCGTTTAAGAAGACTATGACATCATTTCTAGGATAACAGAGGGAAAGAAAGAGACAGAAAGAGAAGACCTCCTCCCCACTGCTGCAGCAAAATCTTGGCCGAAGACATGAAGAGCAATAAACAACGTCAAGCTTGGGAGTAGTATTTAGGAAGCATCCTTAAAGCAAAACTCATGCTGCAGTTTGGCACCCTTCCCTTGCTGATGAAAGTGAAAAGGGACATTTTAAAAATTCTTTCCATTTTAACCTAAAACTGGAAAAATTCTTTTCTATATAACTTGGAGAAATTTCCACACATGGTTCGCCTGATTTTCTACCTGATATTAATTATCTAATTAATTATTTTTATTAATTAGAGACAATATAATGAATATTTTGGGTAGATGAAAAAAAAAGAAGTACCAAATGTCTGTTTTACAGTGTGTAATCTCATGAAAAACAAGAACAGAAAAGTAACAGAGGAAAAATGCTGATGAAACATTTACTCATCAAATAAGTAAATATTTGTTGAACTCCTACTACGCTCCAGGCACTATTTTATGTGCTGTAGATATCAGTGAAAAAAATCAGTGAAATAATTAACCAATGTCAAGACAAGCTTGATTAGCAAAACCGTGATACAGATCCCTGACTCTCTTCGAGTCCAAAAGTCAAATTTAATTCTGATCTGACGCCATAACAGTCTATTTCAATAAACCCTAGTTGATGACACAAAGTCTGTCAACACACCCCTAGGTATATTTTAAAATGGTCCTAGAAAATGTAGGTACTAAGAGGCTTTAGGTGAGGTAATATGCCACTTTTCCAACACCCAGTTAAATCACAACAGAGCAGATTCGTTCTTTTTAACAATATATTGAATACATTTTTTAGTGGTTAAATAGCAACATCATCCTTTTCCAACTCATGTAAATACCCCAATGTTCAAAATTAATATAATGAGTTGCTAAATGATCCTGCAGATTAGGAAACAGATTCTCACATAAAATATATACTATATGGATTTTGTGAGATGGGAAAATACCAAATAGATTTTTTTTGCACCGAAAATGAAATGTATTCACTACTCTGAGTGAAACCTAAAACGAAAGAATAGTCCCAAGGGTTTTACAATATCCAGGAGGAATAGTTTAGTCCTGTCTGGGGATTCCATACCTGACTCCACTAATTTCTAAGGAAAAAAATGCAATATATTTCCTGTATCTCTGAGACTCGTCTATTAGATTTTTGTTCAATATCTGAAATAATGCAGTTTCCTTTTTTTAGAACACACTGATTTATTGTAATGAATTCATTCTCTTGTGCAAAAATATTATGTGATATCGCCTACACTCTGGAAGGGTGGTTACAGTGGCATCTGCCCCTTCCTTCTCTCCCACAATAACTACCCACATTACCAAGGCTCTTAGTAAGTGCTTGTGGAATGAATAAATTAAGGGCCTCATAATACACACTGCAGAGAAAATTAAACGAGGACAATGCATTCATCTCCTTCAACTGGTACAAATATTCACACTCACAGATGTACACTCACATACTTCTGGCATTTCAGGATCTGTCGTTGAACATTAGCTATTTCCCAAGTACATTAAAAAAAAAAAAACTTCACTGCATAAAAGATTTCAGACCGATAATCTTGAGAGGAAATACTATGTGAATGCCAAAGAAAGATTTAAGAGATGTTATTGATCTTCTCAGCAAGGCAGAAAATGTCTTCCATTTTTGGAAGGCAAATTTCAAATATAGCTTTTCTTGACATGAGTGTATGTTGAAGTCAGAGGTAATCTTAAGGAATTAAACAAAGGTAATACCTGTAATTGCCATCTCCAATCAATACACATCGTGATGCTGAATTTGAAAATTAATATTTTTCATGTAAGGCATAAGGCCCAGGATCAATGGATTCAACTTGATTTCATGGCAAGATGAAGGATTACTTTCTTATGCCAATAAAGCATATGTAAAATCAGTTCTTTTAATAACCGACAACCTCAGCCTTTAAACATGGTGCTGAAGACTGAAGCATCAGTGAAGAAGTTACAATATTTTATTCGCAAAACCTAACAATACTGAGTCATTCCTAAGCTCTTGTCTCTAGCGCTCATTCTACCTGGGAATTTACCAGCGTTTCATTTACCAGTTTAAAAATATCACTTATTAGCAGGATTCCCTCAGATAAAAATCATTACTTTAGTATAGTTCTGTTAAATTCAAATGACTGAATTTTCATTAAGATAGAGAATTTTGGACATTTTTTTTTTAGCTGCTATCATAATAAAAATCCAAAAATAAGCCAGACATATTGATATTTGTTAACAACTTGCAACACAGGCAAAAGATATAATTCTTTAAACGTCTTATAATCAAAAAAGCCTTGGATAATGGCATTCTCTGCCTGGGGAATCATACATGCTACAGACAATGATCAACGTAGGCTTAAGGATAAAAGATCAACCATAGACAGATTAATTTAAATAAAAACATTCCAAATCTTTCCCGATTTTCCCTCATTTAAACACCCAAACAAAACATGTGGTACCTTTTAATTTTCTGAATGAGTAGTTCCCAATCAATGTTTCTTCGGTTAGAGACAACAAGCTGAAGAATCTACTGAAACAAAACACAAGAAAAAAAATACATATACAGATTTGTTAACTAAATATTGAAAATTGTAACTCACCAGTAAGCAAATGTATTCTTTATAATCCAGATAATAAATCTATGTCTTGAGATCTGTAGTACAAAAAATGCAGTACTTGAATTTTTAGGAAGCTCAGTAATGAATTTTAAAGCATTTTACTTTGAGATCCCATCAAGCAGATCCTTTGAAAAATGGATTAAAAATAGAACAAAATAAAATTAAAAAAAAAACCCAAAAAACCAAAAAACCCAAACCATTACCAGTGAATATGCAGCGATACCACCCAAGTCTAGCCTTTGAGGTTTGCTGCAGAATCCTTCTCCCGGAGCATTATCTCTACGGGCTGGCTCTAGCTCTCTAGCTCCAGACAGACGCAGTCTGCAAGCCACCAGCTCCTGTCTGTGTGTGTCGGGGAAAGGGAAGCTGCAAATTAGAAAAAGTCCCCGCAGTGGCGAAAAGGAAAATAAGGCGAGTGGGAGAGGGAGAGAGAGCTCACTAGCCTCAGAATTTTCGAGAATGATGACAAGCCACCCAGCTCCGCCATCATTCACTGACAATAAGATGCAGCTCTGGCTTATGATTTAGCGGTTTACCATAGGGGCTTCTGGTATCAAATGCCTGACAGGCATTTTAATTGCCTCCATCCAAGTGTGTCCCCAGGAGTCGAGTCTATAAGCCTATGAATGTCATCGTCTGGTCTCCTTTGTGTTAATGCCAGACACACACACACACACACACACACACACACACACACACACACACACTGCTTAAATAGAGAGGCAGTTTCCCGGCATATAGGATTACAAATAAATCTGGCTACACAAACTGGACATGACTAAATGGTAGTTTATGGGAATTTTTATCATCTGCATTAATGACATCAGAGGTTGTTTGATGTTTTGTCATTGGCTGTTAATTGCAATATTTTAAAAACTCAGTATCACATATTGCTTACTTATATTCCAAAATAAATAACTGTGCCCAATAGAAAAATGCATATATGTATTTGTATTTTCAGAGGGGAAATTCAATCCCCTTTTAACTGTGATAATTACATACTTGGCAATTTTTCCTTACGAGAGAGAATACTGCAAAAAAACAAAGAGGACTGGAAAACCAGGGTTGATGTGTGATTTCTGTGGGCAATCTATTTTATTCCGTTTACATACAGAAGCAAAAGGAAGTGGCAAGGAGCTTGAGAACTGGGACTTTACTGTCCCCAAGGGCCAAGGCAGGGAACTGAATCTCTGGCATAATCAGTATCCCCTTTATGTTAGCAACTGAAATGAACAGTTGACTATCCCTGTTTTACGGTGCCCTTTATGTAGGGAGGTTGCATGTGGAATAATTCCCTGAATTTATTGCCTGGACAAAAGAGCTGGGGAAAATGTTAATAAATAAATTAATTTTTATAGCACTGTTAGCTTCCTGCATCAGTGAATAGAACAAAATTCGATGTATACCAAAAGGGCTGGCTCTGAAGGAGGTTGCCAGGAGGGAGCATCACCATGGTTACCGGAAACAGAAAGTACTGAGAAAAATAAGGTGATGATAGAGAAAAGAGGAGACTCCAGTGGAGGAAATTTAGAGACCAAGGGATATGCTTCATTCTTTGCCTTCTGGAAAGAACTGTCTCTATCAGTTTTACATTCTATTTTGAACACATTAAGATGAATTTACATCCTCCATTAGCCACCTTTCTTCCCCACTTTTCGATCACTAGCTAATTTTGCTTTCATAAATATTCAAATTACGGTTCTTTTGTACAACATGGTTCCTACTTCTCCTTGCTTCTGTCCATATTCTGGATTCACAGACACCACTCAACCTAGTCCACACCCTTTGTCTCATAGGTGAGGAAGCAGAAGCCCAGGGAATCTGACCAAGGTCACAAAGCAGGCTGGAGATCCAGCAGAAATACCATCCCAGTTTCCTATCTCAGGTGCCCTGCTTTAATTCTTTCAGCAAGTGATTTTCATGCCCTGCTCTGTCCCGTTCTGTTTGCAAGCAAAAGCGATTCCAGAAACATCCTTTGTCTTTGATTTTGTAAGCTTTCCTTTACTTGCTAAAGCAGTGATCTTCCTCTTTAAAATATGTTCCAATAATTCTGAGACGAGTCTTGCTTAATAGCTGTGCTGTACTGTATTGGGGGTCTGAAGAATCTGGGGTAATTATGTCACTGCTTTTCTTTCATTTCCAGCCCGACAACCAGATGAATCCAGCATGATTACCCTTTTGTGAACCTATCTTGTTGAGCCTGAACTTAATCATCATATACTAGGCACTCTATCATCCCCGGCAGGCATTGTTCTTTCTGCAAGCATGAAATCGGGCAAACTCAGCTGTTTTCCCAAGGTTCCCCTACTTTGTGTAGTTTCATGAAGTTACCCAAAATAATGAAACTGGAAAACTGGGAGCCCAAGTTAAAAAAAAAAAAAAAAAAAAAATTAAGAGATCTTTCACTCAAAAACCACCACTGGGGGGCGCAATATTTGTTAAAATCTTTCTGAGTCAGCAAAAATTGTGATTAGGATTTTGACCTTGCTGTTTTACTGTGTTTATTTCCTTCATAAAATGTTCTTTCAATATTCAGTTCTTATAACTCATTGCTTTTAGGTTAACTCATCCATAGGTAGGATCAGTTTGATTTTTCTGATGTCTGAAATACAGTTGCTGTCATTACTATTGTCCTCTGCCCCCAGTATGTCAACCACAAAATAAAGAAATAACATTAAAAAATATGATTACCCTAGTAAAATTATGAGAGAGTTCAGATTTCAGTTAACCTTACATAGTGGTTAGACATCTTCTCCTCCAAAAAGTGTTTCTTAAATATGATCTTTCTGTTAATTGTCTATTTTTCTCTAGTGATTTGGACACTGAAGTTATTTTTTTAAAGAAATGTCTTAATATATTAATTATTGATAATATATTGTTAACTTCTAAGCACAAAAAAAAGATGCATAAGATTGTCATTTCTTCAAACAGAAATATTTTGCCAGAATCTTATAAAGTATACATAATGGTCCTGGTCAGTCTAAAAAAATAGCACAGCTTCAAAAATATTTAGGACTCTTTAGGAGTCATTTAATAGTTGAGAATATTTGCTTTGTCATTGAGAATGAATTGGTAGATTCTTTTTCTTTTCTTTTTCTTTTCATTTGTTAGTGGATGGAAGCAACTATTACTTTAGCATGTGCATTGTATACTAAGCACTATATTTATAATTCTTCTCTTTAATTCTATTCTAAGACCACAAGATGGCAGATAATTGAGAGCCTTTCATGACATTTTATATTTTTTATATTTGTGCTTATGAGCCTAAACTGTATTGCTTTCCTTCCCTTTTTTCTCTTTGACAATATTCTAGACCTTCACTTAGTACCATTCATCAGTTTAACCAATTTTGATGACATACAGACATATATTTCAAACACTTGATAGGTATGGGGGAAAAACAACATTTCCTTCTCCAGGAACTTCAACTATAGTGGAGAGGACATAAAAGTAAGCAGGAATCTAAGCTAACACTTCATTTTCTACCTTTGATGACACACTTTGTCTCTGCCCGTCTGTTAAAATCTACTTCATCTCAGATCCTGATGGTTAAGAATCTGATTTAACTACATCCCCAAATTCAGTTAGCTTAGCCCTATGGCTCTTCTGGAAGACCCTTAGTTTTACTCCCTAGATACAGTGGTCTGTATATTTGTGTATCACTCTTGGAGTTCTTTAGGAATGAATAATGGAGGTATTTCTTCCTTACCTCCTTGAAGCCTTTGCTCACATATCATCTTCCCAGCCAGGGCTTTCCTGACTACTATGATGAAAACTGCAACCATGTCTCCCACAGCCTTCATCCCTGCTCCTGCTTCCCTTTTTCCACAGCACTTACCACTGTCTATCACACCATAAACCTGTATTTATTATGTTATTATTTACTACCTGCCTCATTCTGCTAGTTCTGTGAGGGAAATCATCTTTACACGTTTGGGATACATGTATCCCACATGTTTGGGATACACGCTGGTGTATCCAAAGCACCCAAAACAGTGGCTGGGAACACAGTAACATTCAAAAATATATATATATATATTTTTAATGAGTAAATGTGAAAATCACATTAGCAGATGAATTGAAGCATTTAAACACAAGAAAATTCTTTGTGTTCTATATTGATTTCCTTGTTCCATATATTCAGTCTTCCTTATGAATATTGTATTTTATTTGTATTATAAATCATTTTTCCCATGGAATCAATATTTTTTGTTATTTCCATTAAAGGATATACATTTATTTAACATAGGGACTTGTCTCCTGCTTTCTTTGAATTCTCCAATGTTCCTAGCACAGGATTATCAGCTCTTAAACGCTAAGACAGAGATTGTTTGATAAATAATACTTCTATTGGTGTTAAATATGCTAACATTTAATCTTTAGATTATTTAAATAAAATTAGAATAGTTAATAAATCAATGCTGCCTTATGGCCAAAATGCTTAGAAATGTCTTTTAATTTTTTAAATGTATTTTTTATTATTTTTTAATATGAAATTTCTTGTCAAATTGGTTTCCATACAACACCCAGTGCTCATCCCAACAGGTGCCCTCCTCATTGACCATCACCCACTTTCCCCTCCCCCTACCCCCCATCAATCCTCAGTTTATTCTCAGTATTTAAGAGTCTCTTAGGTTTGTCTCCTTCCCTCTCTGTAACTTCCCTTCCCCCCTTCTCCCCCCAGAAGACCTTCCCCCCAGTCTTCTGTTGAGTTTCTCAGGATCCACATAAGAGTGAAAACATATGGTATCTGTCTTTCTCTGTATGACTTATTTCACTTAGCCTAACACTCTCCAGTTCCATCCACATTGCTACAAAAGGCCAGATTTCATTCTTTCTCATTGCCAAGTAGTATTCCATTGTATATATAAACCACAACTTCTTTATCCCTTCGTCAGTTGATGGACATTTAGGCTCTTTCCATAATTTGGCTATTGTTGAGAGTGCTGCTATAAACATTGGGGTACAAGTGCCCCTATGCATCAGCACTCCTGTATCCCTTGGGTAAATTCCTAGCAGTGCTATTGCTGGGTCATAGGGTAGATCTATTCTTAATTTTTTGAGGAACCTCCACACTGTTTTCCAGAGTGGCTAATTTTTTTTTAATTTAAAAATAATTCTAAGATTTTATTTTTAAGTAATCTCTACATCCAACGTGGGGCTCGGACCCACAAGCCCCAGATCAAGAGTCACATGCTCTACCGACTGAGCCAGTCATGCGCCCTTGAAGTAGCTTTTTATAAATTGACTATAATTACTATACTTGGCACTTAAAAACATTAATAATAGAAATAATAATTATACTTTTACCTTATACTCTGAAATTTGTCATTCGAAATATAAGCAGATATCTGAGTATCTTACAAATTATATAACATCCAAATTCACTGCACACTGTTTTGCCTTATTTATCACAGATGGCATCTCTTCTTTGAACAAATTTTGTCCACACAAAAGTATCCTGTGGTCAGACTCTGTGTCTCAGCACCCTGCCTGCCTTAAGACAGACCTACTGAGTCAGGATTTCCATGGAATGGGCCTGAAGCCTGTGTACTCCAGGTGACTTGAATGCCCGGAAAACCTGGGGAAATGCTACTTCCAGGGTGTCCTCCTTCAAAGAAAGTCTAGAAAACTTGGGTGTTTTGGTGACAGATTGAGTCTATGCTAATCAGAGGTAACCAAACTGCTCATGAAGCGTCAGTAGATATGGTTAATGGATGCTTCAGTTGTTTATAAAGATTCAAAAAACATGTGTTAATGTAAAAAAAAAAGTACACTGTGGTCAGACAAAAATCAAAAAGAAAGAAAAGTGTCACAATTAGTGTATCTGCCTGAATTATATGAAATGTTGAAGTTCCATTACCTTTTAACCTATAAGATAGCAATTTCATATTGTTCAACAATACCTGGAGAAGTCATAAAAAGGAAACCGAACTGAGTAGAGAACTGTACAAAATGTCCCAGTCTCTAGGCAAAGGCAAGTCTTCAATAGCCACTAAATAAAATATGACAAGTTTCAAATTCAATATGTGACACTTTCCAGAATATTACAAATTATGAGAAGCATAGGCCCCAATACTACTGATTGCTTTTAAGGCCATGAGGCTCTATGATTCATGTGAGGATCTGAAAATCTTCTAGAAATGTTTCTTGAATTCTTTGACAAATTCTACAGTAAGTCTCTGGATTTCATTTCTTAAAAATGCCTAGGCAAACAGATTCAATGTAATATCAGCAGTGCAAGACATATGTTCTAGGGGATTCCTGATTTATTTGTGGGATGAATAACTGGTTGGGAGGTAAAAGACAATCCCTAAGCACCCAAAGGACACATTTATGTAAATTACTCACATGATGTTCTTTTGTTTTCATAGCAAACTATAAAAATTATTAACATAAACAAAGCTGAATTATCTTTATAAAAAATAAATAACCAATATCTTCAGAAATTCATATATAGGATTTTGAGAGCAGATAATGGGCAAACTTATTATAGAAGGATAAAAATCCCTTCCCCCACAATAAAATCTTTAAATCACTTGACTCTTGCCCCTAAATTCTTCTTGTTATGATTAAAGAGGATGAACTACATTCATCAGCTTGTTGTGTGCTTCATCTTTCATTGACTTTCACTAGGTACTCTATGCTACTGAGCTGGATTTTGACTTATCCAAAATTTGAAAACAGATTGATAGTGTTCAGGCCTCAACTTCCATAATCATTCACCTTTTTAATATTTATATTAATTGTCTCTTCACATACAACCCAGTAGAAAAAATTTTAGGGGAGCCTGGTGGCTCAGTCAGTTGACCATCCAACTCTTGATTTCAGCTCAGGTCATGATCCCAGGATTGTGGGATTTAGCCCCGTATCCAGCCCTGCACTGAGAGTGGAGCCTTCTTAAGATATTCTCTTTCTCTCTTTCTCTCTCTCTCAAATAAAAAGAAAATTTAAAATTTTTAAAAATAAAAACTTTTAAGCCAAGATACTTAGTATTTTCACTGAATTTAGATAGAGTGAATCAGAAATGGAGTATGTTTATAAAGAAGCAAAGAGCATACTTACATATGGGTCACCTACAGTCATATTTGGATTAGACTTGACCCATACTGGGAAGGATGAATATATTCTAAGCACGTAGGGTGAGGAGTAAGGCAACATAACTGGACTACTTTCCGTTTGCTCTTGTATCATGTTTTAATCCTCTGAGTCATCAGGATCAGAGTTTGGCTTCACAATTTCATTTTAAATCTTAGTGTGGTGATTTTTTTTCTAAAATTCAGTTATATTCTTATCCAAATATAAGCACAAAATACATTTCAAATTATTTTGGGGTTATGCACCATTTTTAACCTCAGAAATATTCATCTTTCACTGGCAATTTTTCACAGGCAGTTTCAAAAATGATATGCTCTTGTTTTTCTTTATTCCATTAGTATTCTGATTTCACTCATTAAGGTGAAGCCAAAAAAAGATGATGTAAATAGAGAAAGGAAAGAGAAGTTTTTCCAATTGTCAGCACCCAAAATACAGTCTGACTGCTATTTAGTGAAATAGCTAGCTTAAAGGCCATATTTAAGTTGTGTATGCCATCACCACCGAGGCTTAGGAAATGACAGTTACCCCAAGTTCTATTCTGCTCATATACTTTCATCAAAGTAAACGGAACTAAACTTCTTTTTGCAAAACAGTGTTATGTGAACTTCAATTCTGAAAAATAATTGCTAGTTCAATTCATCAAGTTATAATCTCATTACACTTGAAGAACTATGTTGGGAATAAAATTCTCCAGGTACTGAAAACTATAATGGCAGAACAACTGAAACTCTAACCCACCACTGGTGGGAGAACAAGCTAGTATAGACCCTTTTGAAACTTCTTTGGCAAGACTTAGTAAAGTAAAATGTAAGTCTACCTCATCAGCCAGTAATTCCATTTCTAGGTATATACTCAAGAGAACTGAATACATATGCCTATCTAAATACGTTTTTGGAAATGTTCTTAGTAGCTTTATTCATAACATCATGAAATTAGACACCACTCAAATGCTCAACAATAGTAGAAGCTGTTACAGTATATTCATACAATGGATTAGCACAGTGAAAAAAATAAAGAATAAAAAAGGATTACTGTTACATGCAAGTACACTGATGGATCTCATAGGCATAATGATAAGTAAAAGATACAGACACAAAAGAGGACATACTGTTTTACTCCATTTATATGCAATTCAAGAACAGACAAAACTAATGTTCAGAAATAGAAGTCAGAATAGTGTTTACCTCTATGGGGATTAAGATAAAGGGTAGTACTAAGAAGAAGTACAATGTGTCTTGACATGGGTGGCTGTGACATGTTGAGGGGGGTGTACAATCGTGATGCATGTGCTTTATTAAGGTATATTATACCTCAATAATAGTAATAACAATAGCAATAAAATACTATGATGCCAATGGTTTAGAAATTCTGTTTATAGCACATTTTAGGATCCACAGTGAACATTCTGCAAAGGGTTCTGGTATGAACATACATACTCAGGTGTGGAACCATGGCCTCATAAATGAAGGCCCTATGAGTATTATGTGTTTGTTAAATAAACGAACTGCAAGAACATTTCACATGGGCTTTTAATAAATAAATAGGAAACAGTGAACTAAAAAACTGTATAGTAAAATGTGTATCTCAGAAATTTAGTAACATGTGAAAATACTTGTCTATAGCAATACCTACTCAACTACACTGTGATGACCAAAGCATGGACAGGTGAGGTGCCTTTTATACTGTCCCTTTCACGCAAATCCCTTGCCCATTGACACCCAGCATAATCACTAGTTTTCTTCAAAATCATCTACTTCTTTGCTACCAACCAAAATCTTAGACTTCCTGTTTTGTGCATTTAATGTTCTGCCCTCTTTTATAAAAAGGCTTCCAGAACAGCTCCAGTACACACTTTGCTTTCTCAGAATCACCCTGATACCAAATAAAATAAAATAAAATAAAATAAAACAAAATCACCATGATGCTATAATGACTGATATTATATATGGCCTTGGGCTAGTCTTATGTTGTTTATATTCATTTATTTATTCTAATATTGACCGATTAAAAAGCATAAGACACAATTGTAATATAAATGCTTAAGTACCTATAATGTGCCAACCTCTTTGAACACATTGTTTTATTTAGGGGTGCCTGGGTGGCTCAGTTGGTTAAGCATCTGACTTCAGCTCAGGTCATGATCTCACAGTTCCTGAGTTCAAGCCCCGTGTCACGCTCTGTGCTGACAGCTCAGAGCCTGGAGCCTACTTTGATTCTGTCTCCCTCTCTTTCTGCCCCTCTCCATTCGCTGTCTCTCTCTAAAAAATAAATAAAACATTAAAAAATAAATAAATAGAACACATTGTTTTATTTCACAACTCTGAGAGTTATGAACCTCCACTTTACAATTGAGGCAAGAGTCCAATTAGGTTTAGTTATATGCCACGCACACAGCTGGTAAGTGGTGAAGCAGAAATTCAATCCCTGGACTTCTGAGTTAATTAGTTTGTAATCCACCTTAACAATTCTAAGGTGTCATCAGAAGAGAGGAGCTAAACTGAACATAGAAATAATAATTTTTCATTTTTCTAGGTCAGGTACTTTAAGACAGACTATACTACTCTAAGTGTGCATAAAAGAGATAGTCTTAGAAATAAAAAATTTTACTTTCAGAATTATTTCAGTTTCCATCAGTTCATATATAAATGAGGAAACACAAGCATTCCTGTAGTTAAGGAAGACACTGTAATTTTATCTACTATCTATCTGGTCTAATCTTGACAGAGTGACATGTGTGAGATATATGCTCACGTGGTTTTTAAGAACTTCATTGATAATTTGGGTTTATTGTGCACATTTTTAACCTCTTGTTGAAATTAACATATGTCTTAAAAATATAGATTACAGGGGTGCCTGGGTGGCTCAGTCGGTTAAGTGTCTGACTTCAGCTCAGGTCATGGTCTCATGGTTTGTGAGTTTGAGCCCCGCATCAGGCTTTATGCTAATAGCTCAGAGCCTGGAGCCTGCTTTGGATTCTGTGTCTCCCTCTCTCTCCGTTCTTCCCCGGCCTGCACTCTGCCTCCCTCTCTCTCAAAAGTAAATAAAGATTAAAAACATTTTTTTAAACTATAGATTATAATGGTAAAATACTTGTTTTACATAGTCAATTACTATTTCCATTTTATTATGTCAAGTTAGAAATAATTGAATACCATGGTTAACCTTAAAGGTTACATCAGAAAACATTACACCAATATCATATGCCAATGCATGCCTTGTTTAAATTAACTTAAATTTATCTACAGTTAAGGTGTGGGATACTTTTCTTCCAAATAACTCCATTGCCTCCATCAAGCCCTTCCTCAAATATTATCTTCTCAGTGAGGCTTTTTTTTTTAAATTTTTTTTTAACGTTTACTTATTTTTGAGACAGAGAGAGACAGAGCATGAACGGGGGAGGGTCAGAGAGAGAGGGAGACACAGAATCTGAAACAGGCTCCAGGCTCTGAGCAGTCAGCCCAGAGCCCGACACGGGGCTTGAACTCACGGACCGTGAGATCGTGACCTGAGCCGAAGTCGGACACTTAACCGACTGAGCCACCGAGGCGCCCCTCTTCTCAGTGAGGCTTAATGTGACCATTGCAATCTGCAATTCCCATTCCCAGTCTCCATTATTGCATTTGGCAGAATACTTACCATTTCCTAATATACTATATAACTTACATATTTTTTATGCTTATTCTTTGTGGTCTGTCTCTCCTCATTCATTTGTGAGCCCCAGAAAAGCAAAACTCTGCCTCTTTTGTTCACTAATATCCGCAGGTTCTTAGGCCTGGTACATAATCAGCACATAATAAATACTCCTTGAATTCATGTATGCATGAATGGATGACTGAAATTATAACACTAAGACTCATATAAAAAGGATGAATGACCTCATAAAAATCTGAAGTCTGAGTTGAAACAGTTGGCAAAATTGGTGGAAATCACTAGTTTCAGAAATCATTTGACAAAATAAATGGTGCAATGATTTTATTTATTTTTGTGTCTTGGTTATTTAAATATACACATTTTAGGCTTTTCATCTATGACACATTTGTAGCCTATTTAAGTGCATCTCACAATTTAAATTTTTACAAATAGTTAACTATCTATGTGTTTATTATTTATTTTGACAAAACTTCTTGCAACTTTTGTACATGCTTGTGAATCCTTAGTTATAACTTGCATGTTTAGCTTTCCAATCACCTAAAAGTTGATGCAAACTGTTTTCTTTCACTGTATACAATCAGCCTATAGGGAATCTATATTATTAGGAGAAAATGGGAAGTCATGAAAGAAAATTATAAGATTTGGTGTTGAGGAATTCTCAATGAAAACTTTCATTTAACAGTCTGCCAAGCAGAATCATCTTCAGGAGTTATGAATTTCTTGGCTGGTCTTCCTGGAAGCCGGAAATGAACCTTTCTTTGATTGAACGTCTCCACAAATGGGACCATTAAAATTTAATGGAAGAATAAATAATGGCACAAAGTCAAATGCTACAAAATCAAATGCTACATTGCATGACATTAGTTCTAAAATTCCGATTTCTTTTTGAAAAATGCTAAAAGAAGTTATTTTGTTCATTGCTTTTCTAGATTTCAAGATTATTATCTCAATATTCTAAACCTTTCTCATTTCTTCAATACTTGGCAACTTCATAGAACTGGAGAGTTAGCAGTATTTGAGAGGCCAATCCATATGAATTAGGCAGTCTTTAACCTTAACACCAGTACCAGATTATTCTGAAAAGGTTTACATTTTACAAGCTCTTATAGTATTTTCTTCCAGCATTAAATATTTCCAGGTCAATTCATAAAACATCTACTGTGATGGCTTCATAAATGCAACATCATATGTGGAATGCTTCTCGAAAATGCATATATTAAAAAATATATATATTCTGTGAATAGCTAAAATCCACATTCCAAAAATTTATGAAATCCATACTTATTTTCTTTGCTGTTTAGGGGAGAGTATACCCTGGGGTAACAGCCACCAGGAAATGTATATAAAGTTTTTTAGTCCTTATCTTTCCTCTTCTTCCAGTCCTTCTACCAAGGGTACATCAGAGATGAGAAGAGAATTTACTGGTGATATGAGTGTTTATTTGTACATTGTTTAAATAAAACAGTTTGCCAGAACAACACACACTTTGCATATTTAGAATAAATCCACTGATATACCTAAATGTGCACGAAAGTCCTAAATCCTCCTGTTGATTGGAGCTAGAGAACATAGATTATGGATATCAAATCCCTTGTGAAAAGAGAGGGGAACTGGAATGGAGAGCAGGAATACTTTTATGTTTCATCCTATCAGATTTCTAAGCTACAAAAGACTCTAGATAAAAGACATATTGGTTTTTAAATTAAAAGGAAATATTAGATATGATCCATGTCTATATATGGACATTCTTTCTCAACAGTACCATCAAGTTGGCTAGAAAGGGTTCATGTGGGAAGAATTCTATATAACAATGTCTGAAATTACATTATATTTATACTATCATTTTCCACAATTCTGTGGCTTTCCTCCCTTTTGCTTCTAATAGCAAACATATAATTAAAGAAATAAGAATGTTTTATTTAATATTTTGGGGGAAAACCTCAGTTTTTTTCCAGATATCACCCATCTATTATAACTTATTTTTCAAATGGATTGAAAGAACATGATCTTTGCAGAAGTAGCCATTGTTAAGAATCCGGGCCAATGAATCTGTCTGTGAGAGAAATTACCACATCCCTGAGAACACTAACTTTTTTCTTAAACTGTTACACTCTTGTTGTGTGTGTGTGTGTGTGTGTGTGTGTGTGTGTGTGTTTCCTCTCCCATTCTCTATGCTTTGTCTATCCCTTTTCAATTCTTTCTTCTCCTTCTACCCCAAAGTCATGGGGAACATGGACAAGAAAACAGGAAAATAGGTAAGGAATCATTTGGACAACTTTTCTCTACCGAAGCCTTTGGTTTCACTTCAGTTAAGGGCAGCCTTGATGTGTTTTATAGCATTTTCTTTCTACAATATCTATAGATTCTTCTTACATTGGTGCACAATAAATAATGTGTGTCTTGGGTGCTGACTCAGAAAAAAATGCAACTGGAAACGGGGAGAAAAATATATAGCTATTGTTTTCACTATACATAATACTATAGCATGGTATCTATTTATTTTGAACTCACTAGAACTAAAGAAATAAAGACAAGGGAATAGAATGCCCAGCTTACAGGGGCACCTGGGTGGCTCAGTCAGTTACGCGTCCAACCTTGGCTCAGGTCATGATCTCACTGTTTGTGGGTTCGAGCCACACATTGGGCTCTGTGATGAAGCTCAGAGCCTGGAGTCTGCTTCAGATTCTATGTCTTCCTCTCTTTCTGCCCCTCCCCTGCTTACCCTCTGTCTCTTTGTATCTCTCAAAAATGAATAAACATTTAAAAATTAAAAAAAAAAAAAAAGAATGCCCAGCTTCCAGATACCTTCTGCTGAAACACATGTGAGCACATAGATGCCACGTTAGAAAAGAACAGGTGGTACCTCAATGACAGGTTTTTCTGGATGGCAATGGTTGATTATAACTCTGTTATAATTTCAAATGTTAATTTGGAAATCCCCAGTAGAATGTATGATTGATTGATTTGCTGATTGGAGATGGGGAAGTAAAGCCTTTGTTAAATGCATAAGGACTGCAAAAAGGGAAACCTTTGAGAAATTGGCAAGGCATTCCATTAAAAGCCAAGTGCAACAAAAGAGAAATTTATTTTACAACAGGGAAAAACTTTGGAAAGGGGAGTGAAGAGGAGTGAAAGTAATAAAATAGCATAGACATGCTGACCTTGACCCAGTGCTATTTGTGCAGCATCTGAAGAAGATAAAAAGTAAATAAAAACTGATGACATGTGCTAGAAGGGTTAAGACACTCAAATCAGAAGGAAAAGTAAGAATATGGGAGAAGGGTAGAGAAAAGTCGGAAGATCAAGAACTTTGGAAACAAACAGGGTTTCATTTATAAACCAGTGAGCCAGTCTGACAGGTGAGGCGGGCTGAGGCACTTGAAAGATCTTATTCAGTGGCTGGCATTACTGAATGCCCAGCTGGGTCCGAACAAGAGTTGTTTTAAACAGGGACATTGTTCTAAAGAAATCTTAAGTTTCATTGGCCCTCCAATGAAGCCTTATAAATCTTGAACAGCATCAATATTCACCAACCACCTGCAATCAGCATTACTCTAGAATTTGCTAGACACAGCATGTCCTTGACAGGGAATATTTTAATTTGGATGGCTGGCCCTCTACTCAGGACTTACGTATATTGATGATATGCAAATCAGTTCAGTTCAGAAGCTGTCCCCTCAATAGCATAAATTAAGTGTATCCTATCATGAGGATTATCTCGGAAAGAGAGAATGTCACCCTCAAAATGCCTATGGCCTAGAGGTGAACAGTCAGCAGTCTCTGAGTGAGGGAGAGTGAAAAACAAAGAGTATTTCATCACTATTGACTGGCTGGCTGCATTCTTCTTTAGGTTAAATGCTTGATTACTTACATAAAATATCTTTGCTCAGAAAAACTTTCTTTCCAACATCCGTGCAGCCAGACAAGAGATTCAAAGATAGCACTTTGATCAAGTGTCCCTGATACCGTAACCTTTATGTTAACATTGCATATTTCATTGAGAAATGATGACCCCTAGCAGAGGACATGTGTTTTGTACTAGTGAGAATAGATTTGTGACTTTCTGTTACACATTCTAGGTAACTTAGAGTTTATAAAGAGCTAAAGTCTCCAAAGAGAAAGACCACAAGATTGTATGACAAATATAAGAAAAAGAAAACAGCTTTGTTGTTAGGATATCTTACCTATGACAGATTTTCAAAAAGACCTTGTAAATCAGAGGCTGGAATTACATGATTAAAGGTAATTCAGATATAACTCATTCTACAATGCAATTTAAAGGCATTTCCCATTAAGTTTGCAATTCCTTCCAATACATGTTATCCAGACAGCTTGTTAGGATACTATCAATGAAAAATAATTTTTAAAGTCTGGATTTAATAACAGATAAAGGGAAATGGTGAGACTATTCTTGAAGCCTGATTACAAGTGGTGAACGTGTGTGAGGTGGTTGAATTCATTATTCATGATGCCACAAGAGTTGAAGAAAACTGAGGTGCTCACAGTGAGGCACATGGACAAGTCAAAGGAGATAGAAGTCCTGGAGTCCCGCACAGCTTTTAGAAGCTTTGAAGTAAGTAAACATACAACAATATTGAATGGAGAAGGCATAAATAGAACATCATCTCTGCCAAGACAGATATGCATCAACCAAGTACGAGGCATACTTGGAAGGATGGAGGGAGGCAAATGGAAGTGGAGGTCAGAGATTAAAAGAAAAATTTTAAATAATGTGAATCAAGAAAGGAACTTTCATTTTCTGATGATGATGTGCCCCCAAAAATGAAGATCATGAAGAACTCAATTCTTCGGACCTGTGGTTCAGAACACCACCACCATCAGCCGCACCAACAACAAAAGGTTATGAAACCTGAGATTCTGCAAGGTTATGAAGTGAGATCTTGCCCTCACTCCTCCCAATACCATCTATGGGGCAGAGACTGCGAAAGTGGAGAACATGGCTGCGGTTCCCAACATTTGTTCTGGATTCCACAGAGTTGTGCTAAAATGCTAGGTTTCACCATTGTGTGTTGATTTAGAAGTCTAGACATGGCCCAAGAACCCACTGTGTAACACCTCAGATGATTATGATGCTACTGGTTCATGGAATACATCTTGAAAAAATAATACCACAAAAGAGAGAGAGAGAGAAAGAGAGAGAGAGAGAGAGAGAGAAAGAAAAGAAAAGGAAGAAGAAAGAAAGAAAGAAAGAAAGAGAAAGAAGAGAACAGAAAGAAAGAAAGAAAGAAAGAAAGAAAGAAAGAAAGAAAGAGGGAGGAGATAAATTGCTCACTAATTGCAAAGGTATTTATCTCTTGTGCTAATGAAAGCAACAGGGGTTCCAAAAAAGGGGGTGAAGGGGCCAAACTATGTGTCAATATGAATTTGTGCCAATAACAAGTGTAGTGAATTACGACAATGTCTTTTATAATTAAAGATTATGCTAAAATTACAAAAGATATTTTTTAAAGAATATGACTTACTTTATTTCCTTTTATTTTTCTGTTCATTTTTCCTTTCTTAGTATTCTTTCCTCATTAGCTATAATCAGTTATAACAGGTAATATCCAGAAAAAAGTACTGCTCTACTCAAACATTTTAAGATTAACTCTTTTGTTACACTATGACTGTTAAGGGCCAAATGAAGACAGAAAGAGGATTCCAAGATTGCACTTAGGATATATACTTTAAATAAAATCTACAAATATTGCTCGTAAAATTATAATGTTGCCCTCACCATTTTTATCTTATTTCTATCAACTAATGCGAGTTTTGTACTTGATGCTTGTGAACTTGGAGCCCCAGATAAAAGCTTATTCTTTCAACTGCCAAGCAACCATAAGGTGAGACACCTGTTTATGTCAAATAAGCGCAACATTACTTTAGCTCTCAAAGGGCTTTATCTTGATTAGAAACCAAAACCTCTATCAAGAATTTGGGGACATGGGGCACCTGAGGGGCTCAGTTGGTTGAGTGTCCAACTCTTGATTTTGGCTCAGGTTATGATCTCACAAGGGATGGAGCCCTGTGTTGAGCTCTGTGCTAATAGTGCGGAGTCTGCTTGGGATTCATTCTCTCTCTCTCTCTCTCTCTCTCTCTCTCTCTCTCTCTTTCAAAATAAATAAATAAATAAATACATAAGCATTAAAAAAAAGAATTTTGGAACAGCACAGCCAGCATCCAGAAGAGGGTATGCCCATAAGTATGTTAACATGAACATGGTCTGCAGAGCCTTGGACTGATTTCAGAGCTTGAGAAAGGGAAAGGGAGGAAGGGGGAGCAGATGTCCTTACTCCTAAACTGGGTTCAGATGGCCTCTATAAGGACTTGCTCCCATGAATCTCTACAGATAATAATGAGGAATTTCTATCAGGGACTTGCTAAAGACAAAACACTTTTTTTGAGCATGTATTTACATTAACTTATTTAATCTTCACAGCAACTCTGAGGTAGTTACTGTTATGCCCGTGTTATAAATTAGAAAGCCAAAATTCATAGTAGATTGAATGTATTAATAGTAGATTAAACTATTGGATATGAACTCAGTGCATATCTGACTGCAGATATGCTTTTAAAACTGTATTCTAAAATAAAACAACAACAACAACAAAAAATAGCAAAACGCCCTAAATTCTACTCCTCAGTATTCTCCTCCATTTTGGATGTAATCTAAACTTTTCCTAGAAGGGAGATGGTTAAAGATCTTACAAAGGCTATTGTTTGGCATCCCTATCTTCCAGCTGCAAATTTTGACAATGAGTCCACATCTGTAATACACACGATATGGATAATCTGGTACCCAGGGAGCAATGGAAATCCAAAAACATATATATTTTTTGGTAACTTATTTCTTAGTCTTTTAATTTTCTGAGATGTATGAATAACAACATTAAAGATTCAATTTTTAAAATGAAACCGGTCTTCAATTTTAAAAGCTGCCTTCTATTTTAAGGTTAGTTAAAAAGTCAAGAAATAAAAAGCTCTGTGTTTTGGTACTTGAGTCAGTGTGGAATCACTGTCGGTCTTCTGGGCAATAGTTTCAGTTTTTTTGAAGTTTCATGTAGATGCTGTTTGCATCACCTTTTTAAGCTGGAAACACACCAGTGCATAAGTGCCTTTGTGACTCGTGTGCTCCAGCTGAAAGTGGAAAGTGATACTTATTCTTTTAAAGTATAAGATGACCAGGGGAAATAAATTATTAGTACTTAGAGCCTTGGACGTTATGATAAATTCCAAAATAAAATCTTCAGAATCACATTTATCGACTGCTCTAAGGTTAAAGCATACTTTCTTAAAAACACTCTGGTCAGAAAGCAAGATTATTTTATATTTTCATTTTGGAAAGTTCTTTGCAGCTTTGTTAATTTGGGGGAATATCTGCTCATCCACCATGACTCTGAAGTATAAAAATTCCTTAATTTTCCCAACCATACACTATTGTACCTTGTAATAGTAATTATCAAACCAAATAACATTCTTAATTTATGTAATGGTCAGTCCCACCAGAGTTAGCCACTTGAGGATGAGTATCACATTATATTTTTGTATCCCTAGCATCTGGTAGAGTGCTGGCCATAGCGGGTACTTCATCAATGTGTCTTGTATGGAGTTGTGGACCTAGTTACTGAGAGGCAGTAAAAGTGTAAAAATACTTCATGTCTAGGAAAGGAAGTTAAATAAATCCATAACAAAATAAAGTCAGAAAGTTGATTTTAGGATTGAGTGTTTGATCCATTTGTTGACTGGATTGTTTGAAAATTCTCAAATACTGATAAGTAATATTATTTTCTTAGTATCTGTTTCTATTTCGACATATATAAATAACAACAGCAAGCACTAATGTTTGTTGGGTGCTGAGTATTTGCCTATATTATATTAAACACTTTGAACATAAAATAGGACCTTATAAGGAAGGTCCTTTTATTAATTCCATTTTCTAAGTAAGCAAGTTGAGACAGAGAGGTTAAATAACTTACCCAAAGACAAAGTGCCAGTAAACTGAGGAACTTTATCAACTAGACAATCTGGTATGAGTTTCTCCAAGAGCCTAAATTTTTCTGCAGATGTTCTGAATTCTGTGTAGCACTACCCCATTTTCTTCAGTATTGGAAAATGATGAGTTCTTGAAACAGCTGAAACAAACCCAATCACCTTCTTTGCTTAGCTCAGCCTCCCCCCAAAACACACAGGCATTTGACATCCCTTCATCTGAGTTTTATACAAAACCACAAATAGAAAAATAAAGGGCATTCCAATGTAGAGCATACAATCACATGTCTTTAGTTCCTCTCCACTTTTAGCCTGGTTTCCTATGAAAAAAGGACTTGTAAAACCACTGGGTCTTTGTGGGGTGTCTTCCTTACTCCATCTTCATTCCTCCCTTTACCACCACCATCAAAAGAAATAGTCCTGGCAGTTAAAAAGAAAAGAATTGCTGTTTCCTGGACATCTGGCCTATTTTGCTTTCCTTCCAGGAATTAATGAGATGCTAAGCATCACCTGTTTACCGATCTCTGTCCTCTGTCCAATTTATCATCATCTGTGGTCTCACAAGGGAATGTCATAAAAACGTTTTAATTTGAGAGTATAAAGAGATGCAGTACAAGTAGGAAAGCCTGGAAATTAAACCAAATGATATTTATAGTGTGAATCTTAACAGTGAAATCATATAGACAACTAGGTATGCTTTTTATTTGCAATAAAGTCACAGGAAGCAAAACTTTCAACAATCAATTTGCCCACAAAGAAACTCAAAGATACCACAACATTACTTCCTTAAATGTGACAAGAAGTATACCATCCACTGGGGAAAATAAAAGAAGCTATGTATTGGAAATATAAAAAAATTCAGAAATCTTTAAATTACACTATTCTTTTAGAACCTACTAAATAAATAAAGTAAGAAATGTAAAAACAGAAATCACAGGGGCGCCTGGGTGGCTCAGTTGGTTAAGTGTCCGATTTCGGCTCAGGTCATATTCTCACGGTCTGTGGGTTCGAGACCCACATCGGGCTCTGTGCTGACAGCTCAGAGCCTGGAGTCTGCTTTGGATTCCGTTTCTCCTTCTCCCTCTGCCCTCCCCCACTCATGTTCTGTCTCTCTGTGTCTCTTAAAAATGAATAAATGTTAAAAAAAATTTTAAATAAAAAAAACAGAAAGAAATCACACATTTATATTTCATCTTTCAAATGACTGTTTCATTTTTTAAAAAGATATTAATTGGCCCACAAAATAAAATGCTTTGCGCCTTTCTATCTGAAATATGAAAGAAAGCAACTCGGGGGAAAAGGTAGACTACAGTCCACAGCTTTTCTTCTGTTTTATACACTCTCTTAGAGCTGTAAGACAAGGATTCACACTGTACCTGACAAAGCTGGCTTATTTTTCTCCTCCCCCTTCGCATGTGTCCCGTGTCTCCCAGTTACTCTCTAAACACAGAGAGACTCATGGTGCTGCTATTTAGCATTACTCCCAATAAGCTGAATGCCTGTCAGTGACACTAAGAACAATCATGATCTTATAGAGCTTTAGAGTTTATGAAGTACTCTCACATCAATTATTTCATTCTGTCCTAAAAGCAATGACATCCTTGTCTTATTTTCTAAATACCATTTTTTACTAAAAGGAACCAGAACTTCTTCCAAAAAAGTGGCTGAACCCAGGGCTGCAGCAGGGAAAGTACAAAGAGTCCCTGGAAATCTTGTTGTGTCAGAAAGCAGAGACTGGCTGAAGGATTAATGGGGCTTATCAAAAAGACAGCACTGCTGTCTCAGAGGGGCTCCCAATGGCCAAATTTGGGTGAATTTAGGCATCAAATATAATAATGATGGCACTAAGATTGTAGGACATCAAATCAAAGAAAACCCATGAGTCTATAGAGATCCCCTAAAGAGGGCAGGGGGAACAGATGAAGGGAGGGAGGGAGGAAGAGAAAGAGAGAGTCAGAAGAGGGAAAGAACCCTAGAGGAGAGGAGTGGTGTTAAAGTCTTTTTTTAGAGAAGAATGCTAGTTACAAAAAGTAAAAAGAATGATTTTTTTTTTTCAAGTCACCAGCATACCCCCAATATATGAGCGACAAAAGCAGGAATCATGAATGCATACTAAACTACTGGGTGAAACATTGCTAGGAAACAGGATATTCCCATGGCCTCAAAGTATCACCCAGTTTTCTTCTTTGTTACAGAGGGAGAAAGGCATTTTTATAGGTAATTGCCAGGGAGTCCCAATATCACCTATTCTCTCCCGAAATATATACTCTGAACACAATCACGAGGAAGCAAACAAAAAGTTCATCACGTGATAGTTTGCAAGTCACCTGGTATGGAATTACCAGAAACATTAATGTCATGAAAGGAAAAAAAAAAAAAAAAGAAAAAAGAAAGAAAAAAAGAAAGAAAAAGGTAAGGGGCCTCTACTACATTAAAGGAGACTAAAGAGACATGGCAACCTTAACTGTCTCTTGGATTAAAAAAAAAAAAAGGAATAAAGGACATTTTGGGGACAACTGAGGAAATTTGAATATGGGTGGTATACTACATAATATTATTGAGTAACTGTTAAATTTCTTGGCTTTGATAATGGTACTGTGGTTATGAGAATGGTCATAACATGGCACCATGTTAATTAGTGAATCTACTACAAACACATAGACATTCATCCTACCATTCTTTCAACTTTTCTGTAGCTGTAAAATTATTCAAAACTAAAAGGTGGGAGTAAAGATGTCGTTTATGTTCCAAAGAGCTCACAATAAAGTGGTGAAGAAAGGTATGTAAAAGTTGTTTACAGTTCAATGTGGTAAGCTCTGCAAGAGTATCTCCTACGGAGCCATGAGAGCACAGAGGAAGATGAGATGGATTCTAACCTCAGGATCCTGAGACCCTGTTCTAAGCTTCTCCCACCCTCACACGCTGTTCCTGGACTTTCACCTCTAGTCACTCAACCGCTTATCTTTACCTGCCTGATAAAAGGAAATCTAATCTAAGCTGAAGACCATCTGGCTTATTCTCAGCCCCCAGGCCCCTTTAGATCCAAGCGGTCTCAAGATACCCAGGACAAAGAACTCCTTTTACAGACAAAGTTTGGTGTTTGTAAACTCACATGGAAAAAAATTAGGTGGGCCTTCTAGCAATGCTTGAGACTGGAGTTGGATAGTAGCTGTACTGGAAAAGGCCTTCACACAAGATTCACTCTTGACTGGATTATACTCCACGACTTAAAACATAGCAGAAAGACAACAATTATTTTCCTGCCATTTACCTTTGTATTATCTGGAAGAACCGGACAATGGTCTTCTCTTCTTACCAGAAAGGTGATTTTGCTATCAGAGTGACACTGAAGTTTTTGTACTCTTAATGAGGCCTAAGTGGTCACATTTTGTGAATAAGAAACTTCCGTAAGTCTGTTGTTTGATCTCACAATTGGAAAGAAGTCATAAGATTCAAGGATTCATGTGAACCTCAAGATTATTTTGTTGAATGCACTTTTAATTGACAGTAAATGTGAGATCATAGATTTTTCAAAGTCTACTGGGGGTTATTTATTTCTTAACTAGATTAATTTTTTATTTTTTTAATTTTTATTTATTTTTTTAACGTTTATTTATTTTTGAGACAGAGAGAGACAGAGCATGAACGGGGGAGGGTCAGAGAGAGAGGGAGACACAGAATCTGAAACAGGCTCCAAGCTCTGAGCGGTCAGCACAGAGCCCGACGCGGGGCTCGAACTCACGGACCGTGAGATCATGACCTGAGCCGAAGTCGGACGCTTAACCGACTGAGCCACCCAGGCGCCCCAGATTAATTTTTTAAATTAAGATTTTAATTTTTTTTAGAGCAGCTTTAGGTTTATAGCAAAATTGAGGGGAAAGTATTGAGAATTCCTATATATAGCCCCTGCCCCTACACATGCATAGCCTTCTCCATTATCCATATCCCCCACTAGAGTGGTTACAATTAATGCAACTATTCTGACTCATCACAATTACTCAAAGTCCATAGTTTACATTATTGTTCACCTCTTTATGTTTTAGTCTATGGGTTTGGACAAATGTATACTGACATGTATCCAACATTATTGTATCACATAGAGTGTTTTCACTGCCCTAAAAATTCTCTGGGCTCCATCTGTTCATCCCTCCTTCCACCCATCTCTCGGCCACCACTGATTTTTATACTGCCTCCATAGTTCTGCCTTTTCCAGAATTTGGAATAATACAGTATACACATAGCCTTTCTAGACTGGTTTCATTTATGTAGTAATATGTATTTAAGTTGAAGTTCTTCCATGTCTTTTAATGGCATGACAGCTCATTTCTTTTTAGCGCTGAATAATATTCCATTGACTTGGGTGTACCACAGTTCATTTATCCTTTCATCTCCTCAAGGACATCTTGGTTGCTCCCAAGTTTAGGTAATTATAAATAAAGCCTCTTAAAACATCCATAGGCAGGTGTTTGTGTAGACATTAGTTTTCAACTTGTTTGGGTAAATACCAAGGAGTATGATTATTGTATTGTTTAGTAAGACTATGTTTAATTTTGTAAGAAACCTCCAAACTGCCTTCCAAAGTATCTGTACCATTTTGCATTCCCATAAGCAATGATTGGGAGTTCCTGTTGCTCTATATGCTCACCAGTATTTGGTATTGTCATTGCTCCAGATTTTGGCCATTCTAATAGGTGTGTAGTGAAATCTCATTGTTTTTATTTGCATTTCTTTGATGATATATGATATGGGACATCTTTTCAAATGTTTATTTACCATCTGTATATCTTTTAAGATTTTTTCTTTTTTTTAAGCTTTAAATTTTTTTAAAGTAAACTCTATACCCAACATGGGGCTCAAACCCATGACCCCAAGATCAGGAGTCACATGCTCTGCTGACTGAGCCAGCCAATTGCCCCCCACCTGTCTATCTTTTTTGGTGAAGTGTCTGTTAAGGTCTTTGGCCCATTTTTTAATTGTGTTTTTTCTTATTATTGAGTTTTAAGAGTCCTTTTTGTATTTTGGATAACAGTCTTTTTATCAAATGTGTCTTTTGCAAACATTTCCTCCAAGTCTGTGACTTGTTTTCTCATTCCTTGACATTGTTCTTTACAGAATAAAAGTTTTTTTTTTATTTTAATGAAGTCCAATTTATCCATTATTTCTTTCATGAATCATGCCTTTGGTGTTGCATCTAAAAAGGCATCACTATATCCAAGGTCATCAGGGTTTTCTCCTATGTTATCTTCTAGAAGTTTTATGGTTTTGCATTTTACATTTAGGTTTGCGATCATTTTTGAGTTAATTTTTGTTAAGTGTGTAAAATCTATGTCTAGATTGTTTTTGCATGTGCACATCCAGTTATTCCGGCTCCATTTGTTGAAAAGACTATCTTTGCTCCATAGTATTGCCTTTGCATGTTTGTCAAAGATAGTGACTACATTTATATGAGTCTATTTCTAGGCTCTCTATTCTGTTCCATTGAGTTGTTTTTCTATTCTTTTGTCAATACCACACTGTCTTGATTACTGTAGCTTTATAGTAAGTCTTAAAATTGCATGGTTTCAGTCTTCCAACTTTGTTCTTCCTCAATGTTGTAATGGCTATTTTGGGTCTTTTGCCTCGCCATATAAACTTTAGAATCCCTTTGTTAATATCCACAAAATAACTTGCTGGGATTTTGATTGGGATTGCACTGAATCTATAGATCAAGTTGGGAAGATCTGACATCTTGACAATATTAAATCTTCCTATCCAAGAACTCTCCATTTATTTAGTTCTCCTTTGATATCTTCAATCAGAATGTATAGTTTTCCTCATATAGATATTATACATATTTTGTTAGAATTAAACCTAAGTTTTTCTCTTTTTTGTATGCTAATGTAAATGGTATTGTGTTTTTAATTTCAAAATCCACTTGTTCATTGCTGGTCTATAGGAAACCAATTGACTTCTATATATTAACCTTATATCTTACAACCCTGCTACAATCACTTACTGGTATAGGGGGTTGTTTTTTTTGTGTGTGTTTGTTTGTCAATTCTTTTGGATATTCTACACAGATGATCTGTGAATAAAGACAGTTTTATTTCTTCCTTCTCAATCTGTGCACATTTCTTTTCCTTTTCTTATCTTACTGTATTATCTAGGACTTCCAGTACTATGCTGAAAAGGAGTGGTGAGAGGGGGCATTTTTGCCTTATATCCGATCTTAGTGGGAAATGTTCACGTTTATCACTATTAACTATAATGTTAACTGTATGTTTTTTGTAGATATTCTTTATCAAGTTATGAAGATGTTAAATTATTTTTAATAGTTCAAAAGAAAATGTCTTCAGTTAAACTAGAAGATTCAAATAATATTCATTTTCTCATCTAGAGGACTTCACATACAGTGCCCACCAGCATCTTTCTTGATCTGAATAATCTATAATTCTAATCTACACATATAACAACTAATCATATTTCCTTTAGGAGAATAACCAGCACTGCACTTAAATTCTTGCTTTTTTTTTTTCTTTTGTACTCCTTAACAATTTTTTTTTTAAATCAACACCAGAGGCACAATTTTTCACATGTGATTTATAAATACATTTACCTTTAAGAGTTTTTATTTTTATTTTTTTAATGTTTTTTTTATTTTTGAGATAGAGAGAGGGAGAAAGCACGATTGGGGAAGGGACAGAGAAAGAGGGAGACAGAGGGTCTGAAGCAGAGCTGACAGCAGAGAGCCCGATAACAGGGCTCGAACTCATGAACCATGAGATCATGAGTTGAGCCGAGTCGAATGCTTAACCGACTGAGCCACCCAGTCACCTAACTTTAATAATTTTTAGAAGGCAGGTTAGAGCAATTATGGATTTTGTATGCCAACACAGGCTGCAATGCTTATATGCTGAGTTACCTCTAGTTGAAATATTTCTTTCAATTTTGATTGTTTTTTCCACTGTGTTGTTCTTTTTAATGAACCAGATTATGTTGCTGTGTGTGTGCGTGCGTGTGTGTGTGTGAGAGAGAGAGACAGAGAGAGAGAGGTGTATGTGTGTGTGTGTGTGTCTGTGTGTCTGTGAGAGAGAGATAGAGAGAGAGAGGGAGAGAAGGAGGCGCATCAAGCTAAAATTTGGCACTATTTTTTTCTTGGTCCCTATGTTTCTCTCTAAGCAGTAGAGGGCAGAACTGTTGTGCATACTATGTGCCAGATACTGTGCTCTGCACTTAACAAGGCTCAGGTAATACAGGTTTCCCACACTATCTAAAAGTAGAACATTCCTACAAAATCTTTTGTAAGCCAGAATGTGATAAAGTGAAGAAGCAATTACCATTAACTTATACGGAAAAAAATTTTAGAGCGTTCCTGGACCTCTGAAATAACCTCTTGGCTTTTCTGATACCTTAGGACACATCTTTGCTAACTGATGCACAAATGAATCAAGACACAGTACAAAGCTATGGGGGCTTGATGCTGAGATGCGCAGTGTGGTTCCTGGGGAAGAGCTTGGCAGAGGCCACACTCACTATTTGGAGCACATGCTGCCTCTATAATGGCTCACTGCAAAGCAAATGCTGGACGCTATTTTTTCTTTTCACCTTTTTTTTTTTTTTTTTTTTTTTTTTTTGTAAAGGCAAAATTCCTCTTCAGATTTCTTTTGGTTAGCAAACACAGGCACTGATATTGGCCTTTGCATAACAGCAAAGCAGTAAAACATGAACTTTCAAAAAGCAGAGGATACCTTACTTACAAAATTTAGGAGGCAGCACTGTAGTTATCTCCATTTCACAGATATTGAAACTGAAGCACAAAAAAACTAAGTAACTTGCCCTCCAAAAACAATAAACAGTAGGACTACAAATCATAAAAGAAAGAATGCTTTAACACAATTCTACGTTTCCAATTTCTTCTCAAGTAGAAAATGTAGTTTTCCCAGAATTAACACCATTAATAAGATAGAACACAACTGTTAAACCCTAGCTGTGTATAACTGACATGTGTTAACAACTGCAGAAGCGGGGGCGGGGGGCGTCTGGGTGGCTCAGTCAGTTAAGCATCCAATTTCAGCTCAAGTTATGATCTCATGGTGCATGAGTTCAAGCTCCCGCATCAGGCTCTCTGCTGTCAGCCCAGAGCCTGCTTCAGATCCTCTCTGTCTCTCCCTCTCAATGCCCCTACTCCCCACCAAGAATAAATAAACATTTAAAAAAATAAAAAAAATAATAAGACTTTTAAATTTATTCTTGAGTGAAGGATGGGAGTGGAATGTCAGCACTCACCAGTTTATGAAGAATATTAGATATTACTTGGGTTCCCCAGCTAGCCCACAGAAATCTATTTAACTCACATGTGGTTGAATCATAGTACAAATCTGAGATGAAACTGTTTTGGGGGAGCACTATGCCTGGAACACCCTAATGGCTTCACAAATGCTGAATGGATGAATCAAAGAAAGAAACAGTTGTAAATAAGGAGACAAAGTTGAGTTTCTGTTTTGACTTTTTGTACTGAAAACTAATAGATAAGCATCTTTGTTATTTAAAAAAATAAAACTTTTCCTGTATTTCTCTATGCTCTCAATGTCTAACTTACTTTACTTCCAGCCCAACTGTACGTTCGAATCTCAATAAAAAATCCCCTTCAGGTCTGTCCACCCTCCTTACATTTTCCATTAAACTAAATTGCCTAGCTCTCAGACTGCATTAAAACTCTCTTCCACAGTAAAGTCTACCTGAGTATTAAAAATAAATCAATAACTGAATTAAATGGATGTTTGCTAGCATCTTCGCTTTCTAAGAATATATGAATTTTTTAAAAAAACTTTATTTATTTATTTACTTACTTACTTATTTACTAGTCTCTACACCCAATGTGGGACTCAAACTCACAACCCTGAGATTCAGAGTCACATGCTTTTCTGATAGAACCAGCTAGGCTGGTTCTACATGCATTTTTTTAAAGGGAAATCAATTTTTATCAGATGTTTTCTATCAAATGAATACCCATGGTTGAATTCAAGGCAGTAACAGAGATTCAAACAAAAAGCAGACATACTACCATAAAATTAAGAATAATCATGATTACAATGGGCACTTTTGTTGTCTTCTGGTACACATCATGTGCTATTTCCTAGTTTTTCAGTTAGAAGTCCTGTGAATCAAGGCTGTATAATTGTTTTTGCCCCTTCAATAACTAACCTGAAGTTCTTCCCAACACTTCAAATCCTTTCTAAAAAAAGGCTGAGAATAAGCAAGTAAATAAATAAGTGTGTGTGTGTATGTGTGTGTGTGTGTGTACAGATCGACACACACAGTTCAGTTCAGTGCCTCCATGAGATTTACCAGAAGCACCCAAAGCAAACAGCCCAATGTTCCCACATAAAATTTATCAAACAAACATTAAATACATTTCTGGGGTTTCATATGTATATATAAAATCAAACAGCTATTGCTTGTTTATATCCTGTGGGCTCAGTTTACCTGTTATTAAAATAAATTGAAAATTTTAATACCAGAATATGCCATGGTTCTATTTGCCTGAATTGTGTACCCTCAAGGAGAGGGAGAGTGGGAGGTAGAGGTGGGGGATGGGTACACATAGCTAGAATGGTGGTGGGCTTAATTTGGAAGGGACAGAAGAAGAGCAGAGGAATCCTCCTGAAGACAACCTCGCTTTCCTGGGCTATAAGGCTGAGGCAAGTCAGGGTCTAGTAGACAAAGGTTAGACTTAAATACCCAAGAGACTGAATTTAAATGCTCCATTAGAGACCAGAAATAGATATTATGAGGTGCCTGAGTGGCTCAGTTGGTTGGGCATCTGACTCTTGACTTTGGCTCAGGTCATGATCCCAGGGTTGTGGGATCAAGTCCCAAGCCCTGCTCTGTGCTGAGCGTGGAGGCTGCTTAAGACCCTTCTGCTCTGGCTCACACGTGCTTGCTCTCTCTCTCTCTCTCTCTCTCTCTCTCTTAAATAAATAAATAAATAAACAAACAAACAAACAAATTTAAAAAAATAGAAATAGATACTGTATTGAGAGGCAAAGATCCAAAAGATCTTGAGCTGAATTAGAGGTGTGCATTTCTGTCCATGCCTTTGTTCTCAGTAGGTTGCACAGTGAGACAGGCACCTGGAGGCCGTCACCTTGAATACACCCATCTGTGCCCAGGCCCATGTGTGTGTGCTGGGCTGGCTTCTACCTGCCTGCAAGAGCCAGCCATGTGCTTCTCTCCCTAACTCTGTGGCCAGTGACATGATGGCACCATGAAATCAGCCACAGGAGGAGGATTTACACACAGAAACCCACTAACTCTACAAATTGGAATTGTTTTCTTCTTGCTGCACCCGCCTTCCCCTTTCAGAGTCAGTTTACCAATACCAGCATGCTATTGATTCTCAAAAGTTTGAGAGTCTTCCTTTGGACACATTCTTACACTTCTTTCAGCAGTGGTGACAATCCCAAATGCCTCACTTACAGATGAGGACAAGTTAATTCAAATGGTAAGGACAGTTCAAAAACAAGAGTAATAGAGGCATAAAAACAGGAAAAATTACTTGAAATGACTTGGACTTCAAAGGAGTAGTTCCAATCAGTGGCACCACTACTCTTAAGTGGTGGATTTAATGGCAGCAATGACAATCAGGGTGGTCATTTGCCCCTGAACATCATCATATTGTTTTGGGTATGTTACCTCCTATGTCCTCGATGCGAATCTTGGAAAGGTGCTGGGCCCGGTACTGTTTTCTTCCCACACATCCCTTCATCAGCTTAGACTTCTGGTTTCTGCACAAGGCAACACCAGGAGCCATGCTGCATGATTTCTAGTACAGGAGTCTTCTCCCTACACCACACTACCTCCTAGAAATAAATGTGTGTTGTTGTTTCATGTTTTCACTCTGTTTTGTGAGGACTCCACACTCTCAAACCATGTTTGTTAGATTTTTAAAAATCCTCCAAGTTAAATTAATTTTAATTTTAGTGAATCTTAAAAATCCTTTAAAAGCAGGCTTTGGTCATTTATGTGGGATTTTTAAAAGAAGAGATCGTATGGAAAAGGTCGCAGTGACAGACATGGCAAGAAAGGTGAGGCCACTGGGTTGCTTTCTTCACTCTAAACTCTGATGTTATTAAGAGCATAAATTCAACATTACTTAAATATATTATGTTCCTGGCACTGTGCTAAGTCTGCCTCTAGCCTTAAAAATAGAAATAGAGGGAATGGATGCAGGAAGTTGTTATAAGCGAGGGTTCCAAATGGACTAAAAGACATTTTTGTTCCTAACAGGTTAAGGTTTGAAACTTTACAGTAAATTGGAAATAGTAAAAAGAGCTAAGACTGTCTATAATGAAGTCTCATTTTATTATAAATATTTTTATTTATAGAAGTTCCTATCCATAATTTAACAATGGGGAAAAAATGGAATATATGCTTTAAAGAAACACATATGCATCTTTTTGCCTAGGCAGAAACTTCATGTGCCATGACTCCATAACAGAAATAACTCATAGATCCAAAAGTGTACTTATTCATTTAGAGCCATTTAATTTTACTGGCAGCATGGTATACTGAGCAGTGCATGGCTGTGGGATGAGTCTTAAGTTTAAAATTGAGTTCCGTTATTCGCTAGCTGTAAAGCCTGGGGGAAATTAAGTAGCCTAGACTTAATAAATCCCTACTTCATAAGATCATTATATGAAATAAATAACTTGATGTGCCCAAAGTAATAGTACATCCTACCCTCCCCATAAAGTTAGTCCTCTGTCTTTCTTAATAATTGGCCATGCCATACTCTGGTTTCACCTGCATTAGACTATGCATATAACGAAATTATCAAAATGTATTTTAAGACAGAACAGGCACACTAGAACTCTCTGGGCTCCATGCAAGAACATGATAAACACATTCCAAACTAAAACATTTTTGAATAATTATGAAATTTATCTTATCAGGTGAATGCAATGGGCTTCCCACAGTGAATAAAGTAATGTAAGAAAATAATGCAATATAAGGAAATGCTTCTAAAAGACAACATTGTATGTATGCCACTTTTCAAAGAAATATAATAAAAATTGACAGATGAAACTGGGAAAACTAGCTCATCAAAAATAAACACGGAGAAGAGGAGCACTATTAGGACAGCACCTTTTCTTACCCAGATGATGTTTTTTAACAGAAATCCACAGACAAACTATTTCCATCTAATAATGCCAGGTACGCTCCTTTCTTGCAGCTCTCAATTTTCCACAGATAAAAAAGGGGTGCCTGGGTGGCTCAGTCACTTAAATGTCTGGCTCTTGATTTCAGCTCAGGTCATGCTCTCGTGGATTGTTCAGTTCGAGCCCTGTGTCGGGCTCTGTGCTGACAGCATGAAGCCTGCTTGGGATTCTCTCTCCTTCTCTCTCTTTCTCTGCCCCCACTAAATAAATAAATAATCTCTTAAAATTTTTAAAAAACAAAAAGAGGATGGATTGTATTTTTTTCTACCTAGCCCTTTTACTTGCTAGGCAACAGTTAGTGGTAGGGTAATTTAGAATCCTTTATAGGATGTCCTTGATGGTGTTTGAAATTAAACAGCATCCGCACCATATATTTTTCTTCTGATTGTGTTCTGCTGAGAACCAAACTAAAATGAGTATGCTATCAGAAGGGATAGGAGAAGGCTCAGGGTGACCTCCTCACTGTGACTAGGAGATCCTATCTAATGCAACTTCTACGTAATTTAGCACTCATTTGGGGGGACCTGAGATAACCAAACTCTGTAAAGTTTTATTACTTAATTATATTTGATCAAACAAAAAGTACACTATGAGAACTGTGAGTGGTAGGAAGTGTTTCCAGAAATATTTTATCCATGACAAAACCAGTTCTATTCTTGGGTCTTCTGAACACTGCAACTGTTACAGCCTTTAGTTAACTGCAATAACTAATCTTGATTACTAATTAATCATCTAAACATTGCTTCTGGCAACATTTCCTAAATGTTCTAGCTGTATCTGGTTAACTCTGGCTCAGAAGTTAAGAAATACTATCCAGGAGTCTGTCTTATATTCATCATCAACATTTCAAAGTATTGTTTCAGGTTCAGAGAAAATATCAAATGTAGGAATTAGAATCAGAAAAGTCAAACATTTTTGTGAAAGAAAATCCAAAAACTTCCAATTTCTTTGAATCTTTTAATCAACTTTTCTAACTGGACCTAATAATGCATTTTAAATTTAGCACTCATGACAGTCTCCTGTTGAAACTTAGGGGAAACATTACTTTATAAAGCATGATATATGTTATTGCTATAACCATAAGCATATGGACTCCCTGCCCATTCATTTTTCCATCAAATAGATGTTGTGAACAGCTTCAATATTTTGAGTATGGTTTGACAGTCTCAGAGGAGAGGGAGGCTAGGGATGTCGTTTTTTAAATATGGCACATTGTTAGGTAATTTTTCCAACAGCAGTTGCATTTTAAACATTTTTAATGTAAAATACAGAGTTGACTAATTCACTGTTATAGCTTCCACAAGAATTGACAATAATAGAATGAACCAAATGTTTGCTTCCTTTCTCTAAGACCACCCAAATCCCTTTAAAAAAAAATTTGGGAAAGATCTCCTAACAGATAATATTGGAAATTTGTGTTACAATGAATCAGCATATTTTCCAGCATAGGAAGCAGAATAAAATCAAAAGTTATTTTAAAAAGTATCCAGGTAACCCTCTCACATAATGTCAATGGGCCAAATACGCAATTAGGATTAGGTTAGTTTTGTTCATCACCAGTTGTAAAGATGCATAAAACCTATGGTTCCCAGAGGGTCAGCAAGAGAGGCTAAGAAAACTGGAGCTGCTTTTAAAGTGTTTAACAAGGCAGAAACTGGAACGGATGTGCCACAAACCAATACCCATTACCGCAAAGCAATTGCTAAATTTTCTTGTAAAATAGCTATCAGCTGGCCTATTCAGCATCATGCCATTACAGCTAAAAAGAGCAACCAACTTGTGATTGTTACCATGAAAATAGCAGGCAGTAGAATATACAGTAGCTGCAAAGAAGAAAACAAGAACAAGAAAAAGAAGTTTTCTGACAGATTTAAATCTACATCAGTTTCTCTAAAGATCTAAGAAATGTGTCTTTAAAAAGTATTTTTTTTCCAGGCAATAGTATGGTGATTTATTTATCAATAAGCAATATGTTTCTAATTGCCCTTTAAAGGTAATTAAAATTAACTTTCAGGAATAACAACACAGTTCTAGAAAGGGAACGCTTCTTTGATTAATGGAGGGTTATAGTAGGGTAAGGTGGAAGCCACTAGAGCGAACTAAGTTTGCAGCCAACTGTGAGACCTTTGCCAGTCTGCTTTGGAGAAAAGAATGATTTTTTCATTGGTCAAAGACAGGTGTGCAGACACTATCCATTGTCTTTTCAAGAGACATTTTCTTTGGCCAGTGATTGGTTTGGAGTGGGGCAAATAACAAATGAAAGGGAAAATATCCTGAAGAGAGCATTTTGTCCTAAATTGAAATACAAACCCTCAGGAAGAAAAAGCCTTTACCATTCCTTTTTCCTGCCTGGAATACAGATATGATACCTGATGGTATAGCAGCTGTTTTGTAAGTATGAGGCAAAAAGTATGATGGAAAAAAACCTCAACATTATGAGGATACACAAAAATGTAAAAAGATAAGAGGACCCTAGGTATCTAATGATATCACTGAACATTGATTGCATTTTTGACAGATTAATTTCTGTACTTGTGTCATTTGTATGACATCTGAAAAGGCTTCTCTTTCCATATTTGCCAAAATGATTCATAAAGTTATATGTGGATTCAGCCAAGCCTGCTATTTGTTCAGCAAAGAAAAAATACAGAAAAGAGCTAGAATATCTGGTGAGTAGCAGAAAGAGAACAAATAAAAAAAAATACAAAGTCTTCCTAGACAGGTTATCATCTTAATTGTCCATCTAAACAGCGGTTAATTGTCCCTAGATACAAATACAAGGTTTGTGGAACTCTTCACTTTCCCTACCAACGCTGAATGATTTGCCTCCTTGAACGGCTGCCTTCATTACAATAATGTACATTTAAGCTACTCAGAAAATATTTTCCTACTGATCCTGAAGTCTAATTTAGTGTGGAATGTTGAATAATTTACATGCCTAGATGAACCGAAGCAATCAGGACATTTGTGTCCAGATAATAAACAGCAGTCAATTTATTTCTGGTGTTTTATTGAGAAAAGTACTATATAAAGCTTCACTGTTTGAGTAAAAAAAAAAAAAATGAAAAAAGGAGAAGCCTTGTGTTCTTATTTCTATCCTTTCTCCCATTTAAAGACTAGTGCACAATGAATATCATTTTTTTGTAAAGAGACTGACTATATTCTAGTATAAAAAATGTGAAAGAATTCTAGCCTTCAGGCACATTTACAAGTTTGTTTCCATGTGATATGACATTTATTAATATAATAGTAATAATGATGACAATGATGGAAATTACAGCAAGAACTAATCCTTATTTTATAAGCGTTTTACATGGATTTCCTATTTAATTCTCACAACCACGATGAGACCAATGGTTTTATTCTACTCATTTGACAGAGGGAACTCAGGCACAGAGAGATTAAGTAACATGTCCAAAGACACACAGCAAATAAGTTGTGAGGCAGGAATTTGAACTCAGGTGATATGGCTCCAGAACCCTCTATATCCTCTATATTCATATGAAATTTGAATATTTTTATTACCAACATCATTTTTTTTTTCTTCTTTAGGTCCTTCAAGCTTTAAAATCTGCTTGTATTTTAAGCATTGCTACAAATTAAATGTCATTATTTAAAGCTCACTTACCTTGAAAGTGGTGATGACTACAAAATTACAACATATTAAGAGGTGGCTCAGTCTGTTAAGCATCCAGCTTCGGCTCAGGTTATGATCTCATGGTTCGTGGGTTCCAGCCCCACATCGGGCTCTGTGCTGACAGCTCAGAGCCTACAACCTGCTTCGGTTTCTGTGTCTCCCTCTCTCTGCCCTTTCCCCACTCATGCTCTGTCTCTCTATCGCCCTCAAAAATAAAAACATTATAAAAAAAATTAAAAAAAAAGAATTTAAAATTGAGTAGGAGGGGGACTGGGGACTTTTACATTGCTAAAGCAGACATACTTTGTTTAATTCAAAGGAATGTTTTGGTGGTTTTCTTTTGTGGGGGGTGTAGTTTTGTGTGCAGATTGTGGGGAAAAGAAGAGTAGCAGAGCCTCCAGGCTATTGCTCCAAACCCACCTTTGCTCAAGGGTCCTGCTTCTGGGTGCATATCTCTTAACACAACCCTGGCACCAACCAGCATGAGTATTTTAGAAATGAGAAGAGACAATTATAGCAGCTTATAGTATCTACAATAAAAACAACTTAGGATATGTATAATTGGGTAATTTTTCCCTGTTGGACCAATAAAGTGGGCATTTTAAATATTTTATTTCCAAATATGTATAAAACTTTTCTTTTGTCTGGTATATTTATTGACTCACTGGAAAGTCATAATGTGTGCTCCATATTCGAAGCATTTTTTTAGCCACTGAACTATGTAAATTCATAACTTCATATTTTAGTCAATCTTTCTGTTTTAACCAGTGAAAAATAAAGGGGAAAGAGTTTTAGTTACTTAATTCTTCTAAAATCTGGATTATATGGAGAATTATTACATAACAATGTTACAAAAATGCTTTCTAATTTGGGCTAACCACATGGTTTTAGAAGCCAAGCATATCATATCCTTTATCTCATTTTTAACAACGTATATCCTTTTAAGACTCAAAGAAATTTTGTAGTTCTTCACGCTTAGGGGAAGGTCAACTAACTGAAAACCTTGTATGTGCCTGACACATTACATATTGTCTTATTTACTGTTCCTAGCTTAGTCTTTTTGACATACGTTAACTTATAGGTGAGGCAACTGGTGCTCAAAAAGATGAAAAAAATATATATAAGCAGTGAGAGGCAGACAAAATTGAAATTCAGCTTTATCTTATTCCATAGACCAAGTTTTTTCTTTATGACAACATTGACAATACATAACTACATAATCATTTGACTGTTTAGATATAGTATTAAAGATACTTCCCCATACAAATAGATGCATATATACATATTTATATGTAAAGAAACATATGTACATATATATTTAGTTGTGTAATTAAAGCTATATACCAATATGTATATGTCCATATGTACACAGTGTCCACATATATGCAAGCATAGAAAGATACACACACACACACACACACACACACACACACACACACTTCTATGTGATAAACACCCATACACAGGTGAAATGAACAGGACTATAAATTATAAAAGCTTGTATTTCCTAAATTAAGCTTGTTAAATATCATCTACTGTTACATGTGGATTTAACTCAGTACCATTCACTTTCTCATGTTCAACTGAAAACTTAACTATTCAGTTTTATTGCCACAAAAAGTTTCTAAACTTTATCTAACTTCTTCTTGTTAATTAGGAATTTAAATTGTAACAAAAACAAAACATAAATGCAGCAATTTGTGTGCTACACACAAGGAATGAGGTAAGTTTTGTTTTCTTTAAATCTTTTACTCTTATAATGTTTATTCTTTTATTTTTATTTTATTTTTTGAGAGAGAGACAGAGCAAGAGTGAGGTAGGGGCAGAGACAGAGGGAGACACAGAATCTGAAGCAGGCTCCAGGCTCTGAGCTGTCAGCACAGAGCCCAACATGGGGCTCAAACCATGAACAGTGAGATCATGATCCAAGCCAAAGTCGGACACTTAACTAACTGAGCCACCCAGGGACCCATCTTTTACTCTTATAAAAGAAGAGACATGATCAGTCTAAACAGAAAACAAACTCTCTGGTTAATAGGTTACTAATCATGTGACTTGACTAATAATGTTACAATACTGTCAGCTACATTGTTTTCATAATATTATTGTCACCAGGTCAACTGATTTATATTCCAAGCTCTACACCCATGAAAATTAAAAAAAAAAAAAAAATCAGTATTAAAAAATAATAATTACCTGTCTCTTGAATTTTACTAGGACTTGTTTCTTTGATTTAGAGACCCAATAGTGCCGCTTAGGTAACTTTACAAAAGAGGATGCCTTTCCAAAGGTGGATTTCATCACAAGAGGATACTATAGGCAAGAATCTATTAAATCCTTAAGACACAGACAGATGGTAAAGTGTAAATTAAGGTTCAGCACATTGCAGGAATCTCACAACTACTTTCAGTAATTGGTAGAGTATAAATAACCTAATTTAAATGTGTAAAAAATCCAATCACTGCCAGATCACCCCACCCACCCAAAAAAGAAAACTCTTATCATTATCCCATAGTTGAAATCTCTTTAAAAAATTAACAGCAGTGTTCTTCTTTTAAAAAGGAGCAAAAATAGTTTGGATTCTATTTTATCTGCTACCATTTCCACTGCTCATGTTCTGATAGATATTTTAATGAGCAGTGAAATGGCCAGAAGAAGAAGATTCCAGTTTAACAAAGGCTGATGCAATTTAGACCCTACCTACCAAAGCCCTGAAAAATCAAGTACCTGTCATAATTGTATTTTAATGCACACGTAAAAATATTGACAGTTTGCAATGCTGACTACATATAGTATTTATGTATCACATTATTGGGTTACTCTATATTTTTAAAAGGGATCAGGAATCTAAGGGTGAGTGGTCAATGACTGTGACTTCACTCTTCTGCTTTTACCCAGTAATGCAAGGGTTTCTCAGAAAATAATAGCTAATATATATATTAGTATTTAGGAGTGCCAGTACTTTACGTGGATTATCTCTTTTAATTCTAATTAAAGGGAAAAAAAGCCTATGATGAAGTAACCCCACTTTATAGAAGAACTGTGGTTTCAGAGGTGAGCAACTTGCTCAAGCTTATATCCCGCTGTGCTGGCCTAACCAATGACTTGTGAAGAAATAAAACATTAAGAGCAGACAGACCCAACCAGTTCCAAATGATATATATAATAATTATTTTAAAGCCCTTCTGCTCCTATAAATAAAATCCATAGATATCCCTCCCTTCCACAGTCAAGATGAAAAACTGTTACTCTTTCTCCACTGCCATAAAAATTCTTTCCAATGCCATTTTGTTATCCTTGTTATTTTCAAGATTATCATGATACTGCTGGGACAGTGGGGGAAAAAAAAGAGAAAGGAAATAGAAGGATTAAAAAAGGATACAAATGGAATGAAAGCTTTTAGGAAGGGAAGCTTCACATATTTATGACAAAATTATTATTTTTAAACAACTACAAAATAAAACTTGATATTCCATTTTCATGCAATTTTAAAGCCAAGATTTCAATGCTCTGTTTTCTACAGAGTAATGTATCGAGAGAAAAAATATATTCTTTAAAATATAAAACAAATATCTAAATATCTGCCACCAAATAGGACTTGTCTCTTAAAATTTTATTTCATTAAATAATGTACGTACTTAACTCTTTTATTTTTAATACATATATTTTTTATTTACATATTTCGAGACTTTATTCCAAAATATATGGCTAAAATATCAAGCTATTCTCTTGCAAAAGAAGCCATCTAAACCAATCTGCTCTATGTTGTGAGTTTCAGTCTACTTTTAAGAAGAAAGAGTTAATGAAATGCATTATATTACAGAAGAATAAAGTGACATACTTTGGGCACTGGAATCACACAAACCAGGATAGTTTCATGACCTATAAACTATATGTTCTTGAGTAAGTTGTTTAGTCTCTCTGGCCCTCAACTGCCCTATGGAGTAATTGTAACACCCACCTTGCAGAATTGAACAGAAGAAATGAGATCATGTATAAAAAAGCAGAATCACTGCCCAGAGATGTTAATCAAAAAATGGTGAGGGGCGCCTGGGTGGCTCCGTAGGTTAAGCGGCCGACTTCCACTCGGGTCATGATCTCGCGGTCCGTGAGTTCGAGCCCCGCATCGGGCTCTGTGCTGACAGCTCGGAGCCCGGAGCCTGTCTCAGATTCTGTGTCTCCCTCTCTCTGACCCTCCCCCGTTCATGCTCTGTCTCTCTCTGCCTCAAAAATAAATAAATGTTAAAAAAAATTTTTAAAAAATGGTGAATATTTAGGATGAATAATTTGGGATGAATAATTAGGACTGTTTAACTTTTATAAAGTACATATTTCTGCTTACTGTACTCTCTCCCCTAATTAAGATTCTTAAATTACAGAAAATCTTGATTCAAAAACCCTGTAATATATTATGAATTAAGATAAAGACCAAGGAAAGCTTTATTTTTTTTTTCAAGATAAACTAGCATCCTCTATGCCAAATTTTAAGGCTGAAAACTAATACACATCCAAGTTCAATTAAATAATGAGTCACTAGAAGAAACAACACAACAAATTTTTCAATGTAATTTGAATTAATTTATACCTGGGGAGGCTCTGTATAAACTAACAAGGCAACTGGAAGCTTAATAAAAATAATTCTGGTTGTTTCTGTACTGAGACTATATTTAGATGAAACGATTAAATGAACCAAAACTCTCATGGAACATCATAAAAAACAAATTGTACAATTTTCTAGATAATGCATTTCAGAAACTGATTACAGGTGTGTGTGTGTGTGTGTGTGTGTATTATGTATTATTTCTTTACGTATAGTAGCTTTGTCTCTTTGTATTTCAAGGGCTTTGAGGGCAATAGCATTGTTTATGTGCCTGCACTATAGCCCCTATCACTATCCAGCATGATATTGAGAAACTAGCTAGAATTCTATTAGTATTTGTTGATTAGTTTGTAATTAAGCCAAGTCCTTTCAAAGGTCTGAAGTAACCTTGGGGTGATGCTAATAGACCCCGGACTCACAGTGAAGACTCTAGCTGATATTCTTGAATATTTTACTTATTTCCTTCACCTGCCTGAGATTCAGCCTTCAATGCATCTTATGAGGAAACTGCATTACTGACCAATATGAGTTTAATTTCCTTTCCCTTCCACTGCTCACAGAGGTATTAAGATGCATTGAAATGAAAATAACATCAACCGTATTTGATGTTTGGCATCTGAGCCAATACTCTGCATATTATTTCATCTCTAATCTTCAGGTAAAAATACAATAATAAATACCATAATAACATCTGGCTCATCAAGGTCAAATAACTCCCCCAAGGTTACAGTCTGGCAGATTCAAGTTGGTCCACTTCATTTAAGCATCATTATAGAATATTTTGATGTTGGACACAGATACTCTCTGGCTGTGTCTTACATACAAACCTATTGGCTAATTTTTGTTAAGGGCACTTTGACATTTTGGATTTCTGCCTATGAATATTGTCTCCATTGGATACTTCATAAGTGGTTAATACAACTTATGATAAGATAAATGGGCTGCATTTTGAAAACAATGCTTAGAGAAGAGAGGGAAAACAGTGGAATAGGTTGATACTTTGGATTCATGACCTTGGTGGTGACCAACATTAGGTTAAAAGAGCTGTTTAGTGGATTTCCAACCCTGAATGATATTTTTGTTATTTTAAATCACTGACTCACATGCCAACAAGTTCTTCAAATCCTCTTTGTCAAAATAGTAATAATGAAGGATCTTTAATGTTTGCTAATTTTTTTTTTTTGAGCCAGTTGAAATAAAACACAATTCAATCCAAAAAATGTAGATGAATCAGTGTCAGAGCACAAGAGCCAACTACCTGTTTTCTTCTCTGCATGTGGCTTTGGGTATAAATGGAACTGGTAATAAACTGTTTTGGGAGAAATGTGGTACACATTGGAAAAGATGAATGCAAATGCTCAGTATACTCTGAATTAAAATACATAGTAAATTTCCATATTATCCCCCTCTGCCTCTGCAGTTAATGAAAACACACTGGGAAATTGAGGATGTTGGAAAAAAAAGTATTTCTTTCCCAGTACATCACATTGATTCAATCAAATCTATTGTTGACTACCCTAATGTTTGCTCAGTAAAAAGGAAGTTAACTAACTCTTAAACAGGTATGTGTTAGAGTACATAACAAAGAATATCATTGTTGTTATCAAGTTAGTTATGGAAAAATAATCAGTGGTTTCCTTCTTTAAGAATCGGGTACATTTTGGGGCGCTGGATGTCTGACTTCAGCTCAGATTATGATTTCACAGTTTGTGGGTTCAAGCCCCACATCGGGCTCTGTGCTGACAATGCAGAGCCTAAAACCTGCTTTGGATTCTGTGTCTCCCTCTCTCTCTCTGCCCTTCCCCCGCTCTCACTCTGTCTCTCTTCCAGAAGTAAATAAACGTTAAAAAATTAAAAAAAAAAAAAAAAAGAATCAGGTACATTTTAATAGCTTAATTTTTAACTCAAGTCTATACCTATAAAACTAGTTTTTCAACAAATTATTAAAATGACATATTTTTTGTGTGATCCTGATATTTAAAACAGAGATCAATATCCCTTTGGCAACTGATGATATTGTGAACTAAAACATAAATTTTTAGTTCAACCCTATTTCATTTGACTGACAACCCTATAGTTGTCCAGGATCCTTATTACTCTGGGGATTACCTTAAATTTATGGATTATTTCTATTCTTACAGAGTGCCAAGTATACAGATCAGAGTAAATATCTTATTTAGAATTAGCTGAAAAATGTTTCTGTAATACATGTGAATATATTCTGTATGTAATAAGTTTTGGGGTCTAATCAATTCTATATTCACATCCACTCCATGATTCAGCCACTCATGTGACCTAACTTAAAACATGAATCAGGGATGCCTGGGTGACTTAGTCAGTTGAGTGTCCGACTTTGGCTCAGGTCACAATCCCATGGTTCATGAGTTCAAGCCCCGTGTCGGGCTCTGTGCTGACAGTTCAGAGCCTGGAGCCTGCTTCGGATTCTGTGTCTCTCTCTTTCTCTGCCCCTTCCCTACTCATGCTCTGTTTCTCAAAAATAAATAGATGTTAAAAAATTTTTTAAAAAACCATGAATCAGAATACCTGGACTCGTCATATAAAGTAACTAATATTTTCTGCAGAAAAAAATTAATATTAAATACTCTAAATATCTAAGGAAAATAATACATTTGCCTTTATGCTGAGATGTTCATTTGAATATTAAATATAGAAGCAATTTTGTGATCTTATTGCTTTTAGAGGATTCTTTTTCCTAAACAATATCCAAAAAAATTGGTCTTAATTTTAGGATTAAAGACTTCATTGGTTGTCTTTTTCTATGGCTTTATGATCCTCATCATGGTTGCTGACATGTTGATTTCTGAAAAGAAATCACTAATTTTGAATATCATTTAAATGAACACTGTAATCTAATTATATTTACTTTTAAATATAAATGTCAAGTATTTTAAACTTAAAAATTCAACAATCTACTTTTCTGTGTCTGTAGTAAGGAATAGTGCAAATTTGTTATTGACAAGCTCAAGGAAGACATATTTGTTTACTTGCCCAAACCACACAAAAACCACATTAATTTAGAAAAGCAGATTTGGTCCTGAATCTTTCACTGAGAGTGAGCTCAAAGAGTACAGGAAATATGCAGTAACTACCTTCTGTGACTGTCAACTTGAGGAAAAGTTAGAGAAAATTTTAAGGAAAGTAAAAAAGGTAAATTTTGAAGACTCGCGTTTATGTAATGCATTCCTAAGTACTATCTCCATTAAAAAATTAATAAAAAGCTTGAGGCACCTGGGTGGCTCAGTCCATTGAGCATCCGACTCTTGATACCGGCTCAGGTCATGATCTCACTGTTGTGAGATAGAGTCCAACGTGGGGCTCCACACCGAGTATGGAGCCTGCTTGGAATTCTCTCTCTCCCTCTCTCTCTCTCTGCCCCTTCCCTACTTGTGCACACGCACACGCTCTCTCTCTCTCTCTCTCTCTCTCTCTCTCGCTCTCTCTCTCTCTCTCTCAAAATAAACACTTAAAACATTTAATAAAAAGCTAAGGTACTTTATAAGGCCAACATCTCAACAATACCTAAGCCCTTTTCATTCTCATAACGTGCCAGTGAAGTGCAACTTCACGTTCACATCATCGATAAAAGTGATGTCTGGGGCTATCAAGTAATAGTACTAAATAAAGTGAAACACTGGGGCACCTGGGTGGCTCAGTCAGTTAAGCATCCAACTACAGTTCAGGTCATGATCTCACAGTTTTGTGAGTTCGAGCCCCACATCAGGCTCTGTGCTGACAGCTTGGAGCCTGGAGCCTGCTTCAGATTCTATGTCTCCTCTCTCTCTGTCCCTCCTCAGCTCATGCTCTGTCTCTGCCTCTCAAAAATAAATAAACGTTAAAAAAATTTTTTAAGTGAAACATCTAATAAATTTCAGGGATATATCAAGAATTTTCCTGTTTTTATGTTTAAGAAATTAAGTTATTTTTTTTAAGTTTTTATTTAAATTCCAGTTAGTTAACATACAGTATATTAGTTTCAGGTATACAACACAGTAGTTTAACACTTCTATATAACACCCAATGCTCATCACAAAAAGTACACTCCCTATTCCCCATTAGGACACATCAAACATTTTCAAAATATATTTGTACTTGATATCATCGGTCTACTGTATTTTACTATTAAAAATAGTAACTGACTCTTGGGTCAGTGTTGTTTGGTGACATAGAAAAAACTACAAAATCCATGGCCTCCCACTTGTGAGCTGCCTTCAGAGTATGTACACAAATATTAACAGACATATTCAATGCAAATCTTGCTTTGGTGCACCTCAATAGAGTGGAAATGGAAACAAAAGGTGAAGACAAAAGCTTCCATCCTGGATAGGCACAAATATGTTTCTTCTGCCCAGTTCATTGCATGGACTTCTTATGGGTTTCTTTAAAAAATGTATTGTATTTTACAGAGCACCTGGGTGGCTCAGTCAGTCAAGCTCTGACTTCAGCTCAGGCCATGATCTTGCAGTTCATGGGTTCAAGCCTCATGTTGGGCTCTGTGTTGACAGCTCAGAGCCTGGAGTCTGCTTTGGATTCTGTGTCTTCCTCTCTCCCTGCCCCTCCCCCACTAGCACTCTGTCTCTCTCTCAAAAATAAATAAACGTTTATTTTTTAGATTAACAAGAAACTAAATTTATGCTCCAAAATATGTTCATATTCTAAAAGTTAAATATTCACCTTATAAAAATGACCTTATAAAAATTGCCTGAAGAATGCAATTTTTAAGTTAATATATCAATAATATTCACTGCCTTAATACTGCTTCATATTCCTTGAACACATATCAAAATATAACTCCAGAGCTATTAAAGAAGAGGTCAACAATTTTGGAGGCATGAAATAATTCCCAGAGTTATGACTGTGAACCCAAATATATTAGAATCAAAACCACCTATAGCTCAGCCAGAGATTTCAATTATATGGTATCTATTCTAAAAGCTCTGAATTCATTCTAAATAATCAATCTGAAGAGACAATTTATAGCTACAGCAAAAGCATTTAATGAGTTGGAGTTGACTGACAGAATATTTTCCCAATACAAGCTTATATCATCAGTATTTAAATTTTTGTTACAAGTACATAATTTGGTTTGTAGTGTATCTGAATCTGTGACTGGCCTTATCACTGCACGTCAAATCACTTAGCTTTCCTGATGTCAGCTCAAACTCAAAATGCAGCAGATTGATCAGTCTCTTAAAGTCATCGGCAAGAAATACATAGATAGCTGGAACTGTAATGGTATGAAAACGTGACATCACTTTGCCAGTGTATTTTATACTTGCATATGTCATAAAAATTTGAGATATACTTGAAAACACCTAGTCCAGTTTATGGCACAGATCAAGTGATTAACAAATGTTTAGGAGAACAATTTTAAAATTCAGCTGCCTCAATCTGAGACAGTGCTGAAATAAAAATAGTTGCCAAATAATTAAAATACCAATTTATTACAATTTATTTTTACCTATAATCTGTCTCATTCTAAGAAGAAAGCTTTGAAGAAGCTAATTTTCTGGAGGTTTTTGATAAAATTCATTCTAGATTTACAAATGTACAATGACCAGAACAAAGACTTACAAAATGTAATCACAGTTCAGTTACTATTATATTAATAGGTCAGCTTGTAGGAAAAGACACTGAGGAACAGAATAAGTAAAATCTTAAATTATACTAGCTTTCATATTCTTTTAATCAATTATATTTAATTTGGTGTAACTGAGAATACCTTAAAATCAATACATACAATATTACATACAACATACAACATACAATGTGGTATAACTGAGAAAACTTTAAAAGTCATACACAAATATACATTATTTATCACCAGTTTTAATCTCTTTTGCAATTTTATTAATGGAGGCTAAACTACACTCCTCCCAAAATGTAGTGATTATACTGCATTCTCATGATTTGCTTCACAGCTTTCTCTTTACTCCAATTCAAAGTCATGGATCAGTTTTCCTCTGTAAGGAAAGATACTTTACAAAATTATAGAGAACGAATGCCTTGAGCAAAGCATGCATGACTGAAAAATATATTTATGATGGATGAAGAGGTGTTGAGGAGGACATGGGCATCTCTGAAGTAGTAAAGAGTGTTTCTGAAGCTTTCTTCGCAAGAACCACTATCTGTCTACAGCCCTACAGAAGTTAGGATTCTCAGTGCTCCTTGGAAACGATATGATATCCAGTGACATTTCAAAAATAAATAGGGAGTCAACATTTTGGTGGCATCGAGGGTGAAGATCCTTAGAGAAAAATATAACACAAGGAATAATTGGGTATATGTTACAACCTGGAGGAACTTGGGAAATGTTATGCTAAGTGAAAGAAGTCAGTCACAAAAATCCACATATTATATGATTCCATTCATATGAAAATCCAGAATAGGGAAATCTATAGACACAGAAAGCAGACTGATGTTTGCTTATGCCTGAGGGTGGAAGGCAGGTTGGGAGGTGATAGCTAAAGGGTTCAGGATTTCTTCTTGACATGATGAAAATGTTCTAAAGTTGACTGTGGCGATGGTTGCACGTATCTGCCAATAAACTAAAAACCACTGAATTGTATCTTTAAATAAGTGAAAAGTGTGGTATGTGAATTGTATCCCCCCCCCCAAATCTATTCACAAAAGTAAAATGCAAGTATTCCATTTAACAGAATACATAAGTATTCCATTCAATAAAATGCAAGGCAGGGTACATGACCTTCTGACTCATGGACATTTCTACATGTCACTACAGATTAGCTTGAACACTACTGTTATTTCAGAGCAGCAATTCACTTAAATATTGAATTGCAGCTCTTGTAGAACTTGTGGCAATTGAGAAATTGTTATATAATTCTACCTTCTATCTGAATAAATTTGAGGTCCAGGGAGGAAAAAAACGGACAGAATCAAGAACCCAGAAAGAATAAAGAACCCAGGATACTTCTAAGTCAGAAGACAGTTTGAATATCTGCCATATTTATAGGTCAGATTTTATAAAGTAATTTGGAAGGGGTAAGCAATATTATCTTTGTACATTACTTTGATGACCTCCAGAAAATACTGCCTCCCACTACACACATACATGATTTCTTCTAGCAGATTAGACTCCCACCTTAAACCCCAGACAAAAGACTAAATCACAGACCATGTGGCAGTTAAGAGTAAGAACTCTGGAGTCAAACAATCCCTGGACTGGAATTCCTATCCCTCTATTTATCCAAGTGGCCTTAGTCATAGCCATCAACTTCTCAAGGCCTCTGACTCCTTATCTGTAACATGGAGATCCTAACAGTGACTGACTTGTAAGGGCTGAATGAGATAACACCAGGACAGGAAATAGATTAGCCAGTGCTGCACACATACTCAAGAAACATTAGCTGTTATTAATGGCAAACTAACAAAAGGTCTCGCATCAGTTATTTGCAGGGCCCAGAAATAATGAAATCTGCCTATGCTTTAAGCTGAAGGTTTCACGCATTTTGGCAGGTTACCTTGGTATTTTATATAGCCCCTTGGGGCAGCAGCCAGGCTGCTGACTGGCCCTTTGGAATCCAGGCCTCTTGGGATCCCCTGACTCCTTCTGCCAGCATCAGCTTCCATTCCCTCTAGCTGGGCCAGGTCACTGCTTAGATCCTCCTTGTGTTGAAGTTCCTAGAAAGACTTCTGGTACCTGGACCAGCTCTCCTTACCCTGCCTCACCTCAGTTCTCTCAGGAATAGTCTTGACCTGTAAGCGACTCTTTGGTCCTCCCCTGGAGGGTTGCATTACATCAATTTCCCAAATACAAACCAATTTAGGTCTTTAGTGAACATCCCCCAGCCCCCCAATACCCAATGACCAGAAACCTTTGTCTAATCTGAACTGGAAACAAGTCCTGACAATGAGTCCTTTGTTTTAAAGGGCTGTATCCTATTAACAAAATAATTCCTCATGCCTTAGAAATCTTTCATACAACAAAAGAAGACTAGAAGGAAATTTGCCAACATGCATACTGTAGCAGCATCTGGGTGGTACAGTCCCAGGTCTTATATTTCTTTCTGCTTCTTTATACTGTTCTGTACTTTTCTAAAATTTCCACAGAGAGAACAGGTCAATCAGAAAACCAGAAAAAAAATATTTAAAAATATATCTTGACTAGGGAGATGGGGGCAGTAAGGAAGAATAACGTGAAAGTAAATTTGCACTTATTTTTACAAGACTTGCTTTTGAAGTGGTAAAAAGGGGACATTGAACACAGAAGGCAGTGTGGAACTCCTGAAGGGGAAAAAAAAAAAAAGGTCTGAAAGGAAAAGTGGTGTGAGTGTAGGGTTAGGTGACTGGTGGGCACACCTCAGCTATTTCATGAGTTCACCCAAGAGCAGGTTAGGCTGAGTTTGTAAGGTACATTAATTTTCTGGTGAATATTCATTGAGCTGATTGGTCAACGAAAGCCATCAACCCACTGAGTCAAACAGCAAATGCAAACAGCCTATAGATCTAGTCAATATCCATCTGTAACCCAAAATTCCAGGGCAACAGCTAAAACAAAGAAAGAAGATTTAGCAGGAAGGCACTAAAAGCGGGCATCTAAATATGGCCAATTCCATATTGGAGAATCTTTGAGTTGATGTATATGGGCATCACAGCATGGTTTAGAAGGTAGGCTCCAGATTGCCTCCACTTGGATCCAGGCCCAATCAGTTATTGGGTAAATTGTTTAACTTTATTAAATATCAGTTAGGTCAAATTTAAAATCAGGATAAAAACAATAGCTAGTTCTCAGAACTGTTAAAAGGATTCAATGAAACAACACATGGCAAGCATTTAGTGCTCTGTAAAAATTGGGCATGATGATGAAGAAAATGATTATGCTGATGAAGAACTTGTATAAAATAAGTAAACCCTAGAACAATTGAAGTCATACCTAGGACTTCTATTTTCCAGTGAGCCAAAGGAAGGAAACAATCAACATGGATATTTTAGAAAGGAATGATATCGTTTAAAAACACTTTTTCTCAGTAAGACCTTTCCCTTAGGGCTCTAAGGTTGGTTGCCTAAGAATACCCTAATTTGGTACATCAAAAACATCAAAACTGTTTGTACTGGGATAATTAAACTCACTTAAAATTTAGCATTACAAACAGAAAAAGGAACTGACTGCAAAATTAGTGATAGTGATCCATATATTGAAAATTTTATAATTCAAACTTATTATTCAAATTTTCTTAAAATTCAAAACTTTTATTATTCAAATTAGCCAAGATAACTTAAATTTTAAAAACTAGGTGAAACCATACTGACAAATTAGTCACATTAATCAACCAATAACTATTCCAACAGAACTGAAGGATAATTGTATTCAATTTCTGTCTCAATATTCTCAAGGCTAATATACATAAATGTAGCAGGCAAACATTTAATTATTTTATAACTTATTTCACAAAAGTCTGTTTCAGGTTCATAAAAGGACTGCTTGTATTTTCTGTAGCACTCAAATATTACAACCACTAAATGGCACTAGACATGCTTTTTAAAATTAAATGGCTTTTAAAACCATGCTATTAAATGATGAAAATAAACAAACAAGCACAAACTTCAGGAGAGGAAGCACAGATGTTTTGGGACACAGAATATGGACAAAATTAGCCAACAATACGAGAAGAGTCAGGTGCAATAAGAACACAGAAACAAAGAGAAGGACATTGGCTTTTCTTTCCTGTTAATCTGTTTCTCTCCTTTGTTTTTCTTATGAAGAAAAGGACTACTTGGAATCTCCTACTTACCATGTCACCTACTTAATAAAATTTTAGCCATTATGTAAATTCGGTCAGAAATTAAACATAGCAAAGACAGTAGCTAGCTAGCATTAGATCGTCTGCAAATGAAAGAATTATTTCATAGTGTCAGAAAAAAATAGTGGATTTAGTATTTCATTCATTTAATCAGTAGCTATAGATTATTACCCTTAACAAGGAGGATCTAAAGATGGATGAAAGAAACTAAATACCATGCCAGTGACACTGAAGAGCTCCTGGGACATAGAAAAGTAATAGGGGAGACACATATTTTGTGATCACATGGACATGGGTAAAAATCCAACTCCATTTTTTAATTATCTATCGGACCTTAAGCCAATTAATTCTTCTAATCCTCAGATCCTTCAGCTACAAAAGAAAGTGAATTACTGGATGGTCATAAAAAATATATTGGATGGCTATAAAGAAAAAAAAAAAAAGATAATATACATCAGGAACCTGGTATGCTGCCTGCCTGGAACTTCATAAATGTTTGTCCTGTTATCAACACAAATCACTAGCATTTATGATTTAATTCAAGCTGAGAAAATGCTTAGCCTCATAAATAGCAGGCAACTTTAAGGTCTCAAATTACACAATTTGCAAAAGACATTTAATTTCCTCTCTATATTTGTCCTATAATCATGTTACTGATCGGTAAACATTCACTGCAACCCAAATAATCTGCATTTCCTCCCGTTTAACCAAATAAATAGAGCTAATTCTAGTGTGGCAGAGGATACACATTGTCCTCCCTTACTCATTCTCTCCTTCCTCTTCAGCAGAAGAATCCTCAAATGTTAGTTGGGTACGTATTTATTCTGAATAAATGCCACATTTCATCTCACTAGCAAAGTATGACCAGTAATTAAGTTCTGGTCAGTGGGAATTGAGAACAAGAGGTGTGTCTGACTAGTGGGAAATCTGGGTACAAGGTAGGACCATACCCTTCTCCTGTTCTTTCCTGTTCCTGCCCCCTGGGATGCCTGTCAGACAGTGGGCACTGAAGCAGTCATCTGGAACGCTAACTGGAAGATACATGCCGAGGATGGCAGGGCGAAAACATAGAAGGTATCCGAGTCCTCGATGATGATGGAGCACTATGCTAAACTTCGATGGGCCGAAGTTACTGTTATTTCAAATTTCAGAATTTAATTAAGATAACAAATTTTAAAACTAATTGTAAACCATACTGACAAATATTTTTCAGGTTTGGTTTTGGGTTTTTTGTTTTTGTTTTTGTTTTTTTTTTTTGTCATTCTTGCCTGGATCTAGTCAAAATTAAACATACCTAAGAGAAACTCTGCTCTCAACCCTCAGAATTGTTGGATTCATTTTCCTTTCACAGTCACTAATTGAAAAGAAAACTTAGGCCATATGTAATCCTAACAAATTACTTTAGCAGTCCAGAAGTGAGTAACTGGTCTAGGATAGCCAAGAATACAATTAAAGTTTATGGTTAAAATGAGAAATAAATAGCTTTTAGGTACTTAGTGACATATACATATTTGCTCAAAGTATTTATTGCTTCTCCCTGGACCATTTTTCATCTTGCTGACACGCCTTAGGGATTGATGAATTTGCTTGCCTCCTACTTATTTCAAATGGAATTCTACTTTTAGAGCAATTAAAAAACAGGATTTTAGGGGTGCCTGGGCGGCTTAGTGGGTTAAGTGCCTGACTTCAGCTCAGGTCATGATCTCACCGTCCGTGGGTTCAAGCCCCATGTCAGGCTCTGCACCAACAGCTCAGAGCCTGGAGCCTGTTTCAGATTCTGTGTCCCACCCCCCCCCCCCTTTCCTGCTTGTGCTCTGTCTCTCTCTCAAAATAAAAACATTTTAAAAACATGGGATTATAGGGGACTCTTTGTCGTTATAAGACTGGGTACGCTAGTAAATAACATTCCTGATTATCAAGCCATTTTTTTCTTGAAGAGCTATTTTAATGGACTTAATGATAATGCTTATGATTTTCATGGGAGAAATGTGCTTTTCCTCCTTCACACCAGGCAATGCTCCTCATTCCATAAGTTCAATTACCACCTCTTCATCAGAGCACACATACAATCATTTGCTGAGAAGTTCACTTACAATGCATTAACTACAAGTTGGTTTGGACTGAATGGTCTGCTAATTAAATGCAGCCATCACAACAACACAATCCCAGTTTTCCAAAACTTGCTTATTTCCCTTCAAAATCCAATGCCCTTATTGTTCTACTACTGCACCTCTGATAATCTGCTGCCACTTCAACTTCATCCCCACATTCCTAACTGTAGCCCTCCTTAGTTCTCATTTAGAACAGGAAAACTCCACTCTGGAGGACAAATAGCACCTCTTTATTCTTAGTTCAGACACAAAGATTATTAAGGAACCATAATGAATTGGTCTTCCAAATAAAGAGAGGCAAGAGATGTGATTCTGCTTTTAAGTATGCAAAAAAAAAATGAGGAGAAATATGGATATATATTTCTGCAGGGTCTAGGATGACATGAGTTCAGCCACCCTTCCAGTTGCTTTTTTGAGAGACAGTCCTAAATCCGGGTGCTCTTTTCACCACAGTAAAAAGGTGTAGAAGCTGGACACAAAGCTTGTAAGACTGAACTCTCAATACATTAACCAAACGATAATCAAATGATGAGTAAAATGCGGCATCTGAAATATCTTCCCATAGATGGTAGAAGCAGTTCTAGCCAAAAAATAGGCGCAATATTATTTTTCAAATTAAAGCAGATTTTGTACATAAATACTTAAACAGGGGCAATCATTCCTATCCTCTAAAACAGAAATCCATAGGATTTCTAGGGAAAAAAATGTATAATATCTGTGTTATATTTCCTGTTCTAAAATATTTAATTTTTTAGTCTTAGACCCAATAAGTTATTTTGTATATTTTCCATGAAGAACAATGGCTCACTTCCAGCAGGTTCTGGGGTTGAATTTATATATGTCCTGTGGTGGGGGTGTGGGAGTGGAGGTGGGATGGAGGAAGTAGACATATAGCAAGAGATTGGGAATTATAATCAACTCTTCTAGAAACTTGATTTTGAATATTTTCTGGAAAAAAAAAGAAAGTTTCAACAATGTGAAACAAATCCTACAAAGGCACATACTTTATTATGTAGATTCTGTTCACCATGCCCACAATTTAATAAAAAAATTTTAAGCCCTTGTATTTTTTTAAATGTATATTTATTTATTTTGAGACAGAGAGAGAGCTCATGTGCACACATGTATGAGTGCAGGAGGGGCAAAGAGAGAGAGAGAGAAAATCCCAAGTAGGCTCCACATTGTCACTGTATAGCTCACTGTGGGGCTCAGTCCCATGAAGAGTGAATTCATGACCTGAGCTGAAATCAAGAATCCGAGGCCTAACCAACTGAGCCATATAGGCGCCTCTACCCCTATACTAACCTAAATAGAGAATTGAGTATAATGAGCCGTTATTGGATTCCCCGAAAAAATGAAGCCACAGAAATTACAGGCTTTTCGGAAAGTTAAAAACAATGTCAGGGATGCAACCTGTGTCCTACCACTGGCCCTCACATTTTAGCATTAGAATCAGATGGAAGGCTTGATAAAACAGATTTGGGCTGCATCCACACATTTCTGATTCATTAGGTCCTGGGCAGGGCCCAAAAAAAGAAATTTCCCAGGTGCTGCTGCTGCTGCTGGTCTAGGGAACACACTTCGAGAACCTCTGTCTTATATAGAGGAAGAACATAAGGAAGCCAAAGGAGCTCAACCTCTACTTCTAGGAGAACATAGCCACATAGGGTGTCACACTAAGCACCTGGGAAAAATCTAGAAGAGAGTCTCCTGAAACAAGTGTGCAGTCTCCAGTTATGTAGTGAATAAGTCATGGGAATAAAAGGCACAGCCTAAAGGAACATAGTCAATGATACTGTAGTAGTGATGTAATGGGACAGATGACAGCTACACTGTGGTAAACATAGCATAACATATAAACTGGTCAAATCAGTAAGTTGTACACCTGAAACTAATGTAACATTGGGTGTCAACTATACTCAAATTAGAAAGAAAGAAAGAAAGAAAGAAAGAAAGAAAGAAAGAAAGAAAGA
>NW_026057584.1:27083640-27170994 GCF_023721935.1 Panthera uncia
AGAAAGAAAGAAAGAAAGAAAGAAAGAAAGAAAGAAAGAAAGAAAGAAAAAGAAAGAAAGAGAGTGTGTAACTTCATTGTAGTGAAGCAAGCCACTACTTGAGGATGGGAACTGTGGAGAGAGCAGAGAGGGAGACTGCATGTGTATTCAGGAGAAGAACGAAGACCAGCGGACAACAGTGGATGCATGGTAATAGCAACGAGATTTATTTATTCGACACATATTTAGTAAGCAACTACTAAGTGATAAAAACTGGGCCGGGGGTTAGGGACACATCAGGAATCAAAATAGAAAATGTGGGGCGCCTGGGTGGCTCAGTCACTTGAGCAACCGACTCTTAATTTCAGCTCAGGTCATGGTGTCACAGTTCATGAGATTGAGCCCCACGAGGGAGCTCTGCCCTGACAGTGTGGAGCCTGCTTGGAATACTCCCCCTCCCTTTCCTTCTCTGCCCCTTCCCTGTTTGCATGCTCGTGAACTCTCTCTCTCTCTCAAAATGAATTAATAAACTTAAAAATGCTCCTGCTCTCAGGAGCTTTCTAGTTAGAGGAAACACATAGTAAGTAATTTCACAGATAAATAAAACATATCAAATATTTCTACAATATATAACTGCCATGGAGAAGAAAAATACAGGGTAAGGTAGATTGGAGTGAAGTATTCATTTTTCACACAGGGCAATGTGGGAAGGATACCTACCAGATATCAGACATAAGAGCTGCTGCAAGAAACTGAGACAATTCCAGCCTGTACCTTTAGCAGTGACTTATCCCCCAGATACCAGGATTAGTATAAAGAATTTCAGATAGTGAGGGTGTAGAATTCATGGGAGTCCTCCAGCTTAGAGATCTACTGCATTCATATATTCACAAATACAGTTTAACTAGGTCTTGGAGAGAAGAGAAAGTATTTGATGGTTTCTGGTCTGCTAGCTTTACAGAGTTGGAACTACATCCCAATCACAGATGTGTTTTGGAGGATCAGGCTTAGGACAGAGGTTTGCACATCTTCCAGGTGCGAAACGAAATTTTTCCAACAGACAATGACCACAAGCAGAAAATAGGAATACCGTCTGATTTAGTTATTCTCATTCTAGTGACACTTCCTTCTTTTACGTTTAGAATGGCAGAAATCAGCCAATGCTTCTTCAAGGATTTAGCACAGAGAGTTCAATTAGGAGATAAATTCTGCAGCAACTTCTTACTTTTCAACATACAACATAGAGGCAGAAGGACAGAAGGATTTGCTCCCAGGCAGAGTCCTAGCCTAATTTTATAAATGCTTACATCTGAACTGTAAATACTCAGTAGCTTACTCAAATAAATCTAGAGTGCTCTAAACACACTCCCACCACCACCACCCCCAAAATAAACCAGAAAGATCCCAGAAAACCAAAAGACTGAGAAAAGTCTCACTCACTCCATTGTATATCTCCATGTGCTCATATGTAGACACTTATCTGCATACTCTTTGAATTGCATTTCCCTCCACTTTCAGAATTTTCATACATTCAATGAAATATGCTGTTTGTCTTTGTATATTATTATTATTTAATCTCTTAGTTTTTTGCATTCTCATCAGGTCACTTCCTATACTTGTAGTTTCCTCTTTTAGACCACAGCTGCCTCAAGCTGACTGCTATACTCAAGAGCATATGACATAGGAAAACAGTGATCGGGCACTCCCAATCCACTGATGGTTAAGGATACGTTCTGAATTATCAGACTGGTTTTCAAAGTCCACGGCATGTTTAATTATGTGGACATCTCTTCTGTATTGCTTTTTAAACTTTGAAAATATCAAAATCATGGCATGACGTGGGAAGAATTCCATTTTGACAAAATGAAAAACACAAAAATTCTTCTACTCAGAAAAAAAAATGTAATGGAGAAAATAAATGCAAAAATAGAATTGGCTAGAAACCAGCAACCACAAGAAAAGAAATATTGCAGGAAATGGAACTAATCAGTTACTATAGTGAAGATTTTTTTTTTCCCAGACTTTCTTTGGGAAGGGGAAAAAAAAGAAATTGTAAATTAATGTATGAACCAAGTTTGGACAAAGCTACATATGCGGTCTTGAAGTATACAGAACTCCATGTGAATGTTTCTTGAAAGGACAACAGAGTTTTGATTTAGTGGAATTTTCCAAGTTAATCTTGAGATTCTTCTGATAGCCTAGTAAAAACTTTAGTTACAAAGGTTGAAGCTTTTGAGGAGTAAGGTCTATATAATTATGCCCTGATACCCTTTCCAAAGGCATAGTTACCTTTGTCCCTAACTCAAATCACTCCAAGGTGGGGTCCATTCAGGAATGGACTTGCTCTGGCAGAACTTTCCTCAGCTCAGCAACAGTCACTGCCTACAGATGAACCTTCCATGAATTAACAGTCGTCCACACACTGGCAAATTTTAGAACCTGAGAAAGTTGCTCCTTTGGGTCATTCTCTTATTATAACTTCCTCATATCACTTGGCTATTTTGGTATAAAATACACTGATTGTTTTTTAACTGTTTTAAGCCTAAGAAATGCCAATTCTAAATATGGATATGGAAAATTGATCTCTGTGTTTTTAAAAATAGATTTAGAAATAATTGTCATTTACTTGCTAGGAGTTTTTGGAAAACCAGGGTCATCAAACTTGCCAAATATTCTGTGATTCTAAGTTTTAAAAAATTAGTTGCTTATTTACTTAAAGTTATTTTTTTCAAGTTTGACAGCCTTTGGGCACTGCAGGGATGGCAGTTTCAGGACTATAAAGGAAGTAAAATAATCTTTATATAACGTCCAATATCATGCTTGAATTTAGTATGTGGTGTCAAGAAAAAAATGGGTGCCCAGAAGTTCAGACTTTATCCTGACACCCAGGTTGACAACAATCATAGTATTAAAAACCCGGAATATCTATACATCAGAAACCATATGGCCTATCTCCATTTAGTTTATATACAAGAAAACCCAGGTCCTGAGAGTTAAAATTTTTTATTCAAAATCACGCAGGTGCTTAGCAGAAGAGGCAGGAATCAAACCCAGGTTTCCGGATCCCAAGGGACATTGAGGGTCACTATCATGGGGTAAGAGAGCTCCAGTCAGTAACAGAACAACACAACAGGTAATGAATTTAAAAAATGGTTGACATGGAACTTTTTTTACACCTTGTTTTAAACCACAGAAGTTTATGCACATATAAATTAGTGAAGGTCTTGAGACATTTTATAACCACTATGTCATAATATTCAGGCAAAAGACAATGATTGAAAAAAGAATGGCTAATGGAAAGGTTTTTGAATCAAAGTATTTTGTGGAATTTTTCTTTTGCCTGCTCTTCTTGTATTTTACAAATTTAAGTATGAAAGTTGATGAATGTGTATTTCATGCAAGATACTCTGCTAAGTACATTACATACATTACCTCATTTATTTTTTTATAACTACCGTATCAACTTTTAATCTCAATTTTTTAAGACTTTTAATATAGCAATTGTCATATAGCTAGTAAGTGCTGGAACCAGCATTTGAACCGATTTCTATATGATTCCACAGTCCATATGTATATCCAACAAATTAAATCTTTTAATTCTTGAAAGTTATCCCTCTGACCCTGCCTACCTTCTCCTTATTAGTCTCTAATAAAATATGTATTTCTTTTAAAAAAATTTCATTAAAGAAGTTGTTTCTGTCTGTGGAAAAAAATCATATTTCTAAAACTGGATGGAAATAAACATGAAAATTGATTCTGAGTAGGAATAAATAAGATAACCAGGATTTTCAAAATGAAAATCTTTATGTATCAAGCATCTAAAATGCCTTCTCAAGGTTTCCATGCCAACCATTCTAGATACTAAAATAAGCTGTGAAATAACATTTACTCACACCACGTTATGTAGGCTTTTGATACATTAAACTGTTTTAATAAGCCCAACTAAATTTTGAATCTTTAGCAAATGGGAGAAATAACACTGGCACAACTCATCAGTGAGGCAAGCAACATAGTTTTTGTTTTTCTAAATGAGAGAAGCCTTGTCAAACAGATTTAAAGGGGACTTTTCATTTCCGTTAACTTTCTTTTTATGTATTTCCATAGTTAGTCATAGCTTTTCAAAATAGAGTTTTACAAAGTTACGCTTAAGCTATAAATGGCGCTAAGTGCTTAACACTGAATTTGTAGGCAACAGTTCCGCAAATGTAGGGCACTTCCATCCTTGATTCAGACCACTTTGCAAAAAAATAAATAAATGAATAAAAAGTCAAATGGAGCTGAACAGGTCTGCTGGTTCCTCTCATGCAGTATGAAGGGATTTCTTTTTATTTGCCAAACTCCTTAAGGGCGAAAATACTGCAGTTTGATTGACAGCTGAGTATGACAGGGGCCTCCACTGGGGAAGAAGAAGGGACTTCTGCAGGTCAGGAGGAGCAGAAAGGAGGCCCAGCCTCCAAAATGCAGAAGGCCCAGGCACAGGGCAGCCCAAACGGAGTGGTTAGAAAGGGATACCACTGCTCAAGACAGTATTTTGAGAGGGGCACACAAGGCACTGGGAATAACAACCAGCAACCCAACAACAGCAATGACAGTGAGTGTAATCAACACTTAATAGCTACAAAAACTCTATTAGGCAGGTTACAGAAAGAGGGCGATGACAAGGCATGCATGGTCTCTGCCTTCAAGGAACTTAGAATCTAATTACTAAGAAAAATGAAGGTTGATTAAGCAATGCAAAAAAAGTGAAGTGTAATGACAGGTGAAAGTCGAGGTGTTACAGGAATGCATAGCCAAAACATCTAGCCCAGTGGAGGGAAGGCTTCTCTGTGAAACTGATACGTGACCACGCATTTCAACAGAAAAATGGAAAATAAAGGGAGAAGAAGTAGCAAAAGATGAGGCTGAGGAACTATTTGCTGGAACTAATTTCAGGTGAATACAAATATCAGAATTTAATTTGTATCTTACCAGCCTTTCCATAAGCATGCAATATGTCATATCTAAAAACCAGACTGAGGTATCCATAGATAAACAGGAAAAGACAACTCTAAATTCATTAGAGTCACGACTACTCGACTACTCTTATGTCACCTATGATTGTGGGCTGCATTGAGTTGATGTCTATGGTTTATTGGTTTGTGTTTCCTGTCCATAAATTATAATATGTCTGAGTGGGACACTTATTTCTGAGGGGGTAGCATCAACTATTACTTTCCCTTAATGAGATAGATTTAAAATTTGGCCAAAGGTGAACAGACAAAGAACTTCTAAGTAAGAGCTTTCGGAAAGACCCTAATTGACTACTCTTCTAATAACAATTTCCAGGATTCCATGCCTCTCTCATTAGGAGAGACCCACAACAGCAAGCTTTTTATACCTATTAATAATTTTGAAACTTATTTTATGTTTTTAAATTTTATTTATTTATTTTGAGAGAGAGAGAGAGAATGAGCTGGGGAGGGGCAGAGAGAGAGAGAAAGAGAAAATCCCAGGCAGGCTCCGCACTCAGCACAGAGCTTAGCACAGGGCTCCAACTCCCGAATGGTGAGATCATGACCTGAGCCGAAATCAAGAGTAGGATGCTTAACCAACGGAGCCACCCAAGTGCCCTGAAATGTATTTTATATACTGATTTAAACCCTCAATCAGTGACTCCAAATCATAAAATACATTCACAGCCCTTTCAAGTTATTTTGAAAAGTATTTGTCACAAACATTTCTTGAAACATGCTATAAGGCACTATTTTCCTCAGTCTTGAAGATTTGTCAACCTACTTCAATGACATGATTTAGTATCATTCATCTAAACCTGTAAGACTTCTGCCAACTCACTTTTCTTTCTCTGCCTTCAGGGTTCAAAATGCTATTTTGTGGCAAATGACATCATTTTTGCTCTGGCCATGTGCATAACGTTCCTGACGTCTATCTTCTTCGTTCACGGCCATGCCTTTCTGCTCTGATTAGCTCTTGATGTCTATGTTACTCCTTTTTTTTTTTTTTCTCTCCTATCGTAGAGGAGATCCAACTGGTGAAATAAAAGGAGCACTGCCATTTGTGGCAGAAATGACCGGAATGACGCTGGCAAGAGCTGTCTGGTTGGATCTCTAGTGTCAGGAGAAGCTCGCCACAGGTTCCGCTACATCTCTAAAAGTGAGTGGACAAACTCCCCTCATTTGAATTATATTTATGAAGACAACCTATTCTCAACCAAATCTCTGAACATCTATCTGCCAAAAATTTTGTGTGTGTGATTTATGCTTTTACTTATAAGAAGTTGTAATGCTGAACAACTGAACTATATTATCAAATATTTAATCTATCATTTCAGCGAAAGGAATGGGGGGCTCTTATACTTATGACACAATAATTACTCAATTTGGCAAATTAGTGTGTGAAGCGTCTCCTTTAAAATATGCTATAGAATTTTATATGTAAAGCTTTAGCTATTGATCTCAAGATCCCAATTTCCTGGCGTTATCAGTTTAGATGGAACATGAATGTGTTTCTAATGTCGTCTTTGAAAGGCACAGAGTCCCAGCTGACAGAATTTGAATATGGCCAAGTCTCTTTACTGTTCTTTCTCTGAGAAGTTAGAAAAGAGAGATCTCAATCCTTACAAATGAAGTAGCTTTTTTTGTTGTTAAAGAAGATTAAAGAGTTTACAAGAAGCAAGGCAGAAGAACAAAGACAGACAGATGAAGGTAGGAGGAAAGGGTTATGATCCAATCAGACATCCTTTATTCTTTAAGAATAAATTGTGTCGTTTCCTAGTGATGACAAAAAAAGGGGGTAGGAGGGAAACTTGACAGGTGCTGCCACAAAAAGGCTTTTAAAAGCCATCAATAGATGCATTTTTAACTTGTTGATAGATGAAGACAAATCATTTAGCAAACTCTGTATCACATGTAGATATGCCACACAAATGTTCTGTAGAAGACGTGTTTGTATTTCAAAGGCTGTTCCACTTAAGTCCTGAATATTAGAAAGCAAGACGGTGCCTGTCACGTTCCCTTTGATGGGGTTCAGGACCGGTCACCCCAAAATGTGCCACTTGGCATACTGATTGCTTTGAAATTAAAGACACTTAAGAAACAGCTGAAGTAAGAAGGACAATTTGATTCTTCTCTGTCCTCATGAAAGCAGGACATAAATTTCCTCTGTGAAGGGTACCCTCCCTGAACTTGGAGGGCAGAAGGCCTCCTTCTCACCATCGATAGGGATTTCAGGGCCAAAAAGCCTATATAAACAAATCTTGCTACTTCATTAATTTGCTACCCAAGCCTAAACTTCTTTGTCTTGTCAACTCTTCACAAATTTATGGTTTCTTTGTCTAAAAGGTATAAAAGCTGCCTTCTTTGATCACTTCTTTGGATCTCATATCTTTGGGACCCATGCATGAATGAAATGAAATTAAATTTGTTTTTCTCCTGTTAATCTCTCTTTCATTACAGGGTTGTCTCAGCTGAGAACCCAGAAGGGTAAGGGGAAATTTAGTTTTCCTCCCCTACACCTTCCGGCACACTTCTTGGCACATCATGGTGCTCACTCACAAAAGCATTTCTTTAATGAACCAGAAATTTACTATTTGTAAAATGTACATTTTACACAGACTGGAAGTAAGCTTAGCTTGCCTGAACACTAAAATAGCAAAGTATAAGTTCTAACCCTGACTTTAGAGGCAAGTTGGCAAAATGAGGGATTCTCAAACAAGGACGCCACACACGATCTTTAATCTCACTATTGTCTATCAACATTATTTCAATAAGATAGCAATTCAGCATAAACAGAATTTTGCTCAAATGTTGTTGTGTGATATGGGCCAGGGTAAAAATAATCCAATAATATACGATGAAATCTAAACCTGAGTCCACTAAAAATTATCCTATGAAATGATAACCTCTTGAGAAGTAAATGGCCTTACTCACATGGGAAAGTAATTTTCCTTGTTAAAGGATGACTCCTAGAAGCCTTACGTTGTCTGGAGAATTTCCCCTTAGATACATTCCCTTATGATTAGAAGTTAGGTCTTCATCCCCAAATTAATAAAACAGAACAGAATAAAATGATATCAAATGATACTTCTGCTGAAAAGATTAAGCCCTTGTAACATTCTTTACTCTGCACAGAAAACTAAAATGTATGTAGGGGAAGGGTGCTCCTTCATTATTAGTCATTATTAGAGCTTTTCCATGTCTTCCTTTAGAATGCTAATATATGCACATACACAAATACACATTTTCAACCGTTCAATTAAATTTGAAGAATTTTAAGGAAAAAAAATAACTTGTACGGAAAAAAAATGCTCTCATTAGAGTATATGGGTTTTCGCTCTGTATATGTATACATATATGAAGAAATTAATAACTGGATGTCTTATAAGGAAGCCTGGTCTTAGTAATCTCCAGATCTATTTATCATCAGCAGATGCTTATCTGGGTGCAACCAGAGTGATTACTCCCAGAAAGCTCATAATTGCAGTAATTAGGGTCACGTGACCTCCAGCTTGCATTTCTTTAAAAAAGCAGAAGGCCAAACATTAGCATTTGAATGAGTACCAGAGGTCCACCAGTTCAGAAAGTTTAAGTTAAATGCACCAGAAAGCTTTGAACACACTTAAAGGAGTAGTTTAAGTTATTTTTATATTGTCCACTCCGCCCTCTGCAGAGCCTGAGCTTTCCCTGACAAAGGCCAAATCTGAGCAGTACGGCCCCACTAATTTACCCGGCAATGGCGTTACAATGACTGAGGAAGAAGTGATGATTTTACCTAAATCTTTCCACTTTAAAGCCTATTTTTTCCCTTTGTTTTAGAATATATTAGCAGTATATTTGGAGGGCCAAAACGATCCATTGCCTACTTTTTTAAAGAAAGTGATTTTATTCCTTGGAAGGGCAAACACAAATGAAAAATAAGAGGCTTAATTCTGCCCATTAAAAATAAGAGACTTCACCCTCCTCCTTTATCTTTTAGAATTTTTTTCATTCTCCTTTTCAAATGCATATAAGTCTTTATAATGGCTAATTAAGCCTTTGGCCCCTCTTACACTCAGGAATGTTTCTTCAAGGGCCTAGGAGCCTTTTTTTTTTTTTTTTTTTTTTAATGCAAACATGAAAGGAGGTAGCTTCTCTCTCTTTATATCTTCCTGTGGGAGATGAGGAGCCTAACTTCAGTGGGCTCCTTGCTCCAAACTGTAAAACTACTTGCTATCATAAAGGTTAGGAGAAGTGTGTTTCTCCTCTAGAGAAAGCCAATTAGCTAACACAGATGGTCACCCCAATTACCAGGTAAATTTAGTGCTCTTACAGAAGGATTAGTTATTGTTTCTCTTGAAAGCATGTAGATAATGGGTTTTATCTGCTTGATTATAAAAAAGACTGAAATTTCTTTTGGTCTTTGCAATCTCTTCTTACTGGATTGCCTTCAATGTGCATCACATTCTCATTTAATGTTTATTGAACAAAAGGTGGTGTTTTGTTTTTTTGTGTGTTTTTGTTTTTGTTTTTGTTTTTCCTCCATTACCTTTGTGGAGAAGATTTCTGAGTTGGAAGAAGTTTGTTTTTAATTATATTTCCCCAATAATTTCAATTCCAATTAATCCTTCTCCCTTTAGTGGAGCCCTTTTAGATAATTTAACAAATAATTTAAATGGTGAAATTCCAAATTTCTCATGTGAAATTTGATTATAGTACTTCAATTTAGTACTTCATTTACCTTTAATTATAAACAAGTTTGGCAACATTGATATCAAAATTAAATAAAACCTGATAGCACGAATGTCAGCTGGAGCATTAGTTCCCTTATGTTGAGATACTGTGTTTTTTTGTTTTTTTTTTTTCATAAAATCTAACACACAAATGTAACTTTCTTAATGGAAGCTCTTGGAACAGACATTCACATTAGTATTTCTGTATGTAATTATTCTTTGTGCACCAAAAGAGTATGAAAGATCTAATGAATTGAATTCCTGCTTAGAGTGAAAAAAACAGATACACATTAAAGTTGACAAAGGATATGTGGATCGACAAAATGGAGGCTACCCACCCCAGTGGCACAGCCCAGGTGACAAATCTAAACTTAAGTCAGACTGCACTTTTGGGAACTAACTGTCCAGGAATCCTATCATATACCAGTCACAATCATCCAACCCAGCTTTAGCTAGGTTACCTTTCCCTAGATAATAGAACCTGCTTAGAAAGAAATCCTCGACCTCCTAGCCAATGAGGCCCTGTTTCTGCATTGCCTCTTCTAATGCTCTATAAAACTCACGGTTAACCAACCAAAGTCCCCAGAAAACTATTCCACTGCTTGTGTTCCACTGTGCTCCTTGTCTTTCCTTGAGCAGAGGACATAAGATTTGTTACTAAATTGTATTGTTATTGTCATCTGACATAGTTCAACAAATATTTATGGAAAGAAAAAACAAGAAAGGGAAGACTGAGAAGAGGAGAGGGAAGAGGTAGAATCAGGTCCAAAGTAAAACCGTCTTGCACCTTCTGTTTCAGGTTTCCTAACTTCTCAGTCTTTGGTACCTTCTCTGTGCCTTGGCTTCCATAGACCCCTTTCAAGAAATGCCCTTCTTTCTCGACCTCTCACTTTCTATTTTGCCTAAATTCCATTCACCTTTAAACCCAACTTAAGTTCTTTTTAAAATGAGGTAGGTCTCTGTAAATGACAGTGAATTATATCTTCTCTAGATCTCCCTAGAAGGTTATGTCTGTACTTAGGATTTGATTGTATCACATGTATTAGTTACTATTTACATGCTTTAGTTTTCCCTTTCCTTAACTTGACCACAAGCTATTGGAGAACAAATGAATCATTTTTAATACTTCTAAAGCATCCACAGAACCCAGCACTCAAATAAATTGCAAGTGTATTCTCAATACTTGACTTATTAATAACTGTTCTGTTTCACTGGAACTATACTTTCTCATGTAGGCTATTTCATATATACAAAGACTTTAATATGAGAGTACAGGTAACAACAAAGGATTTAGAAATCCTTTCATCTGTAAATTTCCATGAAACAATGAGACTGAAAAAAATAATTTGATTCCCCACAGGCACAAAGAGTTCACATCTGGGCTATCTTACTCCCCTCCCCACTCCCTGCCTCTTTCCTTTTTAAAAATTTCCATTTGGCTATCAGACATTTATCTGTGACTAGGATTTTTTTTTTTTTTTTACATAAACTATTCTCCTCGTTGGGCACATTTCTTGCTTCCCCCACCCCTCATGATCATTTCACCGTATTAAGTGATGTACCTCCATGTGGGGCCACCTTAGCTAATGACTCCTGCATCCAATAAGATGCTACATTGTTTGATAGGCTGAGTTGGACACCATATATGGCAAAATCAAAATGATGAAATAAACAAATAAGTATCAAGAACAAAATCTGTGTGGACTTAATGGGATAAATAATAACCTGGTAAAAATATCACTGAGCAAACCATGACATAGAAGTGGAAAAGATACTACATTTAATCCAAAGAGAAACTAAATACAGGAAAATAATAAAATTAACAAACATTGCTTCAGTCTCTGCAATGTAAAAAGAGAATACAATTCCAGGTACAGTGGAAAAGGCAGAATGATATTTGATAAGGGAAATAAAAATTACTTAGGTAACTTCTCTGGGGAATTTATAAGTTGATGCACAATCACTCAAGTATCATGAGATATTTTAAGATCATTTAAGTAATTATTAATATGTACCATGGGGGCACCTGGGTGGCTCAGTTGGTTAAGCATCCGACTTCGGCTCAGGTCATGATCTCGCAGTTCATGAGTTAGAGCCCCGCGTCGGGCTCTGTGCTGACAGCTCAGAGCCTGGAGCCTGCTTCAGATTCTGCCCCTCCCATGCTCATGCTCTGTCTCTGTCTCTCAAAAATAAAATAAACATTAAAAGAAAAATGTTTTTTCAAAATATGTAACATGCATTTTTTTATGTTGTGTAATACTTGTGTGAAATATAAGAAAAGGTGATCACACTACACTTAAATACCTACATGTAATAGCCTGGCTTGAAAATAGAAATAAATTTCTCTTTGGTCATTGATTTCACCTAGCCTACATAGCTGCTTGTGCATGCCTCAAATATACTACTACTAGTGAAAAATGTATATCCTAATTTCCAGTTATTTAAAACAGGAAGAAAATCCCAAAGGAACTGAGTACAAAGGTCCTCTCCCTGTGATATTATTGCCAAATCATCTGTATTACATCTCTGAGTCCTTGAAAGATAATGGAAAGTCAAGTGGAATTTGAAAGTGTTTGCATCTATAAAGTTGCCTATCAAATTAAACATTCTGTTTACTGACCCATTTTTTATACTTATTTTATCCCCCAAAACACCTCTATATTTTTACGAACTATTACATTTTACACAGAATCAGTCGTTAATAAAAATTGTCTGGTTTTGTGACTAAGTTTCTCTACTCATAAAATGAGGATGATAGTACCTAAAGTTTTAAATATCTATTTATATTCTCAAAGTTAAAATATAAATATGCTTGCCCTACTTTTGAACTATAAACTTTATTTGAAAGACATATAACTTTTACAAAAGACAGAAAGGGGGGCTGAAAGAGAGACATGGATGGATATATAAATATAGACATAGAAGCATGTGTATAATGTATTGTTTTGTTTTTATTCAGCTCTTTACTAATTAGATTAAAATCGTGGCAAGAAAAGTAAACAAAGCAAAGACTGAAAAAAACATAAGCTAATGGTCACGGGACATTGAATAATATGGAATGAAACCAAGTCTACTTGGTTTTTCAACTAACATTTTTATATTGCCAAATAACTGTAGGGAGTTTGTTCAGAAAAGGCAGATAATTTTACCTTCTTTAACAAGAATGGCCCATCAAGTATGCCCCAAAGCAAAGCCCTTGTATTGTTTATTGCCAAAACTATCCAACACCAGTAGGCATATCTATGTATCTATCTAACATCTATATATGTTACATTCCTTTTTCTGCTATGCAACTGATGATTTTCTATTCTTAGATGAATAACTAATGAAACTTAATAACATCACGTGGGTTTATAGAAGCTGAGGAAGAAGAAAGCATATCCCCTTTCAATAATATAAAGCTATTACCTTGCAGTAAGTAGACTGTGAAAGAAATAAAGCATTTCTAAATGAATGGGCTCCTTACATAAGAAGAAAGTGTACTTCTTGTTTTTAAATCCTTCAAACTTCCCTAATAAGATATAGGCCCAAATTAAATTCATGGTATTCTTTAATGATATAAATAATCTGCAAAAAGATCAGCAGAGCTACTCTTTGGAACAGCATTCTTTCTTTCACATGAATTGAGGAAAAAAATAAAAATTAGCTGGTCAGTGAATTAAACCCACAAGTTTGTTTTCAGAAGCAAGGGATTTATTTGAAAATATAGCCAAAGGACTGTCTTTTGTAGCCATTTGATACCATAAACATTTAGTTAAGAAAAAAAGACTCAGCTAGAATTTTTTTTTTTTTGACAAAGAAAAAATAGACTCATTAGTAGTTACTTGATATATTTCCAGTGAGTTGCTTTATCCTATTTGTCCTCTGTGGCAACAACAAGCCTGTTTCCTCAGTATGTCAAGACGCTCTCAAAATAAAGGAGCAATTCTGGCAATACATCTTCCTGAGATTATTTCCCTAGATCATACGAGGAGATTGAGAGGTGATAGCAAGTTTGTCTCTGATTAGGTTCTGGGCAGGCTACCCCAAAGTATGTCACTTGGCATATTGATTATTTTAAATAAAATTTATTTAAGGAATAGCCAGTGCAAGAAAGACACCCTGATCCTCTTTTGTCCTCCTGAAAGCAGGAAATAAATCCTTATGAAAGGATTATGAAAGGTATCCTCCCTGTACTAGGAGGTAAAGAGACATCCTTATCACCAGAGAGAGGGAATTCAGAGTCCAGAAGGCTGAATGAACAAACCTTGTTACTTCCTCACTAATTTACTACCCCTGAGCCCAAACTTCTTTATCGTGTCAATGTTTCACAAATTTATTGTTTCTTTGTCTAAAAGGTACGAAAGCTGCCCGCTTTGGTCGCTTCTTTGAGTCTAATATTTTTATGAGCTCTCATACAAAATTAAATTTGTTTATCCCCTATGTTAGTATGTCCTATGTCAATTTAATTATTAGGGTAGCCAAAGCACCTGGTAGGAAAGAAGAGAAAACTTTTCCTCTCCTACACCTGTCACCCCCACTTTCACCCGCCCCCACCTCTCCCATTCCAAATCATGTCACAAGCTTATTTCTTGATTTCAATGTTCATAATGGGAAAGGATTACCTTTTATAAAAAGGAGAAAATAAGGATTTACGATGCTTCAGATTTCAGAAAGCTGCACCAGAGAAAGCAAATTCTCCCTAGAACCAACTGGTCTTTCCAGTTTGACATGTGATTCTAGTAGCTTTGGATCTTTCCTTAAAGTGGCAATCAAATAATTAGGCATTCTGCAAATTTTCCTGGAATCTCAGAGTCACTTTGTCACATGTTAATCCAATGATTAGAATTCTGGGTAATTTTTCATCCATTAGTATATTTATACTATTATATTATGCTAAATGTAGGGATAAAACAGAATGACAAAACAATCACCTTTACTTTTTTAAATTCCACATATTAAACCTAATGATTGTTACTGCTTCAAATGTTTTTTGGGTGATTTATTGTTCAAATAAAAGTCCCTGCTTTTTTGTTCAAATTTTTCCATCACCAGGGGAGAAAATACGGTGATTAATAATGATTAGGACTGGGGCACCTGGGTGGCTCAGTCGGTTAAGTGTCCAACTCTCGGTTTGGGCTCAGGTCATGATCTCACGAGTTCGTGTGTTCGAGCCCCGCATCAGACTCTGTGCTGACAGCAGAGGCTGCTTGAGATTCTCTCTCTCCCTTTCTCTCTCTCTGCTCCTCTCCAACTTGTGCCGTCTCTGCCTCTCTCAAAATAAATAAATAAACTTAAAAAAATAATTATTAGGACGTATATATACACACAGATCCATATATATGTTTAACTGTGTATTTCGCTTATAGACACACAACAAAATTGTTCATTGTGGCTTGCTTCTAATCTTCAGAATTCATACAATAAGCAATTCCTGGATGTTCACTCCTACAAGGCCTGACCAGAGCATGAGACAAAATGGCAAAGACCCCAGTTGCTATGAGTTACTAGGAGAGATAAGAAATATCCAGAACTAATCATAACATATCGAGGTATGAACAAACACTGTGAGGTATGTGTGAAGCAACATGAAACAATTTAGAGGCGAAATAGAGTTTCTCCCTCAGGTGATACTGAAGGCTACATAGCTGGTCAAAGACTTGTTGGTCTTGACCCTGGAAAGCTCAAAGCACATATTCAGAAGACATAAGTGTATCCTCTCTCCCCACTCCTGATTATATTATTCTCATTTTCTACATTGTTTTTCTTTTTTTGTTTGTTTGCTTGTTTTCAATTTTTTTAATGTTTATTTGAGAGAGAGAGAGAGAAAGAGAGAGACAAAATACGAGTGGGGGAGGGGCAGAGAGAGGGAGACAGAATCTAAAGCAGACTCCAGGCTCTGAGCTGTCAGCCCAAAGCTGGACACAGGGCTCAAACCCATGACCCATGAAATCAAAACCTGAGTCAAAGTCAGATGCTCAACCGACTGAGCCACCGAAGTGCCCATTCTACACTGGTTTTCTTAAGTGAAAGTCCATTCAGTTGTGCAATATGCAGCTTAGTTTGTCATATATGTGTATAAAACTTCTGGCTTCCTTCATTTTTATATTTTATTTTAGAATATTTATATTTCATTTTTAAAATTAATGTCAATTTAAAGATCTTCATTAGTTTTATTGCCTGCCTTAAGAGAAGCACCAGAATGTATTCCTTATGCAAAACCTAGAGGAAAAAAAAGACCTTTGATAGAGGTTTTAAAAGTGATTTGGAACCCTCCCTTTTTTTACTCATAATTATACATTACCACATTTAATATTTTAATTGAAGTATAAGTTATTTTTGTTCCCGTTTTAGAGACAAAATAATGAAAGCAAAGAACTTGATGGCAAGCAGCCTAGTAGTATAGAAACATAATAGAAAGCATCAGAATTCAAGGCAGAGATATAGACTAGAATTAGGAGGAAGGACCACGTCCAAGTTGAAATGGTGAGATATTAGAAATCATCTGAGTGTCCAACAATAAGTAAAATAGTGAAAAAAAATATAGAATATCTATAGGATAAAACCACACAGTCACTAAAATCACATTTTCAAGTAACCAGAAGTTACAGGATACAAAGTTTAACTTCAATTTTGTGAAAACAAAGCAAGATAAAAAATGGAGGGAAATATACCGAAATATTAGTAGCAGTATAAATAATGAAGAGAAAAAATGAATTGGAAAAATAGATACACATTTATACACATTCTTTTAAAGATAAAAGGGTGGTGCAAAATGTTTTAAGAATCAGTAACAAGTCTGACTTTCTAGTTTCTGGACATCATTCTGCTTCCCATTTGTAATAACTTTAGGGAATTTAAATTTTTTGCCAATCTAAATTTAGTAATACTGTATTTCATAGAATCTAAGATACAATCTATTGTAAGACATACTTTCATTTGCTAGGATAAAAGAAAAAAATATTTGCCAACTATGGCATTCTTTTTTAATTTTACATAGTTTTATGTGAAAGAAATGGACATCTTAGAATTGATGAAATTTTGCAAAGACATTTCTCTTTTAAAAATTTTATTGAAGTACAACTAACATATAACATTACATTACTTCCAGTATATAACATGATTCAATATTTGTATATATTGCAAAATGATCACCATGATAAGCTGTGTTAAATCTGTCACCACACATAGTTATAAAATTGTATTTTGTTCTGATGAGAACTTTTAAGATCTATTTTCTCAGCAACTTTCAAATAGGTAGTACAGAATTATTAACTACAGTTACCATGATATATATTACATCCCCATGACTTATTCATTTTAATACAGAAAGTTGGTACCTTTTGACTCCCATCACCCATTTTGCCCACCCCCCCATGCCCCTGCCTCTGGCAGCCACCAATCTGTTCTCTGTATCTATGAACTTAGGTTGTTTTCAACTTTTTTTTTTTTTTAAGATTTCACATATAAGTGACATCATATAGTATTTGTCTTTCTTTGTCTGACTTACTTCATTTAGCATAATGCCCTCAAGATTCACCCATGATGTCACAAATGGGCAGATTTCATTATTTTCTATGTCTAAGTAAGTCCATTTTGCACACACACACACCACATCTTCTTTATTCATCCATCAATGGACACGGATTGTTTTCATACCTTGGCTATTATAAATAATGCTGCAATGAACATGAGGGTGCATATCTTTTTGAGTTAGTGTTTCCATTTCAGAAGTGAAATTGCTGGATTATGTGGTTGTTCTATTTTTAGATTTTTGAGGAACCTCCATACTGATTTTCATAGTAGCTGTACCCATTTACATTCCCACCAACAATGCACAAAGGTTTCTTCTTCTAGACAGCCTTGCCAACACCTGTTATTCTTTATCCTTTTGATCCTGGCCATTCTAACAGGTGTAAGGTGGCATCTGATTGTGGTTTCGATTTGCATTTCCCTGATGATTAGTAATGTTGACCATCTTTTCATGTGTCCAGTGGCTATTGGTATGTCTTCTTCAGGAAAATGTCTTATTTAGTCCTCTATCCATTTTTTAATCAGATTGTGTTTTTGCTATTGAGTTGTATGAGTTATTTATATATTGCGAATACCTTATCAGATAGATGTTTGCAAATATTTTCTACTATTCAGTAGGGTGCTTTTTTATTTTGTTGATGTTTCCTTTGCTGTGCAGAAGTGCAAGAACATTTCTGACACCCCCTTTTGTATACCCCATCTGTATCTTGTTTTTATCCAGCGTCACTAGTTATTTTGCTCAGCTAATATTAAGAAGGAGCTTTTCTCTGAGGAAGACTTTTTTCCTGAAGCAAAAGACTTAGCTCTAGTTTTGAAAAGAATGGTCATTTTCATTATATTATCTTATTTTATGTTGAGAGTCTGGCTGTTTCTGGTGAATTAATACATTTTTGAAAAGCCCTGCTATATCTAGCTACGTTTCCAAAGTATGATTTAGATAACTAACAAATTTAACTCTTTTCGTTCTCAGCTGAAAAGAAAAACAATACCAATTATGCTAAACCACACATATACATGTGGGAAGACACCTAGCAATGAGAGGATTAAACACATTTCCATTTCTACATACATTTTATATATTTTAATTGATATATTTATTTTGGAATATGTAAGTCACCCTGACTTATCTCAATTAGACTGAACACACTTAAATTATGTTCACCCTTCCACAAAAGCAACTCTCCATATGGAAGATGGGTAGTGGCTCAGATCAAGAAAAGTTTCTGTGTATTACTCTTAACGTTTTTTTTTTTTTAACAAAATTTTTTACTTCTTTTCTTTTACATGTTTCTTTTTATTTTTTTTTTCTTCTTTCTGAAAAGTGGCCAAAAGGAGATAAGATTTCAAGTTGCCATGTCAATCATACCAACCATAAAACACAACCCAAGAAGGAAGAGGGGCAAAGTATGATTTACTTTTAATTAAAATGAAAAAGTAACAGTTCAAAGTTAACCCTATATATAAAAATATTCCTAATTCAAAGGTTTATACTTTGCCAAAAATCTCATCTACTTGTAATTTCTGCTTGGCAGATGGATACAGACTGGCAGGAAAAAGAGGAGTAGCCACAAGTTCAAAAAGTCTTACAAGAAATTTCATGTTTAAATGTGTGCAAGTTTACATAGAATGTACTGAGGAGCAGATTTGAAAGGAAGCCAAGCTAAGTATCTTCAATAAACTCAACTCCAAACTATATGAATACACATGATAAAATAATACAGGATACAAATAAAGATTTTCAACTATCCTTGTGTAAACATTTTACTTTTTTTCTTATTGTTTCTAATTATCAGTAGGCATGATTCCAACATAGTCTGTTTACTATAATCCATACATATTTCAAAGATAGGAAAGCATAGTTTGTATATGAAAAAGAGAAACAACAGTCAGTGGTGTGTGTGTGTGTGTGTGTGTGTGTGTGTGTGTGTAGGGGGTAGAAGAGTGAGGTCAGAATTGAAGGCAGAAAAGGTACATATTTACTGTGTGCCTGCCATGTGCTAGACACGGCAATTTGAAGGGTAAATGTGGGCTTTGAAGGCTAAATTCGTGATTAATGTAAGCATAAATGAAAAGCCAATGTTTTTCTTTGTTAATTATTAATCAAAGCCCTACACAAAAAATTTAGCAACACCTGGCATTTTGCTGTTATATGAGCAACAAAAGCCCTCGTTTCATACAGTGACTGGTTTTTTCCTTTGTTTTAAAATCTGAATACATATTCTAGAGAAGAAAATAGAAAGGATAAGTAAAATTCCAAGCTTACTGATGTGAGCAAACTTCAAGACTCTGTTACTACTCTAAACCCAGTTAAGCTAGTTTTGAGTCTCCCATAAAACCAATTAACAAGAAAACAGAACAAAAGGAATGGCATCTTAACATTTTTGCCAATTAATCGAAATTTGCAGCTGATAAGCAATGTCTCAACTCCACCCATCTCAGGAAGTGTGGACACCAAACTGTGGGGCTCAAGTGTTTCCCTGCAAATTCAGGAAGCTGACCGTTCTTTAAAATGTTAGCCAGCCTTACAAAGAAGTCATTCTTCTGACATATGTATTCATTAAATGAATAAATTAGAATTGGATCTTATTTATTTGATCAAAATTCAGCTAGTAAGACAGGTAAAATAAATGAAACAACACTTGATAATGAAATAAATTATACTAACTATGAAAACAAATGCTGCTGAGGAAAACATGTGTGTTAAGTGCCCCAAGTCTGAAATCATCCATTTCTCACTAAGTTTCGGCTTTCAACACCACGCTCTGCAAGAGTTGTTTGACCCAGCTGTCCAAAGGCCCAAGATGCCTCTATTTTATTTCACAGCTTATTCATAATCGATATAAACACATCACCAACCTTAATTCCAGCCAGCAGTCACAAGATACCTTGGATCAGATCAATAAAATCTGAAAGATAAACAGAAAAACATCCTGTAAATTAAATCAACTGAATGATTCAATCTTTTATTTTACTAAGAAAGAAGATGAAGTCAAGTTATTTGGTTCCTTGACCATAAAATGTACTGGCTGACAACACATACGTTTATAATAAGGAGGGTTATGTAGTTATAAAACTTTATTTCCTGGATCTTGTTTAACAAGATGTATTATATGCCCAAATTAGGCCCTATTTTTATGTTCAGCAGTTTTTACGTAAAACAGAACAATGCTTGTGCTTATGTTCTGAAACATCAACCTCCCCTCAATTTTTTAGCCAATGCTGTACTCATAGACTACCATTTCTCATGAAAGATGTTTAATTGAAAATAATAAAACGACTGCATTTGGATCCTTAATCTGGTTTAACAGTCTGCAGATTTTTAGTCCAGTATCAACAATCTGTTAAAAAGCAACAGAAGCCAAATAAGGCAATTCCAGGGGCAAAATATCCATCTTCCCACTCCTGTCTTACACTTTAGTCCTGCCACTGAATTATGCTGAGAAGCACACTATCAGATGGAAGTACCAAAGAAGATACACCAAGGACAAAAGCAAACCCAAAACTTCCGTGCCAAAAGTCAGCCTATCTTTTGGAAAGTTAGTAAAGGTAATAACTAAAATGACATAGAGCATAATTGTTGACTTGCTGCAGGGAGTGTCTACTGCTAAATCTCCAATTAAAAACAAAAAACAAGTGAGAAGTATATTTGTGAGTTAACTGGTTAGAAGTTAGAATTTGTTCCCCAAGATATTGTTACAAATGGTCATTATTAGACTCCTAGGTTAAATCCAAAAGTAAAATTAACCTTAAATGGTAATTATTTAATGAAAAGATCGTCTAAAGTAATATTCATATACTCTAGGGAGTTCCGTTAATTAGCTTGCCTACAGTAATCATTTCACTATGTATATCCAAGCATCACGTTATCCACCTTAAGTATATAGTTTTTATTAAAAGATAATATAGAAGAAATACTAATAAACCAAAAAAGTATGATTGGACATGAAATTCCTGATTTTTAATCTCAAGGGTAGGTGCTTAAAAAAAAGTGAACTTTATTTTGCAAGAATGAATTAACAGGTGGATAAATTTGTGAAGATTAAACGATAGGATCTGGGGGCATTTTGAGGGACTTTCAAGATTAATGCCTTTAATATGTCTACTCCCATTTCAAACACCTGCCTTTATCTTACTTTGATACCAATATTATTATTTTTCTATAAAGCCACCAATTCCCAGGCTGTGTGTCACAGTACCCCAGGGCACCAGTGTAAATTCAGAGACTGATAAATACATTCAATAAATGAAAAACACAGCAACATCCATCAGGCACAACACAAACTACTAACTTGAAGTAAGCCACAGTTTCGATTTTAGATTTTGCTATGTGTGTTTCAATGATACGATAACTTTGCAAAGTTGGATTTTGATAACGTTTGTAACATAAAAGCAAATACAGCATGAAAACCAATGTGGGATAAGAAATGAGGATGACAACATCCAATCAGACTCCCAGCTTTGAGGGCTGGGCTGTACCCAGCAGGCACACACACACATACCATTGGTAAGTAACTGTGGGTTTCTAAGTATGAAGTAAAAAGACTTTTCTTTCAATGTTTGTGTATTTTTTTTTCCAAAAAGCCATTCAGTTGTTAGGACATACATACTTATGCTAATGAAACAGAACTGTGAAGCATTTCTTTTGGCCTATGGGGTGCCATGAAAAAAATTACTGAGATACCCAGAATGCCACAGAGAAAGTCTGGGACACTCTCCATTAAGCCTAGTTTTGTTTTGTTTTGTTTCTTTTTTGTCCCACAAATTTAAATAAAAAAGAAAGTGGGAGGGATTAAACCAAGAAAAAAAGACTAGTGAAGGAGAGAAAAGGAAAAAGGAAGGAAAATTTTCCTAAAATAAGAAGAAAAATACTGGGAGAGCGGGAAGGTCAGTGGTTCAACACACCGAGCGACTTTGTATGTGTGGCTGTGTGTGCTATATATGTACACGTGCATGTGTGAGTGTCCTACTGTGTGTGAAAGAGGAGGCTAAAATAGTACACATGAATACCAGAAATGAACGACAAAGAACAAGCAGTGGGCACACTGCATATATGTACATTCTCACCATGTTGATTACCAGCCGTCATTCCCTAAGAAAATGTGGCTCCCCCGTTGTCTGGAGCCAAGAGAGACTACATAGATCTGCACATTCATTTGTGTGCTGTCCTAAGCCTCAATGTACGATTTGGCCATAGCTACTGCTTGCTAAGACTTCTTTAACATACTAGATCAAGATCCTGATATCTTTAATATTCTTTTAAGTAAGTTGGATTTTATCCTTTCTACATATATGTTTTCATAGTAAAAACAGAATGATATTTATAGAGCTTTTCAGAAGTCAGGCTTTATGGAATATGAACCTGGCTATTTATGTATTCCATACATGGGGAGAAATTCTAACTTGCCACGGCCACTACCTCCCCACCCCAACCCAGCCCTGCCTCCAAAAAATTCTAGTTTATTTTCTTTTCAATATAGCATGAGTCAAATACAAACTTTATTTAAAATATTAATTCTGGGGTGCCTGGGTGGCTCTTGATTTCGGCTCAGGTCCCAAAGTCATTGGATCAAGCCCCATGTCAGGCTCCATGCTGAGCGTGGAGTCCGCTTAATTTTCTCTCTCTTGCTCCCTGTGTCCTTCTCCCCCACTCATGCTCTCATGCTTTCTCAAAAAAAATAATAATAATAAAATAATAATAATAATAATAATAATAATGCTGTTTTAGCTATGCAAATCTTATATTTGAACCCTTTGGCTTAGCACAGTGTTTAGCACCCAGGAGAATGTAAATAAATATTTGTCAAATGAATGAGGGTGCTTGGTGTTGTGCTTTTCTGATGCTTTGCCAAATTTCAATAGTTGAAAATTCCCCTTTGGGCAGAAATAAGAAAAAAAATTTCATCCTGTCCCACCTGACTTGCATCAAAAATATTTAATGGAGACAAAGTTCTGAGGAAGAAGAGGTGGACAGTCTTGACCTGGTGGACTTATGTTCACTTGGGCTCTTAGGATTTTTGTTTGTTTGCTTGCTTCTCTTATCTTAAGGGGGCTCTTCCATTTGCAGTGCCAAGCAAGAGCAGCTGCTTTCTAAATAACAAGTCTCTAGACCGTTTTTTTTTTTTTTCTTTCATTCAACCCAGTTATTGAGCAAATAGGCACAGAATAGTGAAGATTTATGTTGCCCTAAGGCTCAGCCTTCACTGTGAACATCTGCCATTTCAAACACACAGGTCAAGACTCAGTGTAGTATTGCACTAAACAATGCCCTAAGCAGAACTCAAATGAAATTCTTTTCAATAGGATTCTGCATCTGCTTCCAGGCAGCTTAACTTATCAGCATATAAAAGCACCACTTCTCCATCCTCTTGCTCCACAACAAAAAGGTAGGGGAAATGTCAGAAAATAATCTTGAGAGTTAACTGCTACAGTTTGTTTCCCCCCTCTCTTTTCCAGTAAGAAATGATCTCATGCCTACATTTTATAAATCATATTGTAATGATGAAATCAGATTATAAACTCTGTATCAAGCTGAAGTTTGCTTGTTTATACCTCACAAGAAATAAAAATGGAAAATAGCAGACATATTTTAACTATTAGATTACCCAGGTCCATTGTGAATTGAAAACCCACCTTTCACACTTGCTGTGCTTTTCCCTTAGAGTTACACGTGAATCTCAGTTTACAGAAACTGTTGTTGATTAATAGAAAAGTTACTGCTTGAGCATCAATTTACAGATACAAACGTAGGAAAGACTGCAGTTGCAAGACAAATTAAAAATCAATTCTGTTAAAAAAAATTAATTGAAGTGCTTTTTAATTGTTTATAATCTTTACTTTTTAAAATATAGAACAGTTCTGTGGGGTATTTTTTTAATAGCCTTGTTTCATATTTTAGAGATCTAAAGTTCTTTACCATCAAAGAGCTTAGTGAGAATGCGGTGGGATGGGGGTGGTTATGAAAAGCCAAAAGACAAAAGCTATGATACTAAACAGAATATGCCTGCTGTCACAAAGAAATACCAGCAAAGAGCTACAGGAGATCAAAGAAGAGGAAATAAAAAACACAAAATCCTATTATATAGATAAGGATTCACAGAGGACAGGCATTTGAGTTGGGCCTTGAAGGAGGTAAAGGATTTTGATAAGCAGAGATGGAATGGGAAGGAGACCCACTCAGATTAATGGACTCAGCAGAAACAAAGTAATGAAAGAAGCTAACCCCAGGGGCTGTCTGTACAAACACCTGCAGGCCTACCTGACTGGAATATAACACATAAGAAAAACACTAATTGGGTGAAAGGCTAGGTTGGGTCTGTATAGGGTAATAACCTTGAATGACAAGCTGATGAGGCTACATAATTAAATATATTTAATTTTGTATGCTAAAGTGAACCACTGAAGGTTTTAAATTCAAGAATGGCATAATTAGGTAACTGAATCTGGCAACACTGTATAGATTGGATCAGAGATGAGATGAGATTAAAGAGTCAACCACTTAGATGACTCCTTCCAAAGTCCAAGTGAATGATAAGGAAGAGTCAACTCAGGTAGAGATAGTGTCAGTGCAAAGGAGGAAGAATACCCTAACTACTGCATAGCAAGTATCTTAGCTCAGGGTGCCAGAACAAAATGCCATAGATGAGGAGACTTAAACAACAGAAATGCATTTCCTCACAGTTCTGGAGCCTGGAAGTCTGACATCAGGGTACCAGCTTGATCAGTTTCTGGTAAAAGCCCATATCCTGGCTTGTATACAGCCACCTTCTCACTGTGCCCTTACATAGCCACTGTCAAATTAGGGCTTCATTTTATCGACCTTCTTTAATACTAGCTACCTCCCCAAAGTCCTATCTCTAAATACAGTCACTTTGGGGGTTAGGGCTTCAATGTAGGAGTTTTGAGGGGATGCAATTCAGTCCATAGTGCTGTGTGTAAGTCACGGGACTTAGGAATCGGTTGGATATGAAAGGTGCAGGACAGAGAAAAGGTGCCGAAAGAATTCTGAGGGTTTGAGACAGACTCCCAGAAAGATGGTGCCATTCTTAGAAACGGGTAAGGCTGAAAGAAGATCAAGGCGCTGAGCAAGAGTAGAGGGCGAGGGGCTTTTGTAGACACATTAAGTTTGAGTTTCTGGCAGGATAATCAAGGGAAGGTATTTATCAGACAACTGACCTATTCGTGGAGAGTATGATTCATGTGATATGCAAAAAGAATGAAGTCTTACTTAACACTAAAAACAGAACAAAAAGGAATGAAAACTATGGTGATATAATTAGGCTAAAACATATCAATATAAAATCAGAAGTATATGTGTATGATCCAAACCATAGAGTTAGGTAATCTAGCCAGCCCACATTATTGTATATTTAGTCACCATCTTGATAGGTAGATATAACATTAATAAAGTACTGGCCACATGCATACCCATATTGTTCTTAATGAATGATGCTGTAGCCTGCCTACCCAGACTGTGGGCTGCTCTGGGTCAGTGACCCAGCAAATCCATGTTTGTATCTCAAGCACTTAATGTGGTGTATGGCATAAAGTCAGGGATCTATCTATAAATGTGGAATGAGTCACTCCCCGGAAAAACAGGCTGAGTCATGGACACTCCAACTAATTTCACCTCTAGACTTTATATTATTCATATAAAATAACACTGTAGGAAGCCAGGCACTAGGTATGGCTCTTAATGGAATGTTCTGTACTCTGACATGTTTGCTGTAGCTGCTATAATAATGATGCCAAATACAGGTTAAGACCACAGAGGGCCAGCTACATTTGTCTAAGTCACTCATCTACTGTCACAACACAGAAAAAAGAATGACTGGGTGTTAGGGCAACTGGATAATAAGAGCTCACTTAAAGTGAAGCACTTTCAAACACCTCAGTCATGGAATTTGTTTTCCAAAACTATTGTACTGTTTCTAATACAAAACAACAGCAATAGTAAGAAATGATCATTAAGTGTCTACATAACTCAGACATTGTACAAAAATATGTCACACGCATTATTCACTTCACCCTTACAAGACCAAATACAGCAGATACTGTTATTATATATTAGTTTCCCAGGAGAAAACTAAGCTCATAAAGCTTAAATATCCAGTACCTATAGATAAAGATCCCTAAGTAATTGACACTACACAAACATCATTTATTAAGGCAAAGAAATAACAATAGAAGTCAGAGACAAGATGGGGCACCTGGGTGGCTCAGTTGGTTGAGTATCTGACCTCGGCTCAGGTCATGATCTCACAGTGGTGAGCTCGAGCCCCACGTCAGGCTCTGTGTTGACAGCTCATAGCCTGGAGCTTGATTCAGATTCTCTCTCTCTCTCTGCCCCTCTCCCACTTGCTCTGTCTGTCTCACAAAAATAAATAAAAACATTAAAAAAAAAAAAGTCAGAGACAAGGTGAAATACATACATACATTTTGGGTGTATGGCCTGTGTATATTTATATATACATATATTCTTTAATCTCTTATTTTAAGTTAGAATTCTTTTTTTTTTTTTTTTTAACGTTTATTTATTTTTGAGACAGAGAGAGACAGAGCATGAACAGGGGAGGGGCAGAGACAGAGGGAGACACAGAATCTGAAACAGGCTGCAGGCTCTGAGTGGTCAGCACAGAGCCCGACGCGGGGTCGAACTCACGGCCGTGAGATCATGACCTGAGCCAAAGTCGGACGCTTAACCGACCAAGCCACCCAGGCTCCCCTTAAGTTAGAATTCTGATGGTTCTTTCCAACTGCGTGATTCCTTAAGGAATTCTGGCATATTCAAATTCAGGCAGAACAGTGACTGTAAGCATGCTCTAAAAAAAAAAAAAAAGACAAATTTTGGAAATAGAGCCTGGTCTCCTGTAGTTCTCTCTCCAAGTATTTTCAGTGGGACAAATATTTGGAAGATGGCAGTATTTATTTTTTAAGAAATATTTTGCTGACCTTACCTTATAGGTCTATAGGAAAAAGATCTAACATATTTTGATCCAAGAGCTTTTCATTTTTTTTTCTTCTTTATAATTTTTCTTTTATTAATGTTAGGCATATAAATAGTTTAAAAAGTTAACTGTTATATTTAAGGCTTATGATGAAACACAGCAGTAAGGAACATGAGTTATTTGAGAGTTGGAAGGTATCTGAATGATGCTGTATTTATTTAGGTAGTAAGGTGGTACACTGACTGTAACAAGGATAGAATCTGCAAAAGCCAATAAGCTCACTTTTTTTCAGTATGAAAAACCTATCGGTTCACTCAAACCATTAGTCGTTAAAATCCAAGGTCTCCTTTGAAATGGTTTTATAGTAAAATGAATGCATTATTAGTTATTTGTTCAAAATCTACAGTGAAGAATCTTGACACTAATACTTGGATTTACAGCGGAGATTTGGAAAGATGTGGGAAACATACGAGACACTCATCAAGAAGGAGAAATGTTGCTTGTGTCTAACATCACGATATTTTTTAAGATTGTCACAACCCTGATTTTCTCTAATTCAGAAAGCCCACATTCTCCTAGGCCTACCAACAGGTCATTTTGTCATCTCAGTGAAACTTGGATTTCAAAGGAATGTGCAGCTATAGGCAATCCTTAAACAATAAAGTAAATCTGTTGCCCAAAGCTCTCATTTCCTGAAAACTCTAGTACGGCACTAACAAGCCAAATTGGAGCATTCCACACATTTCTGAACCTACTTCTCTGAGTCACAGGCTTTCTCCTGGGTGAATCCAGGTATACTTAACTCCTACATATGTTGTTATTATAACTCATTTCCAACATAATTTAATTAATTTAATAAAGAATTGCAAATACCCAAACGAGGTATAAAAGGATTGACTTCAGAACTATTATTATAAAGAACATTTTCATCCATTTGAATATTCTTATTCCAGTTCATATTACATACAAAGGACTGGAAAAACGTCTAGAATTTATACAAAAATTTATACTTTTTTTCTAGAAAAAAAGTCTAGAATTTATACATAATAATGGAAAATCCTATATCTGGAAGAAATGTAACAGCAGCAAAAAGTTAGGGTTTCCTATAAGTCTAAAAGCATTAATGTTGGAAACAGATCTGCTGTTACCAATGTTAAATATTAAGTATTTTCTCAGACTCTTGCCATCCCTCAACTGAACAAATCAGGGGCTAAAGCTTTAATTTCCCGCAAAGTAGCACTGAAGCAAAAAGCATTATAGTGGAACGAAAGTAAATTAGCAATACATATTTTCCCTGTATTTCACACGCAGGCACTCCTATACTAATAATTTCCCAAACCATTTATTGAAAACTATAAAGAAACTATTACAAATGGTGGTTAAATTCCTAACCTGGCCTGTTTAATTCTTAGTAAAACCAAATAGTGCTGCCTCGCTAAATAGAATGTTTATAGCCTGACAGTGTTCCAAGATACAACTTTGTCATTATTTTCTGTAAGGATATTTTCCCAAGCAAATGGAATACACTTGGGAGTTAGTTATTCACTCTTTTAACTAATAATTTTTGAATACTGCTTCATGGCAGCCATTTCTTGGGACTGGTATATGTTGGTGGCCAATAAGTTATCAACAAGATTCCTGCCCCTTTGGAGCTTCCATTCCTCTAATAGAACACAAATACATAAGATTGTGGTCATTTCTATAAAGAAAACAAAGCAGGGTAAGCAATGGTAGTTGGGAGCCTTCTCTACCGCCCAATTTCAGCAGCTGATAGATACAAGCTGAAATGGCACGATCACGGCCAGAAAGCTAGACCCTCACCCGCTGCCCTTTCAGAGGGGAATATTTCAACCAGCAGATAGATCCCTGGCTTACAACTGTCCTCAAGTTTGAAAGTGCAAATGTAACACGTTCATGTGCATTGTCAAAATGCACCAAGATGCAGTTTGTGAACTAGCGTGGGGTTTTAGTAGTCGTATTGGTGAGAACACTAAAAACTATCACTTTACATCTAGAGACTTTAAGTTCTTCCACATATACAGTGTTGCTTAATTCTGTAAACTAAGATACCTCTGTTGACCTAGATTTAGTTGGTCCTGGCTCATTATACCTGCTTCCCAATGAAAGGCAATCTCTAGTAACCGGCTATCCACAACTGTTAGCTTACCAAAGTGTCAAATGTCAAGCGAGAAAGAAAATAATCCAGAGACCGAGGAAAACAAATGACCTAGGTTTTGATACGCTCATGTGCTTAAGTATTTCCAAATAATAACATGTGTTTCATGTTTCCAAACTTTTAACATAAAAAAAAAAAAAAATGTTGGAGAAGGTAGTTTCTATAATCCATCCATAATGAATTAACTCTTCTTGCTTGGGCTGGGCACAAAATTACTTACAATACACTAGTAAAAGTTCCCCTTGGTACAGACATTTTCAACCAGTTAGCAGAGAGGGAAATAAACTTTGACAGCAGTCAGGCAACACTAACATGCTGCCCCATGTGACTCATATGAAGACAGCCCGCAGTAGCCTGTACAGCCGGTCCCCTTGTCACTTCCTGGAGCACTCAGTATTTGATGGACCTAGTGCCACAGCACTGTAACTGAATATACTCTTTAGCAGTAGAGAAAGTCAACAGGCCTCTCCCTGCTGGTAATAAGGAACCCAATTACCAACTTCTGTTGTGTGTATGTCACGGCTGCAGTCGTACTGCAAAATTGCTATTGTGTTTCCATCTGCCAGTTTCAGTGTGCTTCTGGGAACCGAGCTAGAAGATTTAAGTTCTTTCACAGAATTTTTTTTTTTTTTAGACTAGAGTTTACAGCTGACAAGGGATATTTAAATAATCGAAGAGGCATTATTTTCTAGCCAATCCCAAATCAAGAAGACCAAGGTGCTAAAAAGGCAGAGTAAAAACAAAATGAGTATTTCCTGACTTGGAATAACTCATTCCCATGCAAACTTGTTGAGAAAGGTAAGATTCGGTATAAGGATGCATTAAAGAAACCCCCTTGACTTCCTGGTGGTATGCTATAAACTACTGACCACACATCAATAAATGTTCACTGCTGTAAAAAGGCAAACTGAGTTTCCAACTGAACTCAGGGGAAGTCATTTTACTGTTCTAACAGTCAACTCGAATGGCTCCCACAAGAGTTAAAATTTTTCTTTCAAATGCAAATGATTTTTTCTTTATATCATCCTTAGGAAGATTAGAGGGTATAAGGGACCTTACCCATATATTTGAAAAATAGAATCAAGCTTCAAGAGATTAAGGGGATGTCCTAAAGTCATCTAAATTATCAGAAACACAATGAGGTCCAGAGCCAAATTTCCTGGTGGGATGATAACCTGGGTGAAGCTATAAGGAAACTGGCAGAAAATGCTGCATAATCAATCTTCTGGAAGACTCTGAGGCCCCTACAAAAATCTCTCCCAGCTGTCAACCACCTTTCCAGACTCCACGCATTCTATGTAATCCCTCCCAGGATGAAAGGACGGATAGAAGTAAATGGTGTGTGTTCTCTTACAGCAAAACATGCTGATGTGACTTGGAAATTTTTCAAAAGATTACTACAAACTCTGGCATTGCCCAAAAGGCAAATTGAACAATGAATTATGACATTTTGGCCTCAAATTTCAAAATGCATTTTCTTCTTGTATATAAACAAGAACCATAATAAATAGACTGGATCACCAAAGTAAAATAAGTAATTTCAAGAACAACTTTTTTTCAACAAAGGGTAAATGTGCCACTGAATTTTGGTACAAGTACTAGTAATGAAATCAACACTAAAACAAGGAACCCATTTCAATGCTGTTATTTTTCTCTTCTTTTATATTTATCTCATTTTTTTGTATTAAGTTTTCTTTACTGAATATGCATTATATCCAGTAATAAAAAAATAGAAGAAAAAATAATTTTTAGAAAATATTTTTTCTGTGGTCACAGTACAAAATTTCTACTTTAAGAAAAACATTCTGAAAACAAAATTTCAGGTCATGTTTGCAGTCATTAGTGTGTAATAAAGAATTTAGATTGTCCCTAGTTGAATCTAAGTGTTGAATGAAGTGTCCTTGCATCCTGCCATTTTTTTTTTTAACCAATTAGTGTTTAAATATATGTATGAGCCTCAGTTTTCTCATCTTTGGAATGGAGATAAGAATACCTATTTCCCAGATTTCTTTGAGGATTACATAAGATATTACGTATTCAGAGTATATCACAAAATTTGGCATATAGTGAGTTTTTTCACTCTATAACATGCGTGTGCAAATCTGCTTACGTTTTAAGACTGATGTCTATCTTGCCAATAATATATTAATCTGTACACATATTACCACATGTGCCAAATAGGAAAGGGTTCACCTAGTTTTTAATGAGGCAAACTCTGATAGGCTACTGGACACTGACACTGAAGTGACTGAAGCCGACATTGAATTTCTGATGGTGATATTATTTTACTTAATACAAGCCTTAACTACCCATGATTATTACTGACACATTCACTTACACAAATATTTTTATGTTGTCTACACTATGCAGGGTTGGGTGCTATGTGATCTAAGCAACACAAGGCAAGCATACCTATACTCCATTTTCAGAGAGTTACAATTTAATAATAGAGCTAAGACACATGACCCATCCTTATGATGGAACTACAGATATTAGTTTTTAAGTATGAACAGACAAGGTGTCAAGACTGATTCCACTGTTGTCTTTGAGACAAATCATTCAGCCCCAGCTTTTCCTATGTGTTTCTTCCTAAGACACTTCATTTAAATAGTTAAATGAGTTTATTCAGATGCATAAGAACATACTATTTTGAAAAAAAATGAATGAGATTCATGTATACTTTAATCCAGAAAAAATCTACAATACCATAAACTCCACATGAATAAGAAATTCATGCAAACTAGCTGTCCCTTAATTTATATTATACTGTGAGCTAGTAAATACTTAATAACAGAGGATAGGTTTAGAACAAAAACATATCCAGATTCTATGTTCTGAATAAATATCCACCATATACTTTCCTTCATTTTTCAAAATTTAAGATGACCTGGCTTCATAGTTAAGGGATCTATGTGAGGAATTTTCATGTATACATATGTTTCATGTACAGTATATGTATGTATATTTTCATGTATACATATATGTATCTCTTCTTCTGGAGCTGAATTCACCTTTCTGGGGAAGAACCGATTTTATACACTTTAGATGGGGCTGACACAGAAACCAAACCCACCCCAGCCTCTGTCATAGGACACTATAGCTCAATTTATGGACTCTTCTTCCTGGACACCTTAACTGGTTGAGAGGTTCCCCACTCTCTGGCAAATTCCCTAAATTATTTCAAGGAACCACTTAATTTCATAACTTGAAAATTAATCACCAAATGCTAGGATATTAAATATTAATATTAATTTTATTCATTATTACAGAATGCTTTATCAATTGCTTCTCAAATAAAACTGCTTAAAGTGAAAACAAGTCGATAAAACTGTGTGACCGGGTAAATGCTACACGCTTCTTTACAAAGTTATCTCAAACCCTGGCATAGTCCACACAGCCTATTGAATTTCACCCCATGTAGTTACAGTGAGGGCGTCCAATTGAAATATGAGCAGCTCCTTCGAATTTAATACATAACCCATGATGTCAATTTCAAAAATTTACATTTGCATATTAAATCTGGAAAAGAAATGGGAAACAAGTGAACAAAGTAAATAGGCAGAACTTTATAGTGAATGGAAGACAGCAGCCCCTACAAGTTGGTGTTCAAATAATGCAGGATGAACACGAGCAAAAACTAAATTATTTACATGAGTCTGCCCAACATACATTTGGAAAGTAGACTATTCGGGAAAAGAGTCTAAGTAGAAGTGATGTGCTAACTGTTCACAAGAGTTTCTAACTGTTCATATTTCATATTCTTCTCAAATGAGGTGTTGCAAATTGTACTTCAAATACCCAGAAACATTTTGAAGTCTTGGCAGTACTAGTAGTTAGATAAATAAGCTAATACTCACTGATATTTTATATTAAACAGACACACATACATATACGTATACATATTAACTCACATGGTCTTCTTAATAAGCTTAAAAGGCAGATAATATGATGGCCACCCCCTTCTAGAGATAAGGATATTAGACACTAAGGGTCACAGGTAAGGAGCACGATCTGGGTTTGATTCTGTGCTGCTTGATTTCGGAAACCAGGTTCCTAACCTAACTATAACTGATATCCTTCCCTTCACAGGTAATTGTAGCAATGAGAACATGTTTGCTATGATTTTTTTTTTCATTTTCATCTCCCCACACCTAACTGATCCAAACCAGGCTCTATAAAACTTTAGCCTGACTTGGTACTTCTCTAATGCAATAGAACTAGATGAATCCAGCACGCCTTTTAATGTCAGAACCGTCAGCATAGAGGGAGGGGGCCAGGAGGAAAGAGAGGCCAGAGGAAGTGAAGGAAACATACAAAGAGACAGAGACAGATTTAAATATCCATTTAAACCCACTGTGCTCTGGTTACAGAATAATCTAACACTCTTCCACCTCCTCCTCCACTACCTGCAATAGTAAAGGGTTTTAGGCACATGCATGTGCCTAACATGCATGTGCCTAAACAATAGAAAGAAAAAAAAAAACCTGTGTTTAACTTTGTATTCCATATTTATTTTAACTAAATTTTTTGAAGATAAAGCCATCCTTATACATTACAGTTCGGTTCTTTCATATTTAGTTGCTCTGGTTGTCCCTTTTACAATATAACTTTTTATTTTTAAATAACTTATGCCTCACCAGAAGTTGTAGAAGAGGCTCAGATTATTGTGTGCCTTTCACCTGGCTTCCCCCAATTCCAGCCTTCATTTTTTTTTGTTTTTCTTTTTGTATGAGGGAAAGCAAATGGACTGCTTTACTTCCAAATCTACCATCTGAAAGAGGGAAAATAATACTTGTGCAGAAAGCACACCACTGGCCTGCAAGGTGGCTTCACTGCAGGACTCTTGAAGAAGCTTTGAGCAGACATAGTGAAACCCTGGCCTCGAATGTTAAACCTACTGGCAAACTGCCCTTGCACAGTATGGTCTTCGTCATGGGTGCCAACAAGACTTGGCCTCATTTAAAAAGAAAAATAGCTCAGCCGATCTTTGCGGCAAAGTTTTTGAACACTTAACTGAATTCAATTAAGACGGGAAAAAGGATTTGCCCTAATACATGCAGAATAAAAAATCTTTGTTTTTATTTTTTTCCTCTAGAGAGCTCACTCTTCTCAAATGAGAAAGGACATCTCGTTTAGTATAAAAAAGATGAATTGTAATAAAGAAAACTTAAAAGACTTTGCATCATGACAGATTATGTTCAAGAGCAATATTTAGGGGACAGGTTAAGGGAACAGCTGGTACAATTAAGGCCTGAATGTGCAGTCTGTGGTTGAAAAGAAACTGAAGAGCATTTAATCATATGGACATTGTGTATTTTTCAAGAAATGAAACCTCCAATGTTGCTTTTCCCAGACTAAGGTTAGTGAAAAATCTCTGAGACTGTTTTTATTACTTTGGGCCCTCAGCCCAGTTTTAATCACCGTTAGGGAAACAGGGAAACGGGGCTCTGACCAGGATAGTATGTTTCACTTTCAAGATAGCTCGTGGAAATACAGCAATATATTTCCAAAATTATGGCCAGAATTATAAGAGAATTAAAAAAAAGAAAAAAACATCGTGGGAGGATAGCAGTTTGACTATTTTACTTTCCTCTGTAAATGAGACTCTTTCTTCAGCATCCGTTTACTGAGATGCTTAATTCCAAAGTAAGAGAGACAATCCTAAGTCAGAGGTCAATGGATCTTATTCCTAACTGACTGTTACCACTTTTAGGTGGACAGGACTCTTATTTCCAAAATTAAGATCTATCATTATGTTCTTAGAGAAGGCCTCAGCTTAAAATTTGTACCAGTTTGTAAAGTATTTTCTAAATGTTTGTTTCTTCTGGAGGCTTTTTCCTCTGTCTTGGAAGGTAAGAAACTTACTTTTTGAGATGAGAAGTTCTCACTAGAATAAAATACATTCAATCTGAAAGGATAAAATCATTTTAACATTGAAAAAGTTGTCTATCTTGAGGGAGGGAAAGTTTTGTCTAATAAAAATCCAACATTTACCGCCTGACATCACATTAATTCTTTAACAATTTTCCTAGACAATGTTCATAGAAGGCTCTAGAATAGTACTACATTGTGACCCACCCTATTCATGTTTCTTGTACTTAGGTACTTAGAATGTATGTTCCACAGAAGTTGAGATAATACATAGCATTAAAGTAAAAAATGTATTAGAAGAGAGGAGAATGCATACATACAAAGGCTGATACTTATTTAGAATTGATATATAAATAGACGCTAAGAACTGGCATTCAAAATGGCATTGTTGTTTTATGAATACATATAAAACCAGAAGGATGGTCGCTTCCATTAGAACATGGCAATAGTGATTTGACCCTTAAGTTGTACTTCACTATTTCACATAATTTCTGGTTAAGAGTTTTGTGAGACTTTTCTTTCAAATATACTCTTTGTATAAGAATATACCTATTAGACATTTATTGCTAAATAAGTATTATTCTTCCCCTAATGTTATAGAATATTTTGCTCTCAAAACCCTGCACTGGAATGAGAAGAAGAGGAACACTTGTAGTTTAGTGTATACAGTGGTTTCAGTTAAAAATATATGACTAAAATTCCATCTGCAATTTATAATTTTATAGTAAATAAAGAAAACACAAAACCTTACAAATAAGTATTTTTAAGACCTGACTGAAGGTGGTTTTACATTCCCTGGCTTGTGATTTGTCTATCACATGTGTTTATATCATAAGCACATGGTAGGATGTTAACCTCTTTTATGCAAACTTTATGACATAAGCAATGCTCCACCAGAATACATTGTGTTTAAGGATTTATGACTATAAATCAACTTTCCAGTCTAACGGACCAAGATAAGGAAGAGAGAGCTAAACTCACTCCTCTCCATATATACAGAAAATTATTAGGTAGGGAAAATGTGCTTTCCACTAAATGAAGGATAGTATAGTGAAAAGCTATCACTTGCAAAAAGTCTCTATTTTAAATTATACTTGAAATTATCCCTGTTAGGAGGGAGAGGATAAATCATGACCAAATTGGATTCAGAAATACTACTGGCTGAATTGAGAAAATGACCTATGTTCTCCTCATGCCTGTTTATAGGTTTAAACTAGATGTATCTATGTAAGCCTGGAGTAACAATTCCCATGCATTTTACTTGCTGGCAAGTAAAATATTACTTAACTTTTTGTCTGAAAATCACTCACTTCAACCTCCAAGAAACACTGCTTTTTCCTAGTATTTTTTGACTTACTGAAGTTGCCATTTGTTATTGACATGCACATTTAATTTTTGTAATACTATATATATATGTATATATTGTAATATATATATTGTAATAACATGTAATTGGTAATATATGTATCATATAAAATGTATGATATTTTTGTAATAACATGTAATTGGTAATATATGTATCATATAAAATGAATGATATTTTTGTAATAACATATATTGGTAATATATGTATCATATAAAATGTATGATATTTTTATAATAACATATATAAAATACACACCTCCCCACTGTCTTTCTCATAACAATACTGATCTCAAAACTGAGGGATACTGAATATATCATGCTGAATATAATGAGAAACCTTTTGTCAGAAACTAATATTGAGAATCCTTTTCCCATAGATTATGCTTTTTTCCTAGGTTATTGGAATAATCGAATAATAACTATTTTAAAGGCTGTGTGATTGCCTTTCTACCATCCTGTATCATGTGACATGGAGGGTCCTGTCATATCATATGGAGGACTCATAATTTCCTTTTCTGGCCAAGACAAAAAATCCAGCTGACAAAACATATGCATAAAGGCATTGTCTTCAGGCACTTAACAACATTTGGCTCCACTGAATTGCAGTGACTTCCTAAAACCTAGATCAAAGGTAAATACATCCACAAAGATCAAATCACAAATCAGTTGTAACCAAAATTGCTTTGGTTCATCTCCTGGTGGAATGCCCATATCTCAAGCTCCCCTTGGGTTAACCACTACAGAGTGCATCTAAGGTAATGAGTACTCATTTCTAAATTTGCCTCCCCAGATTGGTTCAATGTCACAAAACACTACGAATCAGGTTTGTGAAATGTGAGTAAAGTGCTGGGTAGTGTACCCTCAACTGGTGAAACCAAAGAGAAATAGTAGGGTGGGGATTGCATGGAGTGAATAAATGCAGTAATCTGGAGAAACTACTAGAACTGATATATGAATTCAGTGAAGTTGCAGGATACAAAATCAACGTGTAGAAATCTGTTCCATTTCTATACACGAATAATGAAACAGCAGGAAGAGAAATTAAGAAAACAATCCCATTTACAATTGCACCAAAAAGAATAAAATACCTAGGAATAAACCTACCCAAAGAGATCAAAGACCTGTACTCCCAAAACTATAAAATATTGATGAAAGAAATCAAAGACAACACAAAGAAATGGAAAGATATTTCATGTTTGTGGACCGAAAGAACAAATATTGTTAAAATGTCTATATCACCCAAAGCAATCTACAGATTTAATGCAATCCCTATCATAATACTAACAGCATTTTTCATAAAACCAGAACAATCTTAAAATTTATATGGAAGCATGAAAGACCCTGAATAGCCAAAGCAATTTTGAAAAACCAAAGCAAAGCTGGAGACATCAGAATTCTGGACTTCAAGTTATATTAAAAGCTGTAGTGACCAAAACAGTATGGTACTGGAGTAAAAACAGACACACAGATCAACGGAACAGAATAGAAAACTCAGAAATAAACGCACAATTATATGGTCGATTAATCTCAACAAAGCAGGAAAGAATATGCAATGGGAAAAAGATAGTCTCTTTAACAAACGGTTTTGGCAAAACTGAACAGCGACATGCAAAAGAATGAAACAACCATTTCCTTACGCTACAAACAAAAGTAAATTCAAAATGGATTAAAGACCTGAAAGTGAGTCCTGAAACCATAAAAATCTTAGAAGAGAGCTCAGATAGTAATGTCTCTGACATCAGCTACAGCAACATTTTTCTAGATATGTCTTCTGAGGCAAGGAAAATAGAAGCAAAAATAAATTATTGGGACTACATCATAATAAAAAGTTTCTGCACTGTGAAAGAAATAATCAAAAGGCAACCTATTGAATAGGGGAAGACGTTTGCAAATGACATATTTAATAAAGGGTTAGTATCCAAAATATATAAAAAACTTTTAAAACTCAACACCCAGAAAACAAAAATAATCCAATTAAAAATGGGCAGAAGACATGAACAGACATTTCTCTCAAGAAAACATTCAGATGGCCAACAGACACATGAAATGATGCTCAACAGCACTCATCATCAGGGAAATGCAAATCAAAGCTACAATGAGGTATCACATCACCCCTGTCAGAATAGCTAAAATTAAAAACATAAAAAAAAAAAAATAAGCAGAAAGTGTTAGTGAGTATATAAAGAAAAGGAGTATGTAAAGAAAAAGGAACCCTCTCACACTGTTGGTGGGAATGCAAACTGGAAACAATTATGTAGTTTCCACAAAAAGTTAAAAATAGAACTACCATACAATCTAGTAATCACAATACTGGATATTTACCCAAAAAATACAAGAACACTATTTCAAAAGGATACCTGCCACCCTGATGTATATAGCAGCATTATTTACAATAGCCAAATTATGGAAGATTTGTTCAACATCCACTGACAAATGAAGGGAGAAGAAGATGTTGTAATATATACAATGGAATATTATTCAACCATAAAAAATGAAATCTTGCCATTTGCAATAACATGGATGGAGCTAGAGAGTATAATACTAAGTGAAATAAGTCAGAGAAAGACAAACACCCTATAATTTCACTCATAAGTACAATTGAAGAAATAAAACAAGTGAACAAAGGAAAAAAAGAGAGACAGACAAACTAAGAAACAGAGTCTTAACCATGGAGAACAAACTGATGGTTACCAGAGGGTAGGTTGGTGGGGGGATGGGTGAAATAGGTGATGGGGACTAAGGAATGCACTTGTGATGAGGACTGGGTGATGTATGGAAAAAAAATGCAATAAGTTGGAAATACTAATATTCTCTCCTACTGAAATCTTAAAAAAGAAATATACAATACTATTCAAAAAATACATGCTGCAAAATACCATGGTATAAATATGGTTAATCATTGTTTGACAAGGTAGTTTTAAAAGAGTAATTCATAATTTTAGTTTTGTTCTCTGATATGTTCTAATTTATTATTAGTTGCTTCATATCTAAGCCCTTTATTAAATGCATCATAAACTAGTCTTACACATACTTCAGAGGACTCTACTAAGAATTCCTGTACCTTTTTACTTATAAGCCACAACTATCTTACAAAAGTAGGGCGCCTGGGTGGCTCAGTCCATTAAGCGTCTGACTTCGGCTCAGGTCATGATCTCACGGTCGTGAGTTCAAGCCCCGCATCGGGCTCTGTGCTGACAGCTCAGAGCCTGGAGCCTACTTCAGATTCTGTGTCTCCCTCTCGCTCTGCCCCTCCCCTGCTCGTGCTCTCTCTCTCCTTCAAAAATAAATAAAAACATTAAAAAAAAATAGTTTAAAATAAAAGTAGACAACTATATATCTCTATTGTAGCTCTATGTCTATCTCTATCCCCAAGTACAAAATTTAAAATTAAAATCCAGACATTTGGGGGTGATAGCTCTTACTAAAATCGTGCAGGTCCCTTGATGAAAATGTGCTTGGTTAATGCAGAATCCTCAAATATATATGTGACAATAGCTCCTTCTACCTCTTAGGCTCTGCTGTAGCCTCTTCCCTCAAGTCCCTAACTCTGTAACAAATGGATTTTCATTAATTAATTAATCTACATTAAAATACTCACAGGAATGAAGGGGAAAAAAACATTTCTACTTGTAAATAAATCTTCTAAATGTTGCTAATTAGATTAGTTTATGATTATTTATTTTCCCAGCAAAAACTAATTATTGAGAACCAACAGCTTGTGAATCACTTGTCAAACATGTAGGATCCATAGGTGAACAAAATACGGTGGTGGACACAGACCAGCCCAAATACACCACAGTACCCGGTGGGTAGTGCAGTAACAGCTGCCGTGGGGACAATGTTCTACGAAACCTTGACTTGAGGTTTGGCTCGAGTTGGGCCAGAGAGCAACACCCTGCCCCTGGAACTCAGACTGTGATACTAGCCATCAAAGGTCTTCGTCTGATGATGAGAGAATCAGAAGAATATAAAATACGTATATACATAAAAATAACCTGGAACACATTTGTATCGATTGACAATTCTTAATTCACTATTTTTTCTTTCTGTAAAACAAGACTGGACTAGAAGATCTCTAAACTTCCTTCTAATTCAGTGCTAGGATTCTATTAAGTAGTATCACTATTTTATACAAATTCACAATTGTCTGTTCTTGGATATAAAACAATGACAAAGCAACAACTTGGCAATAACTTTCAATTGAGCAGTCTGAGCCATTCATAACTGTGTTATATAATTGTCTTTTTTTTTTTTTCTTCCTCCTTCAGGTTTTAGGGGCAAAAAGTCCTCAGTAGTTAGGGTTTAATTTCTCTTTCTTTCATCAGGAAGAGCCACTTAAATGCTGATGCCTCTGTCATCAGTAATTTGATAAATTATTACTTTCAATCTTTTGGAAACAAAAAGCATGGACTGCAAGCTTTAGCTTCCCTTGAGGTTCACCTAGCCCTAAGCCTAAGGAGGGTTACTTTATAAGTCCAACGTAACTCAGAGCTGGGCCCACCCATTGGAATGCTGGTCTAATTGTAGCCAAGAACCTGGACTACTTTTCAGCACGGTGTTAATATACCTGCAACAATCCTAAGGGACCCATTTTCTCCTTAATACACCCAGATGCGAATTTAAGTCCCTGGCTATTGGCCCAGACACACACTGGCTCTGAGGGGCATCAGTAATGATATCCCAAAGGGGCTCCAAGTGAAAATTAATATTTGACTGTTTTCCAAAACATATCTAGTATATTAACCTAATGGAAAATCTTCAGGATAAGGCGGGTGGGGACAGCAGTACAGCTGAAACCTCTTCTAACCATACCCTTTGACTTATTCATCTTTTTATTGTAGCAGTGAAAATGTGCAATACCTAATTTCCATGAGCTCCCCTTAAGGACTTTGTAAAGCCAGAAAAGCTTTTCAGAATTTTTATTTATCTTTTTTAATTTTTAATGTTTATATTTGAGAGAGAGAGAGAGAGAGAGAGAGAGAGAGAGAGAGAGTTTGCAAGCAGGGGATGGGCAGAGAGAGACAGAATCCGAACGAGGCTCCAGGCCCCAAGCTGTCAGCACAGAGACCAACGCAGGGCTCAAACTCATGAGCTATGAGATCATGACCTGAACCAAAATCAGATGCTTAATTGACTGAGCCACTCAGGTGCCCCTGCTTTCCTGACTTTTTAAATCCAAAGCTCCCAATGCTCTGTGCAAGCAGTTGTGGCCCTTAGGAAGTGTTTCCTTTCTGTATTCACTTTTGGAATCCAGGTGTCTGATCTTGGAAGAAGACGGACGAGACTGGGGAGAAGGTGACCCTAGCTAACTTCAGAGCTGAAAGCAAACTGTGTATGGGAATCCTGATAGAGACAGAACCAAGGGTGGTGATGGGGCTGACCTTGAGACACTGTTGATGGGAAAGACAGGGTCTCTTCCTGATTAGGTTTTGCTTTTTACCCACTGTGGTTCAGTGGCATTACCTGCTTTAAATGGGTAAACACGCATGTGTGTGTGCACGGGCGCACACACACACACACACACACACACACACAAAGGGAAAGGGGATTATTGAAAAAACATTTTCTTAACTGAGTTTCTTCTCTAAATAGAGCAGAAGTCTACAAGGGAGGGAAGTATGTATAATTACAATGTAGCACAAGCTCAACCTGCTAAAGAAGACACATTAATAATATGCCCGATTAGATAAATATACGAGAGCACTTTGCCATATGTAATTTTTTTTTTTTTTTTGCTTTTAAAACAGTGCCAAGGGGGCATTGCTCATCTACATGACAAGCTGTTTCCAATGATCATCTTCTCCTGCACATCATCTGCCTTGCCCAAAGCATTGTTTGGATTTTCACTTCTTTCAATTACAAGTGTTTAAATTCAAACATGCCATACTAATTTTGAATACTGAAGATTCGCTATATTAAAAAAATATGGATGACTAAGGTCTGAAAGCAAACATGTGTGTTTGATGCAGCAAACCATAATAAAACTAGTAGGTGGGCTCTTGAGAATGTAGACCCACAGTGGAACGGAAACCCACAGTTCTTAAAAACTTATACAAGCCAGGCTCTCTCACATTTACTATTTCATTTAATAGCCACCACTTGCCAGTGAGAAAAGAATTTAATTTTCCATTTTGCAGGTGAAGAAATGGAAATGCATTCAGTTAGGATAACATAGCTAGTAAGTGGCAATGCTGGAATTCAAATACTAATTTGTGCAGCTGAAAGGCAAATAATCTTCATAATACTGTCTGCAAGCATGAGGTAATTTGCTTAGGCAATTCTTAGCCTGGGTAGGAACCAAGGCACTGAAGGTGGGGGGTGTAGGGGGTGGGGGGAGGGGTGGAATAGAGACAAAGAGAGACAAAGAGGTTGAGTGTGAAGGGAGGAAACAGCAGGTGTAGTAGAAAAGCAGAGAAAGGATAGAGTAGACTGAACATATCACTGCTTTTTCTCTTCCTAAGATGGAGAGGAAAATAAGGAAGGGCCCATTAATCACCAACGAAAAAAAAGGACACTGTGCATAAAAGGACACTGTGCATATACTTACTGGCATAGAGTCAGTAAAGGTTTTTAAGTAAAATACGAAAACTTGTGCCATATTAGAAACATATGAAAGAACTAAGGATATTCAACTTAGAGAAGAAGACACGGAGATGGGGCACAGTATCTGCCTTCTTATACTGGAAAAAAACCTTCTTATAGAAGAATATCAGACAAGTCATGAATAGTTTAAGGGAAGGACTTGCAAAATGGGCAAACTACAAGAGGTCAGGCTATGCCTTGATACTCAGAAGCTCTTTCTAGCAATGAGAAAATGTGGGAAGCTAACAAGAGATAATGAGCTCCTTAACATTATAGGAGTTCAAATAAAGGCTGAATGAACTCAGGTAATAAATTTGTTTAAAGGGGATCATGTATAAGGAATTGAACAAGATGATATCCAAGACCTCTTCCAACTCTCTGATTCTTATTAAGAAAATGCCACGATCTGATGCAGTCTGTGGCTCACAGTGTGGTCCTGAGAGTATCGTCCTGGATATTATCCTGGAACCTTCGGAGGCAACATATCCCGGAAGTTCGGAGCAGCAGAGAAATGTTCCCACATGTTGGCAGCCCGGGGCACTGGAGGAGTCAGATGGCTCTAAGTCCCATCCACATTGCTTGGCTGCCCTATGCCTCTGCTTCCTGTTTCCTCACCTACTAAGTAAGGGTAATACGTGCTCGGATCAAAGACATCCACATGGTTTAATTAGATACACTCTGTAAAACCCTTTGGCTAAGGTACCATATCATTATCTGTTGGTATAGATTGTGAAAACAAAAGAACAATAAAGCCTATGAGGCTGAGGACTGAAGGGATAGACCCTCCACCAGTTGAATCTAAAGTTTTGTGTGCTTAAAAATTACCGAACTCATAGGACTTTCAGTTCTCTTAAAAACTCAATTCACTTGCTCAGAGAGATATGGCAAAGCTAACCAGACAGATAAGGCCGGCCCAAACCTTAGAACAATTCTATTGGGCATGAAGATAAGAATGAAGGAAGGATGAGGATCTTTCAAGGACCAAGTACCAAATCCCATTATGTACAAATATGATGAAAAAAGCAAAAATCCCATCCTCAAGTTGGGGGTGGGAGGGGACAGGCTTAGGTAAACACGCAAGCAAATAAAATGGTGCAGGAGATCACCACTCATAAAGGAAGTATTAACCAGTTGCTGCAGTCAATTCTTAATTCTTTCATTTAACAAACTTTTATAGTGCTTCCTATGAGCCAAGAACCATTCTAAGTGCTTTTCATTTAATATAACCCAAAACAATCTAGGAGATAGGTACTATTACTGGCCCCATTTTACAAACATGATAACTGAGGCGCAGGGATCTTAAGAAATGACACAGGTCTCATGGCTAGTAACTAACAGAGCCGAGAATGAGCCCTGGCTATCTGTCCATGTTTTTTTCCTTTTTTGTTATCCTGCCTCTTCTGTCCAGACAAGAGAGAGTGAATGACTCTTACCCCCAGGGGAAATGCAGGAAGCAAATCAAGTGCTTTAGTAATAAGATCCATATGAGATTTCGGCTGGTAGAAGGGGAACAAAATGGCAAAACAGAGATAGAGAGGGTAGCACAGAAAAGGCATAATGAGAAGAATGGAATAAATAAATAAGGAATAAATAAAGAAGGAATGGTGGAAAATGGTGTGGGTGCAGGTTGGCTGGAGATGAGGGTCCATGAAAAGAAGCAGTGAAAGATAAACTAAGGAAAGCACATTTGCAAAATTATAAGTGGCCTTTATTGGTATGTTGTTGGAAGTTAGAATTTATCTTTTACAAACTGACAGACATTGGAAGTGACTATTCAGGAGAGCGACAGGGTTGAGGATGGAATTTGGCAGCAGTCTGTAAGACAACGTGCTGGTGGTAGAAATGGAACAGAGACACTCCAATAAAGTCACAATACTTTTACAAGAGGGACATAAGGCCTGAACAAGCGGGGTGGAAATAAAAGTGAAAAGTAAGATACAGCAAAAACGGCACAACTTGAATAAATATAGAGGTGAGGGAAAGGTTACACTCTATCAGAGTCTGGATGACAAGGTGGATGTCCTGTGTCCTCAGTAAAAATGGGAAAAAATAGGATAAATAGGAGAGGGTTTGGAGGAGGTGGTGAGTTCTAATGGGGACATACTGAGATTGAAGTATGAGTGGAACATTCAGGGAAAAATGTCAACTGGTAGCTGGAATCTGGGAGGTTGGGGCAAGGAGGGGAAATCTAACTCCACGGACCAACACTCTCTAAGATCCCACATCCTAGTCAGGCCTACAGTCCCTCTCATCTAGTAAGATACCAGGTAAGCCTTTTATTTTGAAGACAGCAGGAATCTGATCTACTCCCTTCTTGGCTTATTAGCGCGTCATGGGTGAAATAAGTTCTTTTCAACCTGCTATTGCAGAAACAAATACAACTCCCTTCTTTAAGTGTTTTCATGGAGGAAGAAATACATAGTACCTGGATAATGGAATCCAACGATTCTGGCTTGAACTCTTGGCTCTGTTATCCCTTAATTAAGTTACCATTTCAAAGTCCACATTTCTTCATCTGTATAATGGGTATCATTGCCACAAGATCAACTCTGATGGTGTATATAATATAAAGTGTCTGGTACCTAGGAGTCCCCTGATAAATGTAGCTATAAACTGAACACTTATTATGGCCCAGGCACTCTAATTGCTTAGGCAATCTTCACAACGACCTTTAGTAAAGGTACTATTATTAGTCTCACTTTACAGGTAAGAAAACTAAGTCATAGGGAAGTTAGGTAACTAGTCCAGGGTCACAATCCTAGAATGTTGTTTTAGAATCAACTGTTTTAGAAAAAAATCAGCTTAGAATAAGGTGTCAAGATGAAGTTACTGTGAAAAAAGGAATGTGAAAGGTGCAGACAGTGATTTGCAGGTGACATCTGAATCAGGAGATAATACTGGAAACGTAATTGCATCGGGTGGCAAAGGCAGACACCAATAGCTTATAGAATCTCATTTTATTCTTAAATATATCTCTACAAAAAGCAGACAAAATCTGTAGTAGTATTCCTTTGACTAAATATCATTTCTCCAGAAATATCATGGGACTTTTATAAGAATGAGCCTGTTCAAAGTTTGGTGATATTTGAATACATACCTTCAATCTTAGCTTTAGGTAATTTGGCAAGGAAATGTTCTTCATAGCCTAAAGTAAGTGCTGGCATTTCTGATTCTTTTGGTCCCTTGCCCGGTAGTCTTAACTGGGTCTACACCTGAGAAGGACTTAGGCTTCACCATCACACTGTTCTTGGAAAATGAAGCATAGCCCACTGATGCACCTTTCTTAAAAAATCACACCTCTAGACACCATTAGAACAGGAAAAGGCTAACATCCCAAGAACTGACATATATCCAAGACCGAAGGGAATTTACTGAATAAACTGTCATTTAGAATGACATGGAAGCCATAAATCACAGTGTTGTGAACACTACATAAGGAAATGAAATATAAAGTTAAAGGCCAAATAGTTACATCCTAGAGTGGAAAAAGTATTATTGTTCCTTGCAATAACTCAGATTATTAGAATGGAAAGAATTTTAGAAACCAAGTTTACTTTTCAATATGTGCTCTCTTTATAGTCATGTAATTAGCTCAGTTTGGAGAAAGCAGAGCAGAAACTCACTTTCTGATTTTCACTCAACGTGATGTTTTGTGTGTCCCTTTCTTTCAGCGATAGCAACTACAAAAGTTATGTTATGCGAATGCATTTTGCCCTTTAAAATGTGAAGAAAATATTTATAGCAAATGATATATTAGTCACCCCAATGATAGATTACTCATCCATATTTTTTATTCTATTTCGAAAGTGCCTTGACTGATTTAGTTTATTTTTCTTTCACTATTTTTTTAAAGAAAAAATATTTCTGGAATTACATAACTTACATTTTTTTTCTAAAGAAAATAAAATAATCCCTAAGTCAATTAACCTTTCTAAACCTTAATTCAAACTATAAAATCTAATTATAAAAGGAAAAGAACTGGCTTAAATCTTCTCTAACCCCCTTCCAACTCTATGACTTTATTAACCCATGACTTTTGGAAATAACTGAAGTGCCCAACAGCAAGAGAATGGTCATAGTCCATTCTTATGATAAAATGTATTCAGCCTGGAACAGAAATGTTATGACATGACATGAATATGGTAAAGCACAAAACAGTACACAATTATTCACAATTATAATGACCTGTGTATATATACATACACATATACTCACACTAATTTTAAAAAAAAAAAAGAGCTAATTAAAAAAAAAAAAAGAGCATGTTTTAAAGAAGATGTTACAAAATTATTTCACTTGTTAGGGAAATAATACAATTTTAATTTGTCTTTATACTTTAAAAACTCTACTAGCTGTCCATAATGACCTTATATTATAAGTAGACAGAATTATTTTGAAACATCTATGTCTTTGTAGCCTTCCATTCAAGCTGATTTTTTAACCTGAGCATGTATACTATTAAAATATTACTGATAGGGTCACCTGGGTGGTTCAGTAGGTAGAGACTTTGGCTCAAGTCATGATATCACAGTTCACGGATTCAAGCGCCACATTGGGCTTTGCACTGACAGCAAGGAGCCTGCTTTGGATTCTCGGTTTCTCTCTCTCCTCTCTGCTCCTCCCCCATTTGCATGCACACACATTCTTTCTCAAAAATAAATAATTATTTTTTTAAAATTAGTGATAAATTCAAGATAATTAACTGTAGGATGGTTAATTGAGTGCTGGATTGGGATAAATCAATCACTACTGGAATCAATGAATAATGTACAATTTAATATCTATAGAATCATACCTCTGTTTTTCAGGAAAATTGAAATAAAAATAATTCTTTCAGGAATAGAAATATGTCTCCTCCCACAGGATCCTGAAACTTCCCCCTCCCTAAAGAGCAAAAATTATCTAATAATGTTACCAAAAGAGTCTGTCAACAGTTTTTCTTCCTTAGGCAGCATAATTTGAGTAAACTGAAGTTATTTCATTGAAATTATTTTAATTAATCACATGTAGGGATTTTTAACACATTATTTCAAGGGTAGAGAATAGTTATAAATACCTATAGAAATTTATATTATTTTCATCCAAAATAGTCATGCCTATTCCTCAGAAAGAAGACTAAAATTAAAGCTATGTCAACAAGCAACAAGCTAGTCTTATTTTGGTACTAAGATGGAATAATCTATTTTATTTTTTTAAGTTTATTTATTTTTGAGAGAGAGACAGAGAGCATACATATGTGTAAGCAAGCAGGGGGAGAGGGACAGGGAGAGAGAGAATGCCAAACAGGCTCTGCACTGTCAGCATAGAGCCCAACACAGGACGCAACCCCATGAGACCGGGACCTGAGCTTAAATCAAGAGTCAGACACCTAACCGACTGAGTCACCCAGGTGCCCCAATTAATCTATTTTAGTGAACCACTGCAATCATTCATGAAATTTGGAGTGGCACAGAGTGTGGTTTCAAATTCCAGACTTGCTACTGTAGACTGACCTGTTGATGATAAAAAAATAATAGAGCCCATTCACCCTAGTCATTCATTCAACATTCCTGAACTCTGTGATTTGTGCACCTGTGACATTCATCAAGTTAAGAATTGGATGTCTCAGAAAGAGAAAGTTGTTTGCAAACCACTCTAAATCTAGGGACATAGAAATAGTTCAACAGCAAGCAATCCCCACATCGATAATTTTATTGACTTTACTGAATCTAGTCTCTAATTTGACTCCAGCTGATAATAATATTTTACAAACATTCAGACCTTCAATAAAAAGGCACCTGTTAAGATAAAGCAGGAAAAGGGATTAGACAACTAGTATAGATTTTTTCAATTTTTTTTTAAATTTTTTAATGTTTATTTATTTTTTAGAGAGAGAGAGGGAGACAGAGTGTGAGCAGGGGAGGAGCAGAGAGAGAGGGAGACACAGAATCCAAAGCAGGCTCCAGGCTCTGAGTTGTCAGCACAGAGCCCGACATGGGGCTCGAACTCATGAACTGTGAGATGGTGACCTGGGCCAAAGTCAGATGTTTAACCAACTGAGCCACCCAGGTGCCCCTCGATTCTTTCTTTTAATAATAGTTTAAAAGATGGTGTTGCAGTAAGTGCCCTGTGAAGTAACTGGAGACAAAATCTAATCCTGGGTTTTACCTACAGTGTTTTTGAAATAACCCTCTTTTTACCCTATGATCCTATGCAATTAAGTTATCGTTCTGGATTCTAGTTTCCTCATATGTGAACTACAGGCATTGGTCTTTTGCTACATACATTTTTAAGATTTTTCACTTTAAATGTATCATAAGTGCATCTCATAAAACTCCAAAAATAAAGAATCGGTTAAAAGCTGTTTTCTCTTCAGAGAGAGACCAGAAAAAGAAAAACATTCTCAGGGTATCTAATGGCTAGAGAAGTCAGACCTTACTTAGAAATGGATCATAAAGCACTAAAGGGATTCTTCATTAAAAGGGCACTTTTTTGTGAGACAATAAAAGTTAAGAAGTGGTAGGAAGTTGATTTGCATTATTTTCTAGAACATAAAACATAGTAGTCATATTATAACTAATCAGAACAATTTTTTAAAGACCACGTTACTAAATGAAGAGTAAGTTTATAGTAAAAGAATGACTATGTAAGGTGTTGTATAAAAAACCATTTCTCAAGGCACCTGGGTGGCTCAGTTGGTTAAGCATCTGACTCTTGATTTTGGTTCAGGTCATGGTCTCGGGGTTCATGAGACTGAGTCCTGCGTCAGGCTCCACACTGGCAGTGTAAAGCTTGCTTGCAATTCTCTCTCTCCCTCTCTCTCCCTCCCCCACTCATGCTCTCTCTCAAAATAAATAAACTTAAAAAAATTTAAAAAAAACAAACTTTCTCCATTCTTTCATCCATATCTCCCTGCCTTTCCTCCTTCTATGATTTATGAAATAAGCATGATGAGATAGATACTGAGAATATGGAGATAAGAGACACATTGTTGCTTTCAAGTTGTTCATGAGCGCGTGTGTTTGTCGGGGTGGGTATGTGGGTGGGTGTGGTGTGTGCACACACACATGAGAGTACTGGGTGCTGATAGAAGAGAAGACAAGTAGATAGATAATTACACACAAGTTCCCCCTCACTGAAAGAGATGACATTTCCAAAAGCCACTTATGCTAAGGTGATTTATAGCTAAAGATCTTAAAACTAAGTTGAGAGAAATCGTGTCAGAAAAAATTTAAGTAATCTCTTTAAAATATATTTATGTTTATTAAACCAAGCAACTAAGGACATAACACTAGCAAAATACTAAATCTGTGACTTATCTCTCATACTAGTAATAATTTGTAATTAGCAATAATTAGCAAAACATTTGTGGAGGAGAACATCCAAAGTAAGAGGCGTGGTGTGGTTTTCGAATGGGTTAACGCTTCTCTGGTTTCATGACCAGAAATTAACTTCTTCAGTCTATTGGATCCCAAATCCTAGTGTCTATAGAGCTCTCAGAGATATAAAATAGCATGTGTGCTTGCCAAAGTTTCTGGTTACATGTATATAACCTAATTGGAATAACTAAGTTTTTTAATCAAACCTCTGACCCAATATTGGATTCCAAGGCATTATTTCTTCCCATGTTGAGTTCATTACAACGCCCCTGCTCTTTCTACACATGACCCTCTCTTCAAGGATACCACTAGAGTGCAGTTCTGAAGCCTGAGTTTTCTTCCTGTATATGAATTGATCTTGCCCAATAACGTCTCTTGAAAACTCTGCCATTCACTTTACTTCTCGTTTCTATATCCAAATACTAGTTTCCTCTTTTTCTCATTTATTCTCAAAAAGAAAATTAGAATAAATAATTTAATGGTTGTCCAAAATTAAACAAAGTAAAATTCATATGTTACCAAGATTTTCTATAAGACAACTCAAGATACAAAAGGAATCATGGAAGAATTTCGACAAGGGTGATGATTCATAAAGTAAAAATAAACTGAATGTGCTATTGAGACTCAGACTTTTAAGGGCAACTAACCTAGAGAGAGAAGAATGAGCAAGGTTTTCTGCCAGGTGGTATCTGGACTAAATTCTAAGATGGAAAGCAACCAGAGGAAAAGGGGCAATCTTGGCAAATAACGTGCAAGGGGACTGAGAATGTATAAGAATAAAAAAGATCAGTGATTGCAGAAGGAGGTTCAATACAGCTGCAAAGTGGCAAAAGAAGAGGCTGGAAGACCAGAGAATCAGGAAGCAAAGAATAAAATGATAGAAACATTAAGCTAAGAGTCTCTTAAGCTAAAAACCAATCATAAACAGAGAAATGACTTGAAGCAATGATGTACAACTGAACTTTCTGCAGTAACCCAGTACTGAAATTATGTGAATCGGTGCTATCCAAGAGAGCTTTCTGAACTGCCTAACATTGTAGCCACTGGCCATCTGTGGCCATGGAGCACTTGAAATAATGCAACTGAGAAGTTAAATTTTAAATTTTGTTTAATTTTAACTCATGTATTTACATTCAAATTTAATAGCCACTTGAAGTGAATTTTGGACAGCATAGATTTTGGAAAAAATGCTTTATTTTTACTTTGAATGACTATGAATGGTTTTCTACTAATAATAAATTCATTTAATGAACACGTTTTCTGGAGTATTTACAGTGACTTTTTTATGTTTTTACTTTCTAGTAGAACTAGTTTGTATCTTTAAAGTTTCCATTTTTTAATCACCCATTTAAGCAATTCTACTTACCACAAACAGGTAAAAGGAAATTTGTTATTAATAGTTTAAAAATGAAAAATAAAAGAGTAAAGAGAAAGGGAGAAAAATTATTCCTTCACAGTCCACCCAGATCTCAGGTACTAAGAGAACTTCTTCAGGGAGCCTGGGTGGCTCAGTCGGTTGAGCGTCCGACCTCGGCTCAGAGCAGTATCTCGCAGTTTGTGAGTTCTAGCCCTGCGTCAGGCTCTGTGTTGACAGCTCAGAGCCTGGAGCCTGTTTCAGATTCTGTGTCTCCCTCTCTCTGCCCCTTCCCCACTCATGCTCTGTCTCTCTCTGTCTCTCAAAAATGAACAAACGTTAAAAAAAATTGTTTTAAATAAAAAAAAAAAGAGAACGTCTTCTGAGTCACTTAATTTATTGCATTGCAATAGTTTTTCTAGGGCAAACCAACATTTCCATTATGAAACCAGTATCCACACCCAAAAGAACCAGTTTGTTCTTTTTCAAACCACCCATGTTGGTTTCCTTTGGATAGGTATAGCCTGACAAAGACTGTCATTGAGAACATTAGTCATATATTAGTAATTTCCATACATTATGGTGGCCAATTTTTTTCATCTATTTTATGTATCTCTAACTTGGCTAAAATGATAATTCCAGAATTTATCGAGGAAACTATGCACAAACTAAACACACACACACACACACACACACACACACACACACACTGAAATATCACACTTGTACTAGAAAGTAAAAACAGGTCACTGTACAAACACTGAGATATAATTTCCAAAGAGGAGAATTTAGATGCTGAGTTGAGAAATTCTGGTCTACTGATTTGTATGCAACTATTCGTTTTTTATAAGGGTAGTTGAAATCATAGAATATCAATCTAGAAATGGGTCTTATCTGCTCATTGAGGCTAGTGTTACTGGGCAAGGCAGATAAGGAGGGTGTAAGACCTGGATATACTATTCACAAAGAGGAGAGGGTTTCAGGTACTAAAGAGAGGTTCCATTAAACAATCAGATGTAATGATCCAAGACCTATGGAACATCCAGTGCAATCCTGTAGGCATGAGGAGTAAGGTCCAGAAGCCCCATGCACTGAATATCAAAGAAATTTGCCAATGAATCTGTTGTATGACAGTCCTACGGGGCAGAAATAAAGGATCTCAGAGGCAAGAGAGTCCAGGGAGTGTCAACAGAGAGCTAGAGTACAAACCAAAACACAAGAATCATATTAGAAAGTCACATATGTAAACTGGACAACAAGATCAGGCTCTGCCTGGAGGACAGGTTGATGTAACATTGAGATACACATAGAATGATTACTTAAAGATGCTCCTGTATCTTTCAATTTAGACCAGGTTTGGTCTTAAACATTAGGGAAGGAATAGATACGAGTGGAGTATCTAGTGGTCCCAGAAAGTTACAGAGAAGAGAAATTGTAAAGGAAATTAATGATAATAATGCTAGCATTGGATGAGCACCAAGCATGTGCCAGGCATTGTTCTAGGGCTTTCCATGTCTTACCTCATTTACTCATTACTTACCTCCCAATACCTCTATCGTTGTTATTATCCCCACTTTACACATGAGGAAACAGAGACAATAAGAGGTAAGTTACCCAAAATTAGAGCTAACCGTGAGTGAAACCATAATTCAAACATAAGCAGTTTGACTTCCTAACTCATTCTCTTAATCACTACACAGAATACTAGAAAATAAAAACATCTTTTAGAGGTAAAATAAATTTCATAAATAGCAACAGCTTGATTTAAATTTGTCATTCAACTTTGATCAGTAGTATTTGTTAGATAACATTACCCTTAGCAATTCTAAGAACTTTACATACATTAAATTGTGGCAATCTTCCCATCGGCCTTGCGCAATAGGTATAAGTATTACCCCTGCTTGACATGTGAGGAAACTAAGATACAGAGAGGTTCAACAACTTAACCAAAGCTACTCCAGATCCTATACTCTAGCCAGTATCCTCTACAGCTTTTCAGGTAGGGGGAGGCAGCCATGAAGGCATCATACAGCTTTATGGGACTTTTGATGTGCAGGGATAGCCTATGAGATTTGGGGCCTAATGTTCCCAGGTTTGGAACTATAGAGCTCTACCCATACGAATTATCATTCTGAGTAGAAGTAAACAAGACAGGCTTTGGGGGAAATCTGTGATTCAAAATATCTTTCAGCATTTCCAAACTCCCACTTACTTCATTATTCAAATTCAGTCATCCATCCTTTTAGCCAATCCCAACCATTTCTCAATGGGCAGTCTGACTCCTTCATGTGAGTTTGACTGGCATTAATCTATACCTCTGTTTCCCCATTTACTTTGCTTCCAATATTATTTCCACCTCTTTTTAAAAAGTTTCAGTCAACAGAGGGTATACTTGGAATGCATCTTTTCATGTAATAGAGGTATAACTATACATCTTTGAATTGTTTGGGGGAGGTGAATTCCCTCCAGGTCCTCTGTGTTACTTTCTCTGGATAATTTATACTCTTCCATGACTCCAAACAGAGAGATGAAGACTTTGTTAACAGGTGGTTTCTCACTGGGGAACCTCCTGTTCTGGGAGTCAAGCCAAGCCCTTGATAATGATTCTACTTTATTAAATGGAATTCCTGGCATTTTAACAGCAGGGACTTCTGTCAGAGAGAAAAATTGTACCTGTTTATTTGTATTATTATCCTAATGCTTAGGACACACTGATAACCAATAGGGTTACACAGTGTGACCTTTTTAAATTTAACAAGGCAAATTTTCCAATCCCAACAAAATCAGGAAAAAGCATGTCAGTAAGATAACTTCTTTTGTAGCTGCAGTTCATTCGAATGGTTGAGATGGATATTGGCATATTGCAGAACACGGTTCATAACTTACTTTGGACCATTTTAACTCAAGAAGGAAGGGGAAAAGTGGCAATGAAACTCAGGTCTCTATATCTATAGGACACGTTCTGGCCTAACCTCTACCCCTACCTCCATTCTTCACCCTCAGAACACTTCTCAGGCATTTTGTAGTTTTCAAAGAACTTTCATATGCTGCATTAAGTTTGGTCTTCTCAACAATCCTGTGAAATATACAGAGTGGATATTCTTGTCGCCCTTAATGGATGGGAAGTTTGATGCTTGGAGAGAATACGTTAAATGCTTGGATCAGAGAATTCATAAGTAGGAAACCTGGAGTAGATACATTCATATTTTGGTACAGAATCCAGCACTCTTTCACTATACTATAGTAGCCCACTCATGCAAAAACTCTAAACTGAAAGAATCTTTGTAGGCCTCATTAGTTTGTTGTATTACATTTTTCTTGCTTCCAAAACTGGGCGATGACATAGGGCTCTCTTGTGCCTACTCACAGTCATTTCCTAGCTGCTGGCTCACTGTGCCCTAGCTGTGATACTCAGGGTAACAGGTGCCTCTCAAGACTAGCTGGTGGATAATTTTGGAAGATCTTACAAGACCCAGTGAAGTGCAGGATAGATGTGGCAGTACTCATGTGAAAGCCAATCTGGGCAGCTGCCATAAACCATTCATCCTTTTCAAGATGCATTCTCTTGCAGGGGCACCTAGGTGGCTCAGTGGATTAAGTGTCTGACTCCTGATCTGGGTTTAAGTCATGATCTAATGATCATGGGATCTAGCCCCATGTTGGGTTCTGCACGGAGCATGGAGCCTGCATGGGATATTCATTCATTCTTTCTCTCTCTCTCTCTCTCTCTCTCTGTCCCTCCCCTGCTTGTGACCTCTCTCTCTCTCTCTTTCTCAAAATAAATAAACACATAAATTTCTTTAAAAACAAAAACAAAAACAAAAGACTTTACTTAAAAAAAGATTCATTCTCTTTGAGACTCAGTGTCTTCATCTGTAAAACCAAGAAAGTATTAACTACCACTTCAAAAAGGTTGTAATGATTCCATGGAATAATGTACGTGAAATACACTTTTATACAACAAAGTACTAAATAAATATTGTGATTAAGATGGTCACTTATTGGTGGGAATAGGGTTTTCATTAAAATGATCCATCTGCTTTCTTCTTTGATCTGTGTGCTGTGTGTGTGTGTGTGTGTGTGTGTGTGTGTGTAAATGTGTTAAGTGGGGAAATTCTTCTAAAATTCCTACAATGTGACCATTTTTTTCTATTCCAAACATTAATTTCCTTTAGGAAAATAAAGTCCCTCACAATCCTGCCATTCTTTGATTTTTTTTTTTTTTTTTTTTTTTTTGAGCAGGGAACCAATCCCCTCAGCCTGAGATTATAATTCCTAGACTGCACTGGAAGATCTTACACATCCTTTCAGTTCCCTCAGTCAAAGCAGGAAATTCACCATTGAGCATCTCAGATGAGACCTGCCCCTTGGAAGAGGCCACCTGAAGAGTACTCAGAGGCGTGAGAATGACCTGATATCTGGGAGCCTGAGTGACAGCTGCCTCTTACTGCTGCTTTAGATTAAAGATGCACAGGTTTTAACCTTAATGCTAAGAGGCTGACAATAACCTGGGGTAAACTAACTTAATAAGATCATTATGAGAATTTAAGCAACATAGTATAGGTTTAGTGCTTAATAATATATCTGGTACTTAGGAAACCTAAGTTCCTATTCACAGTAATAGTGTAATAGGAGTAGTTGTACCAGAGTGGTAGTTCTCACATAGTTGATGTAGATCAGTCAAGTTCATAGCCAGGTGAATGATTAACCAATAAGAATGAGAATCCAGTTATTCCGAATCACCAAAACTGAGTCACAATCAGGCTCTGGATTTCTAAGTGGATTCTCTAAACATTATTAGTTTTCTTTAAAACATTTGTAAGTATATTAGAGATATAGAAGAGGCAATTTTTATTTTGCTCTACATCTTACAGGAGTATTTAGCATTAATAATTTTTGCCCTACGCCAGGAAATCTTCCTAAAGATGCATCTGTATTTCAGCCATTTGGGGATTATTATAAGGAATAGTGAATATAGAACAAAAGTAAACAAATTTGCCCTTCACTTTGGTTATTTGAAGTACAGACCTACATTGACATAACTAAGCAGAGAGCTTGAGCAATTTCAAAGACACCTTGTTAATCCATTTTATTTTAATATACCTTTAAAATGTGATAGTTGATAAGCACTAAATGCCAGAGATAGTGTAGAATAATTTCATACAAGTAAAAATATTACCTAAGTAACCTAGAGATTACTTTGAATCATAAAAATATAGCAATCTATTAAGAAAATTATATCAAGGAATTAAGGATGACCACAAAAGTATCTTGAACTCAAACTCACATAAAAGAGAACACACACAATTTACAGGAGAAAGTTGACTCTAATTGTTAAGATTATGAAATAAAATTGTAATTTCAAAACTAATTACCTATGTGACCCTGACAAATTATGTAACATCTCCTTCTCCTCAGCTTCCTCCATTGTAAGACCAAGTTAATAATAGTACATATTAATGAGGTTCTTACACACATAAACATACACATTGGGAAGAGTACAAGACACATGCTTAACCCTCACTATAGTACATAAATAGTATCTATTATCACATATTTACATATTATGTCTCCTACATGTTGCATCCTACATATTTTAAAATAGACTTTTGTCATATATGGAATTTATTAAGGTATTCATCACTCACTGAATATATTAATGATTTTCTAATGTATTAGCTTCTAATGTATTATCCTACCTCACACCATGAAGAAGAATGACTACACAATTCCTTTTATCTGATGTTAGGACTGTCACTCACTACTGGCTGAGCTAATGGCATTAAACTTGCCCTTGTTTTTTTTTTGTTTTTGTTTTTTTTTTTATTACAGTAGAAGGGTGATTCTATATAGTCTATATGTCTGTGTATTGGTACTAATACCCATATCATGTAACCAACTTTGCGTTCCATGATAGGACACTTCCTCTGAGTAAACAGAGAATTAGGGAAACTTTGGATGGGAAAAAATTTTATTGATATAAAAAGAAATCCAAATAAGAAATTTGGTTACTAAGAGAATGTGTGGGATCTTTATCATAAAGAGTTTCAGTGTAAGACGGGCACATAAATGTTTGGGATGATTTGGGTTTTATTCTTTTGGATAACAAATATAATCAGTCATAAGTATTAATATGTAATCCTAACCCTCTTCTAACCCATCTTAAATTGTTATGTTGCATTGTTGTTTATTAAAACTGTTCATTCTAATCTTAAAATATTGTAATGTTAATTGATCATAATTTGACATTTTATTTCCTGGGGCAGGGAATAAGTTTGCTTTTTAATTTATGAAATCTTACTAATATAGGATGGAATGTGCCAAATTGTTACTATCATGGTCAGCTTGTCATTAATTTCTTAAACAAAAACGTAAATTCAAAATGGATAATGGCTGATTATGCATCATTAAAGTAGAGAAATATCCGGGGGTTCAGATCATTCACTAAAGAAACAACAATATCTCTATAATTATATTGCCATTCTTAGAGGTAATAACAGAGTATAAAACACAAAGACTATAAGGCACATTTCCACTCTGTGTGAAAGATGTTTTTACATAAGCTACAGAATTCACTTTTTGGCTATTCTACATTCAAAATATAGATGAGCAGGAGAAAACATAGAAAGGAACAAAGAAAACAACAGGTTCAAAGAATTATGAGCGAAAATTAAAGGTTAGGGCTAAATATCTTCAAAATCTTTTAGAGCGGAGAAGAAAAACTAGACAGATGTAAATTATTATTCGTATACAGGAAAGATCAATAGTATTTGCCAAAAGGGCGGTGACCAACCAAGTGTGTCCCCTTTGATTACAAAACAAAACAAAACAACAACAACAAAAACCGCTTAAGGTTGCAGCAAAGGGTTTAGACAAGACACTGAAAGTATTCCCCTGTGCCTCCCTCCATGTTTCAACTTACATAGAACATTGTCGGCTGGTACCAAGGTGTGTCTGCAGGCTAACCGAAGGGAAGAAGGAACATCATGACCGATGAGGCTGGGTACTGCAGGCACCAAACACATTGCTAACAAGGAAACTAACATTTAGGTCCGTCCTTTAATATGGGTTTATTCTAATCCAACTGACAAAGTTTCATTATAAAAATATACTTTATCAGAAATGTCATTATCAGAGGCAGAAGGAAAATGGATGCCTAAGGATATGCCTCAGGACATCATAAAGGGCTACTAAAATACTATGACTTGTTTCTAGGTGTGTGACAAAATTCAAAATGTATAAGGAGGTCCTCAGATTAAAGGAAAGAATACTGATTTTGTCTCAAAAAAGGATAGGAGAGCTCCTGATAGAATGCCTTTCTTGAAAGAACGATGTGCCATGAGATTAAAGTGGGTTTTATCTCCTTGAAGAAGCCCGGAAAACCAAATAGCTCCTAGAAATAGGTCTTTAGTATTTGCATATAGGTCAACCCTCCCCCTACTCTCTCTGCTTCTGGAGATCACAGGTCCACCCCTAAAGGAGAAAAATACCTAGACTGTCACTTCATACTCTTTCCTACTCCTAACCTCAAAGAATGATCAGGTTTACTCTCAAGGCTAGACTTGCAAATAGACCTAGTTTTATTTCACGATGTTCTTTTGGGTCCACAAGTCCTCACAGCTGCCTAAAATTCCATCACACAATCAATACAGTTTTTCTATATATAATGAGAGAGAGACGATTGAAAAGGTGGATGCTAGGCTGAGAAGTGAGGTACACTTCTCTAAAATTCTATTTTAAAATAGTATGTGGTCAAGTAAACAAGGGTAACTGCTGACTGGTATCAGGTTGTTTTTGAGAGTGGGGAGAGGATTCGATTGCAAGTAAAAAGCTGGTACCAAAAGATAAAGTTCTTACTGAGCCCAAAAAATTGGAGTTAGAATTGCAAAAGATTCCCAGAAAAAAAAAAAAAATAGATGCTGCAGGCAGAACTATTCTTAGCCTCCTACAGCTGTGCCTACATATACCCGGCAGCAAGTTTGCTGAAGACCTGTGTTAAACACTCCAACATTGCTTAGCATGTGTATCTGTCATGGTCTGATTAGAAAAGTGGGGTTCTGATGAGGGGGTCCTTTACAGAGATGTGGATAAAATTAAGGAAATCAACCAGGGATGTTGCAGCAACCAGAGCCTAGAAGAGCAAGAAGCTGTTTCCAACCCTGGCACTTGGGAGCCAGCGGAGGCAACAGTGTAACCACACTCCACAAAAACTGCAGTCATCCAAGGGGGCTGCCCTATCTACCAGAGAGATACAAGTCTCTCGGGAATTACAGCAGCAACAAGGAGGTGGGAGAGATCCTTCTCCCACTTGCTGTTTGCCTATCTTGCTTCCCATTGGCCGAATCTGACAGGAAGCCAGAGATAACAGGAGATTGGATGGGGCAGATCCTGAGAGTTGCATTCAATCCCCTCACCAGGGCTGAGAAAGATGGGGAGGCAGTGTGGATGAAGAGTACATGAAGAATCTTTTATAAACTTTGTTTTGCTGTAAACATGGCTCAACTGCATTTTAAAGAAGCTTCCATATCAAGGCGTATATTATGGAGGCAATGGTGAATAAGCAACTTAAATAGTCACAAATTATGTGGATTTGGATTATATCCCTCAGGCTACCAGCCCAATGGATAGTGTGTTGCATGCTCCACAGGAGAAATAAAAGGTAAAATTCCAACTTACTAATAGCTTTGAAAAACAGACAACTCTTTCACAAAAGAACTTTGAAATTCTAATAATTATAGCCATCAAATAGTAGCCTATAGTTTACAGTACAATTCAAAAAAATGTTATATGTTCTACTATACTATCCATTTTACTAGGCTACATTGAAGTGATTTCTATTAGATTCTGTTAAAATTATTTTATTCCGTTTTTAAATTTTTCTATGTTTATTTATTTGAGACGGGGTGGGGGGGAGGAGAGAAAGAGAGAGAAAAAAGGAGGGGCAGAGAGAGACGGAGATAAAGGATCCCAAGTGGGCTCTGTGCTGACAGCAGTGAGCTCAGTGTGGGGTTTGAACTCACAAACCACAAGATCATGACCTGAGCCAAAGTCAGACATTCAACATGAGCCACCCAGGCACCCCGACTGTTAAAATGATTTCAATGAATCAAAAAAATCATAGAACAATAGGACTTTCCAATTAGCTGTAGCCCTTAATCACCATTTACAAGATGCTTTTGGATGGTATATAGAATACTGCAGTTTAAGACATGACCATCTTCATTACAGATGTTCTGAGGAACATACGACTACAGTTGAGCAAGGGCAAATAACGGAGTTTTAGATATTCTAGTACTAAGTGAAACAGTGAAAATAATGTGGTCTCTCTTGTAGCACAGGAAGTAAACATTAGAAATTCCATTTATAATTTTTTTCTGAAAGGGAGGAAAATGAAATTAAATGTTGCTACTGTTTAATATGTTAATTGATGCTGGCATTTTCACTTTGTCTGTATGTCAAATGCCACATTACCATGATGAAATGAGCTATCCAGCAGATGACCGCATGGTCGCTAATAAAGGGAACTTCTCCCACTTGTTCATTGTTCTTAGCTTATTACAATGTATGGCAATGTGTCTTTTTAGATAAAGACGATGAAAGTCTACACACATCTGACAAGAAGTCGGCCAAAGAAATAGGAAATCACGAAGATTATTTATAGTACAGATTTATATCCAATATCATTAATAATAAAACTCACTTAAATTACATATTAAATGATATTTTATTCCATACTTCACTCACCCTTTTTATTTTCTATTTTTATATTAATAATTACACAACATAGTTCTAATCCATGGAACTTTTTAAGGTACAGAAAATAAATTAATACATATTAGGCGGTATGTTCAATGCTGTCGTAGTACTAGGGCAGTCTATCAAAGGATTTTGAGATCACTGGCACAGACTGGGAAGATGGGAAAGCTTGATGGAAGAGGTGAGCCTTGGAATGAAAATACAGGATTTGGTTATGCAGAGAGAAGAGGGAAGGACATTCTCTGAATATCTGATTTTCTTAATCAGTCCTTCCCAAAAGTATTTCTATAGTTCTGGAATAAGGAGCAGGACCGCTTGTTCCTTCCGAAATATTTGTGCTTGGGCCCAAAATACTTTTCTGACCCTATTGGTTGTTCCTTCTTTCGTTAAAAAAATATATATATGCTAAGTACCTACTATGATCCAGCCAATGTACTAGGTGATAGGCTGGTAAATAAGACTCACGGAACTTATAGTCTAATGGTTGGGTCTCCAGTTGTCTCTTTAGCCCAACATGCTAAACACACTTGGGCAGCTCCATATCTAATCCCTAGAACAAAATCAGACACTAAATCAGAGTGCATCTAATGGAAGTAGGTTCAAGACTTTCTCTAGTTAGTTGTAGGATTCTAATAATGACATTATGAAAGTCGGCTCTAGTGTCCCGTATCTCTGTCTCTAGTCCAAAAACCACAGCCATCAGTGCCAATGGTATGTTGTAGCTACCACATTTTTCACAAAGACGGGTGTAAGGGACTGAATAGTGATCCCCCAAAAGATAAATCCACTCCCTAATCCCTAGAACTTGTGAATGTTACCGTATGTTTGTAAAAAGGATTTTTGAAGACGTAAGTTAGAGATCTTGAGATGAAGAGATGATTATGAATTATCCAGATGGACCCCAAATCCAATTACAAGTATCCTTACAAGAGACACAGGAGGGAGTTTTGAAAGACAAAGGACTCTTCCTTTGGGAGAACACCATGTGAAATGGAGGCAGAGAACTGGAGCGATGTAGCCACAAGGCAAGGAATAACAACAGCCAATAGAAACTGAATGGTCCTTAAGTCAGTTAAGGACCGCGGCTCAGGTCATGATCTCACAGTTCGTGAGTTTGAGCTTCATGTCAGACTCTGTGCTGATAGCTCAGAACCCGGAGTCTGCTTCAGATTCTGTGTCTCCCTCTCTCTCTCTGCCCTTTCCCCACTCATACTCTGTCTCTTTCTCTCTTTGTCTCTCTCTCTCTCTCAAAAATAAACATTAAAAACAAACAAAAAAGCTGAAAGAAACACGATACAGAATCCCCCTTAGAGCTTGTACATTTTGATTTAAGAATTCCAGCCTACAGAATGGTGAGAAAATGAATTTCTATTGTTTCAGGGCACCGATTTGTTACAGCAGTCACAATAAATTAATACGACCAGTTATAGTTCTAGAGTCCCAGTATGTGAAGCAGGGAAGTATTAATCCTTGGGAAGCAGTAAATGTAGGCATTAGTAAGAATTCTTGTTTGGAAAGCACGCAAGAGGATGGTCTGCACTCCCTGAGCTAGGGTATAGAGTACCGTCCACTATATCCTGAGTGATCAAGACTTGGCTGGTACTCTGTTTCTGATTTGGAAGCACTGACAGCACAAGTCTCTCAAACTCAAGAGGATCAGGAACAACCCTCTTAAGGATTGTTAAGTGACCCTTGGGGGTTGACAAAATCACCAAGGATAGTATCAAGAATTATATGGCTATCCTCTCCAACAGCAAGTGTGAGTGTCCCTCGAGACTCTCTAGACTAAATGGTATTGCTTCTTTTGCTAGCTACTCGTATTTTTAGCATGAATTTCTTCATACAAATAAGATGCTAGCAGAGGAGATTTCTGGAGCTTGAGGTTTTGTACCATATTATATTTTAACTCTAGTTAAGCTGAAAAGAGACGTATACGACACAGGCAGTTTAAGGAGACATGGTGACCAAAACTTCAGTGGTTCAAGTTATATTGGTGGGCTAGTATTTCCTAGTTCCACAGAAGTGACCACTTGCCTCACAGTCAAACTTGAAAGCTTGTAAGCTACTAAAAAGCCACATTTAAAAAAAAAACATTTTTGTTAATGTTTGTTTTTGAGAGAAAGAGAGAGGCAACACAAGCAGGGGAGGGGTAGAGAGAGAGGCAGGCACAGAATCCAAAGCAGGCTCCATGCTCTGAGCTGTCAGCACAGAGCCCAACACGGGTCTCAAACCCATGAACCGCAAGATCATGACCTGAGCCAAAGTCAGACACTTACTTGACCAAGCCATCCAGGCACTCCTCAAAAGTCACAGTTTTAACATCACTGAGAGCTGACTATAAGGGGTATCTTCAATAGGCACTAAGATAGGTCAGAATCCCAGGTCCCTGTGGAAGCCAGGTCTGAGAAAAGAAGCCTCAATTACTCTGGTGTCCCACGGCATTCCTCCACTTACTTACCTGAACACTAGCTACACAAAGAGAAAGCCAGATACAGGCAGTGACAAACTGGAACTTTCCTGCAATAAAGATTTGCTGGCCTTGGAGAACCTAATTAAATCTCAATAGAAGGCCATGGGCTTCAAAATCTGCAGAATTTACAAACAGACTACCAGGAAGGTATGAGGTAGCAGCCTGTTGGGCTCTATTACTGGTTCCACAGAGAAAAAAAACAAAAAACAAAAACAATTCCCGTGATCTGAGAAAACCAAGTATTTATTCAAACTAGGGTGGAGAGATAAAACAGCTGGAACCACCCATTTTAACAATGTGATTGTAGATGCTTTTGTGGTGACTATAACATTGTTTCCCTTCGTTCATTCACATTTAGGTAGTTGTACATCAAAAACTTTCTACCACTGTATTTTTAAAGTGTGTTTCAGGGGTGCCTGGGTGGCTAGGTCGGTTGAGCGTCCGACTTTGGCTCAGGTCATGATCTCACAGCTCGTGAGTTCAAGCCCCACGTCGGGCTCTGTGCTGACAGCTCGTGAGTTCAAGCCCCACGTCGGGCTCTGTGCTGACAGCTCAGAGCCTGGAGCCTGCTTCGGATTCTGTGTCTCCCTCTCTCTCTGCCCTTAACCCACCCGCATTCTGTCTCTGTCTCTCTCAAAAATAAATAAATATTAAAAAAAATAATAAAGCGTGTTTCATTTTTAAGTATTAAATATCCACATTCCCAAAATAGTTTTAAGGCAGTAGCCTTATTTTTTTTTTTTTTAACTGAGATTGGTGGTAGTTCCAAGAAGGGTAAATATGTCCAAGCTATCCTTGAAACCTTTCTTTTTCAACACAAAAAGATAAAATATACAATGTAACATTGAAGCTAAATCAAAGGAAGACAAAAATCTAAGGCAGGCCCTTGGACAGAAATACAGGCCTACATAAATCTAAAGAAATCAGGTATCGAATGCCAGGACCATATCCACCAGTCTACTGATATTTCCTTTACTTCTATATTTGACATTTGTTAGCCAGTGAATAGAACTGTGGTTAGTAAAAACTGAAAAGCTATATGAAAAGTTACACTTTTCTTAAATAATTTTACTCTTTCTAAAAACACATCAAGCTTCTAACCATGTTATGACATTAAATTGAACAATTTTAAAGTTAACCCCCAAATCCAAATATTTTCCAATATGGCATCTTGCAGATGAATCTTGTTATGGAATATTGATTTTTTGCATGGTATTCTATAATGGGCAGGAAGCACAGGAACTTAGGTTTTGATTGTCAGAAACATGTGGCTTTTAGTTCACTTAGTTTATGGTATGTTTTATGGTCTGTAGACAAAAAAAAAAAAAGGCACTGCTATGGTTTCCTTGTTGAATTTAAACCCACATATTATTAAAACATGCTGCTTAATAATACCTCAATGCAAAATTGCTATTATGAGTAATTTTCTTGGAAAATGTAGGTGGTTGAATAGTTTGCCAATGCTTCTGATTATTATTCCCAAGTTTAGTCCTACTGGTGGAACATGATTTTCTCCATCATATTTATTAGTAAGCCATCACAGTTAAGATGTTACATAAAAATGGCATCTTACTCTCTTAATGCAGACTATGTGCCCAGCAGGATCTTATATTCCGAGCGATTTTTGCTTTTCCATAAGGAGTAAAAGCACCAACTTTTTCTCTTGGCTTTATCACATTTTTGGCTACATGTTTTAAATGTGTTGCAACTTGTCTGCTGAAAAACCTGTGCCACATAGCTTTAGGGTTTTAAGAAAACCCAAACACTGAAACCACACTCTGTCAATCTATTCTGAACAGTGACTATGACACTGTTTTTATTTTCATGTGATATTCACTCTCATCCTTGCCTAAGCAGAAGCTTACATTGTATATCTCAAAGATACATTCTTTATTTTTCTTTTTTTAATTTTTTTTTTTAATGTTTATTTATTTTTGAGACAGAGAGAGACAGAGCATGAACAGGGGAGGGTCAGACAGAGAGGGAGACACAGAATCTGAAGCAGGCTCCAGGCTCTGAGCTGTCAGCACAGAGCCCGACGCGGGGCTCGAACTCACAGACCGTGAGATCATGACCTGAGCGAAGTCGGACGCTTAACCAACTGAGCCACCCAGGTGCCCCAAAGATACATTCTTTAAATGTGATCATAAACCTTGCTCCTGAGAGCATAAGGATAATAATGACATTAGTGTCCTTATCGCCCATTAGATGTTAGAACTGGATTGTATTTTATTAGCAATGTTTAACATTTCTTAAATATGGGAGCCATGTTTAAGTAAGCTAACACATTATGTGAGTAGGTATCACAATGTAAACATTCTTAGATTATAAACCAAAATCTGAATGATCCAGACATATTTTCTAAATCCAAAGGCTTTGAAACTAAATAGTTCCTGGGACGTTTACTGACTACAGAATCAGGCAAAAACAATATTGCATTCAAACCAAAATGATGACCCATGTCTTCAGAGTAAAGCTGGTAATCCATCCATCATCACAGAATCTTGGACTTATGCTTTTTTAAAATGTAACAACCACAAATTTTTTTGAAAGTGTGCAATTTTACAAAACATTTTAAAATTTAAATATACACTATTTCCAAAGTTGCTCCCAGTTAAAATAAAATTAATACAGAAACCAAGTGGGGTTTTTTTTCCCCACATTTCTTCAAAGGATATTTCAATAGCAAACTGTCTCAATGATGACTCAATTTGAAAAACAGTTGTTATAATTAAATTCCAAGTTAAATAAATAACTCACATACCCCTCTAGAAGTTACAATAGGATTTGAATTATACTTTAATTTTTCCTTTCCCCTAACAATTTTAAAGTAATTTTATTAAGCTGCAACCAAAAACTTACTTAAGATCTTGGTTCAAAGTATCAACCCAGTTCTAATTTTAGACCAATAGCTTTGCCACACTATACATTGTACTGACTAGATGGATTTAATTGGAATGTATATTAATATTTGACCTGATCGCCCTATATAGATGTAATCCAAGACTTCTAATTATAAGATACTAATTAGTACTGCAGAGATGTTCACTATATATTATTTAGACAAAAATTATTAATTTTTTATTCACTGAGACTGAGCAATAAATCCTTGAGCAAAGGTAAGAAATAGTAAATATGATAGACATAAATTTTCTATTTTAGTTCCCATGAAAGACTTCAAGTTTCAGGTCCTAATTTCCTGCACTGACTTAAGACAAGTATGATAAGCTTCTGATTACTTTGCTGATTTTATTTTTTTTAATTTTTTTTAATGTTTATTTATTTTTGAGACAGGGAGAGACAGCATGAACGGGGGAGGGTCAGAGAGAGAGGGAGACACAGAATCTGAAACAGGCTCCAGGCTCTGAGCTGTCAGCACAGAGCCTGACGTGGGGCTTGAACTCACCGACTGTGAGATCATGACCTGAGCCAAAGTCGGATGCTTAACCGACTGAGCCACCCAGGTGCCCCACTTTGCTGATTTTAATGATTAATCTATTTGGTAAATCATTTATTGTCATTAAATTAAGTTAACCTAAGCAAAACAATATAGATTTCAAGCATACTAGGATCCTTGCTCACTTTATGAAATGCTAGTATAATCGTCACTTAAATATTTAATTATTATACAAGGGATATTGTTACAATAATTCTTTCTCACTGGTTTATTCTAAAAACTCAATTTGCTTGGAGGCTTGTTGAGGTCAAAGTTATGTCAAATGTGTAAAGTCAGACCCATAGCATGGTCCTATGATAGTTGAGAATTTTAGCTCACCTCTCTCCTATTAGCAGTTGAACATTCATTCTTATTTCCCAACAGCAATGCTGAAACATTTTAGAAAGCATGAAGAGGGGCGCCTGGGTGGCTCAGTCGGTTAAGCGTCCGACTTCAGCTCAGGTCACTATCTCGCGGTCCGTGAGTTCGAGCCCCGCGTCAGGCTCTGGGCTGATGGCTCAGAGCCTGGAGCCTGCTTCAGATTCTGTGTCCCTCTCTCTCTGCCCCTCCCCCATTCATGCTCTGTCTCTCTCTGTCTCAAAAATAAATAAACGTTAAAAAAATTAAAAAAAAAGAAAGCATGAAGAGTCATTATTTTTTCTGAAAAATCACTAAATACTTATTGAGCTCTAACGCTGTGCTTAACACCATGCTACCATTTTCACAAAAGCTCTCTATCACAGTTAATTCTCATAAGAACCCTTTGAAAAGGAACTAGGGTGAAGAAACTGAGGTTCAGAGCCTTTAACTTACTCAGGGTTGGGTGGAAAAATGAAACAAGGTGCTCTCTGGGAGTGGATGGTGACGAGATGGGGAGCACAGATCAAGAAGCATCATAAAATTACTTGGTACACCAAAGTATTTGACTGAACTTAGCTCCCTGGATGGAAACTCAGTGTAGTAGACAAGCACCCACTTAATCAAAGTCATCAGTAGCAAAAGCTAAATGCAACCATAATCCAGCATTGTTTAGTTCAACAGACAATTACTAAATGTGTAGTATATAGCAGGGCACTCTGCCAGTGCCTGGATTGACAAAGATAAATATGATCATTCCTTCCCTCAAGAAGCATAAATACCCCAGTGGGAGAGAAATACAAAAGCTGATCTGATTTTTAAAAATGAAAAGAAGTTAGTGAAGGAGGAAAAAAAAAAAAAACCTGTAATGGGAAGAAGATAGTAAGTCATCGGTAGTTTGGTAGTTTGGTAGTTCTGAGGGTGGCCAAAAATACACGCAGGGAGTGGCTGGCTGACAATAAGATTGAAGAAGAGACAGCATACTTAATTTACATGCCTTTAGAAGCTATGTGAAAAAGATAATAGATTCAGGATTTTAAGGAGAAGAGTAATCTAGATAGATACACAGTTTAGAAAGATCACTCCAGTTCATATAAAGATGGAATTTAATAGCAAAAGATTGGAGACAGGAAAATTAATTGCTATACTACAGATACAAGGTGAAAAACCCAGTCAGTGAGAGTAGGGGATGAAAAGGAGAAAAAGCTGAAAGGAAAATACATGTAGGAAATATTTTGAGAAGTCTAGGATGACCTTTGGTTTCTGACTTGGAATAATTCCATTACGTACAACAGGGACTCTAAGAGGAATGTAGGACGGATGTTGGAATCAGTTTCCTTATGAACATGTTGAGTTTCAGATGCCCACAGAACCCAAGTAGAGCTACCTAGTAGACACTGGAGTATATGAATCTGAGTCTCCAGAGAAGAAATCTAAGCTGGAGACACAGATTAGAGAGTTATGAGAATACAGACGATTGTTAAAGCTCAAAAAATGGAACAAATAAACCAGCAAGAGTACATAAAGAGAAAGAGTCATGGATCTAAATGAAACACTGGGTTGGGAGTAAGGAAAGGTGCTAAAATTTAATCTTGTAATTAAATATTTATTTGCTAATCAAACCCCTTATTATTTCAGACATTAACTCTGATCTGATTTTTAGCTGATCTGATTTTAGAACACTATAGAAATTGTTCACCAACGCAAATAAACTTTATGGTCATATAAAAGACAATTATTGACCACTTTTTTATAAAAAAAATGTATAAGGCTCCATACCCCAAAATCTTAGAGTTTAAAGTTATTTTACTCTCTTTCACAGTTTGTGTAAAACCCAAATATAAATTATATATCTATTCCCCATTTTTTTTTCCTCACTGACATTTGATTTCTTCATTACAGAAGTGTGATGTCTGAGTAACAGTGACATTAAATACTAGGACCAAAAGGTCAGTTCAAATGAACATATACCTGTATGACTTACATGTAGCCTTTTGGATCTTTTATGAAGCACTTAAATTTGAACAAAAAATAAAATAAAATAAAAACTAATTTGGGGCACCTGGGTGGCTCAGTCAGTTAAGTGACCGACTTCAGCTCAGGTCATGATCTCACGGTTCGTGGGTTCGAGCCCCACATCAGGTTCTGTGCTGACCGCTTGCTTGGAGCCTGGAGCCCGCTTCAGATTCTGTGTCTCCTTCTCTCTCTGCCCCTCCCCCACTTGTGCTCTGTCTCCCTCTGTCTCTCAAAAATAAATAAATGTATAATTTTTTTTTTTAAATAGGGGTGCCTGAATGGCTCAGTCGGTTGAGCATCTGACTTGGGCTCAGGTCACGATCTCACAGCTCGTGAGCTCGAGCCCCACATTGGGCTCTGCACTGATAGGATAGCTCAGAGCCTGGAGCCTGCTTCAGATTCTGTGTCTCTCTCTCTGCCCCTGCCCTGCTCATGCTGGCATCCTCTCTCTCTCTCTCTCTCAAAAATAAACAAACATTAAATTTTTTTTTAATTTTAAATAAAAACTAATTTATTCATGAAAATCCTTGCATTTGAAAGCTTTCATGGGTTTTTGTCCTCTGGTTTATGTAGAAAATCCTGAACAAGCTCATGCTTAATCTTTCTATTTTGTTCCCATGTGGCACTGACTGTTGCCCTGTACTCAAAGACTTCTGTTTTGATTCATAAAACCACATAAATTGAAATGCAACTCATGCCAGCACCATAGTTCAATTTACAGCCCTGCCATGGTACTGATGCAGTGACTTCCTCAATTCTGTACAGTTACCTCATGATTTGGATTCAGTCCCAGCAGAACTGAAGGTCTGTTCCTCAATGAACTCAGCTGTCCAGAGTACTAGACAATCCATGGGTTGTGTCCAGTTGGGTTCTTGTAAATCACTTCCCTCCCAGCCTTTGAGTTCATCATCCGTGACTTGTGCGTAGTAGAAAATCTTCCCAAACCCTTTGCTTACTCTGATTGCACTGGGCATTGTCTGAAAGGAATGGCTCTCATTATCCTCCTTTGATAATTTACATTTTAATTCTAGTTCCAAAACAGCTGGCCTCTGCTTTGAAAAAATGGTACAATAAATCCTCTGGGCACACCTCCTCCTCCTTTCCAACCTTTTCAAAGCGTCATGTCTTCCAAAGGACTTCCATTTGAAGCAGAAGCCATTCTCATAGAATTTAAATGGACATTTAAAGATCATCTGGAATTAGCAAAATTAACTTAATTAACTTAAAGGAGTCATGAGAAACATTTTCTCCATAATAATTTCGATGGAAGACTTACCACACAAAGAAACAAAATGTGTATCGTATATATTAGTGAACAGAACATTTTTATTGTCCTTCTATTGCAAAATAGCTTTTTCAAAAACAATTCTTTTCTTCTTCTTCTTTTTTTAATTCCCACTGGCTATAAGAAGGGCAAACATCTGCCACGTGTGTAGAGTTGCTTCCATCTTTTCCTAAAGCCTTGTCACAGTCTCATCTCTCCATCAGCTCACAGTATTTGTACCACTCATAACCATACCATGACTTGGTTCCTAGTCAAAGCTGGCCCATACACACTTCCTCCTCCATGTACTTGACACAGGAAGATTAGTGATGTGCTGTAAGTGTTCATTTATAGACTGTTTAGTTATCCAAAGCATGTGACCTGGTTGTCTTCCCCTACCCTGTAATAAGTTTCTGGAGAGTAAGGATGCAGTCTTGTTTTTTTCCTCATACGGCTAACATGACTCACCACAGCAGGGGCCTCATAACTGGTTCTTAGTAAGCATTCGCTGAATATAAAGAAGGTGCCCACAATGGATAAAGTGTGAAAGACATCTCATAATGCCAACCTTCTTGGTGACATTCAGCTTTCCCTAATAAAAAATAAATTAAAAAACTTATCTGTACAGCACTTTAATCACTGAAATCTTTGCTGGCCAAATAGCTAGCTAACATGAAAAACTGATTTGTGCAAAAGTGGAAATTAAGGCGATGTCCTTTCAATTCACTATAGAATGTCAAGCAGTCTTAAAGACAATGAAATTCATCTCCTCATTTTGTAGATTAGAAAACTGAGGCCCGGGGACTCAAAAACTTTCTCAAGGTCTCAATAAGAGTGTAGACTGATAATGCTTTCTACATCTTGAACAAAGGTAAAGATTGAGATTTTAGACAAATGGCTTTTTTTTCTTTTTAAGAGAAAGAGACAGTATTGATTTTTAAAATATTACCACCCAAAAACAGAGCCATCATTTCCTTTTGGGTACAGTACTAAATAAGTTGGGATTCTAAACAACTTTATCTAAAATTGTTCACTCTTTCAAAAATATTTGTTGACCACTCCCTTCACAAAATTTTCTTGGCAGTAGGGATATCTTGTAGTTACTGTACAAACAAGCAAATAAAAATTATATACTAACTATAACATCACATTCTCTAATAATGAAATTTTTGAATTTTTCAAAGAACTACTCTGTGAAAATGTTTATAGCCTACATACAATGACTTAGAGAGAAATCTAAGTGAAATGTAACAGAAAGTTTTTAATTCATCATGATAAAGATACTATGTTGTCTATACCAAACAATAAAATAAGGGTCTGTAAAATATTATTTTCATTTACATTCTCTCCCAAATAAATTCAGTGCAATGCCCATGTCTATTCATGTTGTATATCCCAGTATCAATTCATGGGATGACTTAACATTGACTTAAGATGTTGTGAACTGCTAAGCCTTATGTCCAAAAAGTCTGCACAGTTCCTTAGTTTCCAACTGGCTAATATAACCACTGGGTGACAGACATCTCTCTCCCTCTTTTTTGATGTTTATTTATTTTGAGAGGGTGAGAGGGAGGGAGAGACGGAGATAGAGACAGAGAGAGAGAGAGTGTGTGTGTGTGCATGTGTACGGGAGGGTCAGAGAGAGAGGGAGAAAGAGAATCCCAAGCAGCCTCCTTGCTGTCAGTGCAGAGCTCCATGTAGAACTCATGAACCTTGAGATCATGACCTGAGCTGAAATCAAGAGTTGGATGCTCAGCTGACTGAGCTACCCAGCACTCCTAGACATCTCTTAAATATGATAATTCTGTCACTGCCTTTCTTCTTTGGAAATATAATTGTGGAAGGTAGAGCATTTTGTTCACCATGTTTTGCTCCCTAGAAACAAGAAATCCTTGTCCTAAAAGATAGCTCTAATTTGGCTTCCAGATTCTTCTATCTAAAAACAAAACAGGGGCGCCTGGGTGGCGCAGTCGGTTAAGCGTCCGACTTCAGCCAGGTCACGATCTCGCGGTCCGTGAGTTCGAGCCCCGCGTCAGGCTCTGGGCTGATGGCTCGGAGCCTGGAGCCTGTTTCCGATTCTGTGTCTCCCTCTCTCTCTGCCCCTCCCCCGTTCATGCTCTGTCTCTCTCTGTCCCAAAAATAAATAAAAAACGTTGAAAAAAAAAATTAAAAAAAAAATAAAAACAAAACAAAACAAAAGCCTGAGAGATCTTTGGCAGCTATCCTCATTTTTTTTAATTATTTTAACGTTTATTATTTTTTAGGGAGACAGAATGCAAGTGGGGGAGGGGCAGAGAGAGAGGGAGACACAGAATCCAAAGCAGGCTCCAGACTCTGAGCTGTCAGCAGCCCAATGCAGGGCTCAAACCCATGAACCACAAGATCATGACATGAGCCGAAGTCAGATGCTCAACCGACTGAGCTACCCAGGTGCCCCAGCAGCTATCCTCATTTTAAAGATAACAAAAGAAGGGCCAAGGTGGTTGTAGATTTATTTGGAGGGCATTTCCTTTATGAGTCTATGCTAAGACAAGTTGCCCTTTGTAAATCATACACATAAATACAGGTACACATGCGCATGCACACACATTAGGCATCTTGTTCAGAGAAGTATAGGTATTAATAAATGTGGACCTTGCCAATCACACATAATTGTGGAATTATGTAATTAAGAGTGTAGTCTTACAAATAACAAATGAAACAGCAACAATGTAGGCTCACAGAAATAATGCAAATAAAGCTGGAGTTAAGCAAAGTGATTGCCATATGATTCTCCTCTCTGTTCTCCATTTTGTCCTCTCTAACTTCAGATGTGGAAAGAAATTTTTATAGATCTTCAATGACCAGTCAACGTACATAATTGTACATGTATATATTCATGAACAATTTTAAGTGTTTAAATTTTAAATTTTGTTAATTTAAGTAGTGACAGAATAAAATTCTGTAAATTATATTTTTTATTTTTATTATTAAAAAAAAAAAAAACCGCATGAGCAGAGGAACAGACAGAGAGAGAGAGAGGAAGACACAGAATCTGAAGCAGGCTCCAGACTCCGAGCTGTCAACACAGAGCCCCATGCAGGGCTCGAACCCACAAACCGCGAGATCATGACCTGAGCCAAAGTCGGACACTTAACCACTGAGCCCCCCAGGAGCCCTACTAAATTATATTTTAAGTGCAAAATGAAATTCTCATTAGATTTGGTATAAATTTTTCCAATACTGGGTCAATTTTTCTTCTATTATTAGATATTATAACTAATTGTATAACATAGTTATCCAAAATTTGAAACATTGTTTCAGTGTTAACTACATCCCATGTAGATACATTTACACATTTACCATTTCCTATGTCACTCTCCTTGGGTAGGTCTAAAGATCATTACCAAGTTGCACCTAATTGATAACACTTTTTTTTTTTTTCAGGCTAAGAGCTCTCTTGTCCATTATACCATATCTAGAAGAGTAAAACAAAAACATCTCACTATTAATTTAACTGGATGGTCAAAAATTGTCCAACTATTTAATTCCAATGTATTAACAAGGTCTTACTGAAATCAGAAGGCAACAGTATCATTTCACAAGAAGAGTATGTAAAACAAAACAAAACAAATTAAAACTCATAGTTTCTTATACCATGAGTCCCAGATTTCAATTTGGAGTGAGAAAATCTCACACAGCATTCTGGAGAGAAAGAGAACAATATTTAAATTATCTGAATCCTAATCCCCAGAGTATTTCCATGTTCGTGTACTCCTAAAAGAGAGAAAATATTTGAGTTTTAGCAGCTTCCTGCCAGGATCACTTGAATCCTGAGGGTTTAAAACTCATTTGAAAGACATTTGTGACCACAGACACAGTGAAATGTTCAGAAGCAACAAACCATCCCATTTTTTTTTAATGTGAGGATAACAGATTTAATAAATGTCCTCTGATATCATATTCACATAAAAGTTACAGTTTATGTGTGAGAAAACTATTTGAGTTGTGTAAATAGGATAACAAGAGCCATGCAATCTGTCCTAATTTAATAGCAAACATGATTGAAATGCCACACCACCTTCACTCCTGGAAAGTAAGAATACTCTGCACACAGACTTTAATTAAAAATGGCTCTCTCATGAAAATGTAGAAAGTAGCCTTATTTTATCTTACCTTGTTCTAAAAAAGGGTTCAAAAGATAAGGACAAAAGAAAATCGTAAGAAAGTAAAGCATAGAAGAGTTAGTATGTGAAATGTATTAACTATAGGTTCAAACGGTTTTGGAAATGGAACACAATTTTATTCTGAAGTTACCAGAGGCTGAGGAAAAAATAATGTAAACACAATCCATGACCATATGATGAAACTAATCCAGTGGCTTAGGACAAGTTCTATAGTTTCTAATATGTTCTGATATGTTTTAATATGTTCGGTTACATAATTTCAAAGACATTTTGTAGAGCTATGCCAAAACAGGACACTACATGCCAGGAGTTGGTAAGTTACAGTCCACAGATCAAATGGGCCTATCACCTTTATTTGTAAATAAAGTTTTATTGAAACACTTCAATACCCAGTGGTTTACATATTACTTATGGTTGCTTTCTTGTTACAAAACAGAGCTGAGTAATTGGGGACAGAGAGTGTATGTGACCTACGAAGCCTAAACATTTTCTATCTGGCCTTTTACAAAATAGCTTACATATAACCATATGATATTAGTTATAAAGATGTCAAACATTTTAAGAATCCAAATATTTAAAATCAGAGCTAAATAACAAAAATAATTTTGTAATTTCTTACAAAAAAAATTTGTTTACTTAAACACACACACATTTCATTGATTTTTCAGTAACTGTTTACTATAGTAATTTGCGAAGTCATGTAGTCCATTTCCAATATAGCCTAGAAATCAGAGGAGTTGTATTGAAATTTGTCCTAAATTCTTTGCTATCTTCCAAAGCCAATTCTTTTTAAAAGTACATATTTTGCACACATGTGACATAACCCCAGTAGAGGCTCATATTACTAACTGCAGTTCTACCTGGCTTCTAACTCTTTGGGCTTCCTCAAATCTATCTTTCAAAAAATGTCAAAGAGCTGACGTTCCTCATTCCATCTCTATCGGTGTCACCTACTTTCATTTGTCGGTATTGATATTTTCTTAACTGTTCATGAAAATGTCTGAAACCAGAGCTCCCAAACAAATCTTTTAGTCTCGTACTCTAAATAGGTTGGTGTCTCTAGGCTATGCCATACGTAGAAATTCTAAACCTGCCATTCTGTTCTCTCAAATTTGTCTTGTTAATCTTAGGGTATCACATGCTTTCTCGCCACTCCCCAGGTCAAAATCCCTCACTAATTTCCAAATGCTTGCCTCCAGTGGCCTTAATGATAAAACCAAAACCTCTACTAAGCCCAGTGTTTAAGGACCTCTACAAACCCAGGACTATCTTCCAATCCCATTGCTCTCTTAACGGAATCCTCTATTGCTGGCACTCTGGTTTACCTTGCTCATTGTCACCTCCCTGCCTTTGCTTTTTACAACTGTCCTACCTGGGCACTTTTCCAAACCCAGCCACTTATACAGCCCCACTCCACATTCTGCTTCCCACACAAAATCTTCAGTTTCTACACATGGTGATATACCTCCCTCTTCTGAACTTGCAAAGCATTTATAGGCCATACTATATCATTTACCTTATTGTGCACTATATTCTTTTTTAGTTTGGTGTCTCACGTCTCTAGTGAATGTCAACTAGGGGACAGCAATATGCTGTATATTTTATATTCCATAGCATAAGCATGGTTGTATATTTAGAAGAAAATTACTGTTTCTTTTTAAAGCCTGATCATCAATCCTTTGAAATAACATGTTCCACTATATTTGATGCTTAGTGATATCTCAATATTAAGAAGCCCACATTTGAATAAAATTCTAAGAATACTATTTGATTTAATATATATCAGAATTATTTCTTGGTTTGTTATTCATACTTTTAATATTTAAGTTGAGTAACCGCAAATCTGGGAAATAGATATATCACTCTATCTAATGGTTCCACATAAAACCAATTAACATTATGATTTAATTAATCCTAAAAACAAAACAAAATGGAGTCAAGAAAAGAAGCTTGAAGAAAAATCAACATTAATTCAATTCTTCTTTATAAAATAAAAATAATAATTTCTCCTACATTATGTGGCATATTGAAATGTCTGGAAAATAACATTACATGAAGGAATAAAAAATAATAATTCTCTTTTCTACTGAGGAATGCCTAGAGAAAACGTTAACAGCCTTGCAGTATGCCAGAGGTAAAATCAATCAAATGTCTGGCAAACTGTGTTTAATGCTAAGCTCAATAGAGCATCACATTAGATCTACAAATATATGAAAAGTATATTAAATATTTTAGTATAATATATGCATGATCATTAATCACACAGGTGATTCAATATCATCAGGAAATTGGATCAGCTCACTTATAAATTCTCAGATTTAAGCTATTGCCTTAATAATATGTGCAAAATATGTGAAGCAAAATATGTGTTGTTCTGTTATTTAATTTATTTAGAAATTTCAGTACAATGTTGGTTGTTGCTTGGCACCTGGACTTGTTTACAATAAAGCTGCTGTGGGGAAATAGCCAAAGAACAAATCCATATTGAAACTAAAATGATTTGGGGGACTTTTCTCATACACATACTTGTACTTTTCTGTTTGGATTTACTTTTTAAAGGTTAGTTTGGGGTGCAAAAAGGCTACAAGAGGTTAAAATTACTTATACATATAATTTTCCAACACCTAAAGAAAATGACACAATTTGGGTTACTATGTTTATTTATTTATTTTTTAATTTTTAATGTTTATTTATTTTTGAGAGAGTGAGAGAGAGTGCGAGCAGGGGAGGGGCAGAGAGAGGGGGAGACACAGAATCTGAAGCAGGCTCCAGGCTCTGAGCTGTCAGCACAGAGCCCGATGCTGGGCTCGAACTCATGAATTGCCAAATAATTACCTGAACCGAAGTCGGATGCTTAACTGACTGAGCCACCCATCACCTCAAGGGTTACCTATATTTAAACTGTTATATTAGACCAGGTTAACACATGTCTAATTTTACCCCCACCATTGATTTTTGATTTTCTAAATTATTTCTCTCTTGTGATTTAACACATTAGTGAATAAGATACAGATTTGTCCATAGGGACTTAGATAATATAATTAATCTTTGGAAGCTTTTATGAGGTTCTCAAAAAATTCTGCTTCTACTACCTTAAAAATCAGAAAGCACTGCAAGTCACATAAAAGTTAAACCCCTCATCAAGAGGACCTATGTGGCCTGGCACCTGCCTTCTGCCCCGATTTCCTCTCCAACCCTTTATCGTGTTCGTTAGATTCCAGTGCCATTGGCCTTGTATTTGTTTCTCCAATACGCCAGGCTTCTTCCTGTTTCAAGGCTGTTGTTTATGCTGTCCCCACAGCTTGAAAATTCTTGCCCGCCCACATTCCCATGGCTATTTCTCATTACTTGAGTCTATAAAGGCAGCCTATCCCATCCCAAATAAGCGTTATTATATGCTTTTGTTTCCTCTTTCTTATAGCATTTCTTCATGCTTCAAATGTTCATTCACTTACTTATTTATTAGTTTCTGTCTCCTGTTATTAGACTATAAGCTACATAAAGGCGGGGATTTGTATGCTATGTCCCAATTTCCTACACATTCAGAAAAATTCTGATGTATACTAGGGATCCAATAACCTTTTGTTAAATAAATAATGAATGATTTACGGACAATGACACTAGAAATATACGGCTCACTAGCCTGATATTTAAGTGGAAAAAAGACAGAGAATGAATCCTTCCCAAGGAAGAATACCATTTTAATTTCTTAAAGATCATTTAGATTTTCAGATTATCAAATTCAATAAACCACAACAAAGAAGAGCAAGGAATATCTTAATTTTTTAAAATTTGCCTTTATAAAGTGTAGATTCGTGGTGTGCAGTTAACTTTTCCTGTATTTATGGCTCAAAATAAAAACATCCCAGAGAAAGACAATATGCACAACACAGTCTTTCACAAATGTACATGGAAAATATTTTAAGGAATTCTGTTACATCTACTCACTGATAAAAGTCACTCCGATTCTGACGGGCGATTAAACATGTTCATCTAGATAAACAGGACCTGCTATATAACATTCTCTAACAGAAGGGTAACACTAGAATTCCTTCATTCCCTAGGTAGTGATATCGTTTCAGTTTTCAGTGACTAGGAATATGTTCCTCTTTAAATATTTAAGCATGGCTTCTGCTTAATTTCTTTCCTCCAAGATGCTTTTCATGCCTTTCAAATATTTGTCAACTCAAGACTCTACAACGCCTAAGCAATGTGGGTGCAGGTGAAGCTCTACTGAACACAGTAACCATAGCAACACCTAATTCTTATTTAATTTGCTGTCTCCTTGGAAGAAGTAAAATCCAAGAGGGATGGAGCACTGGAGACAGAGAAACAGGAGGACATACGAGAGTAAGAAAGAGGGAAACAGGCACAGACACAGAGGACCACAGCCTTTCTAGCTCACTTCCTCCTAGGTAAAAATATTAAAGCTGGGGGAAACACAAAAGGAAAGCTATTTTTGAGAAAATTTCATGTTGCTATAGGTCAGAAAAAAGTTTCAATCTGGCTATTTTTGTTGAATTCCCCTTGTACATACACCCAAGTTTAAACACAGACTCCATCAATCTAGAAGCATCAGTATGGATAGTTCAAGCTCAGAGAAAAGCTCCTTGGCTTTCCAAGTACCTTGAGTCTGGGCACACATCCCCAGAGAGTTTAAACTTCTGTTTTAAGAGATCCAAACCACAGGAATGGCCCTGGGCAGGAGCCCAGTCAGTGTTTCCTGGATCAGGTTTAGTCTTAACAATTTCTGAAGTGTGGCTGGCATGGAGCTGGTTGGAATGGCCTTAGAATTCCAAGTCCCTCCCTCTTTGGTATCCATGAGAAAGTCACAGTAGGATCACAAAGTTGGGCAGGTATGATTGTCACTTCACCTAAACCCCTCAGCTCAGAAAACGACAATATAATCAGAATTGGAAACAGAAAGTCAGAGTGGAATGGTTCTTCACTGGCACCCTTAACAAGCTCTGAGTTGAAGCCATAATGATGGTTTTAGGCCTGGCTCTGCTCCTCAGGACCTTGGGTAAGTCACTTAACAGCTCTGTGTACCGGTTTATTCACATGTATGTCAAAGGTTCACATCATTTTCTCTCGGCAGTCCCTCTTCCCCTTCAAACATCATCTAGTTCATGTATAATTAGCAAGCCTTAAGAACTAATGTCCTTTCTGCAATGGGGCAGAGGCATAAAACTAAAGAATACATTAATGTCATCTTATGTTTCCAGGTACGTAAGCACATAATCCTTCGAAGCTACTAATTAATAGGGTTATGAAGAGCTACTCTGTTATATACAGTACAAATAAATTAGAAGCAAAAGGAAAATATTTTATTTTTAAAAAATATTTATTTATTTTTGAGAGAGAAAGAGAAAGAGAGAGTGGGAGAGAGACAGAATCCCAAGCAGGCTCCCCACTGTTGACACAGAGCCTGACGTGGGGCTCAATCTCACAAACCATGAGAGCATGACCTGAGCCAAAATCAAGAGCTAGATGTTTAACTGGCTATGCCACCCAGACACCCCAGGAAAATATTTTATTAAAAACCAAAAATCAGTTAACTCATTTTCTTTTTTTTTAATTAAAAAAAATTTTTTTAACATTTATTCATTTTTGAGACACAGAGAGAGACAGAGCGTAAATGGGGAAGGGACAGAGAGGGAGACACAGAACCCGAAGTAGGCTCCAGGCTCTGAGACATCAGCACAGAGCCCAACGTGGGGTTCAAACTCATGGACCACAAGATCATGACCTGAGCTGAAGTCAGACACTTAACCAACTGAGCTACCCAGGCACCCCTCAGTTTACACATTTTCAATATCAGCTTTTTAATGAACATTTGGATTCTTATCACATACCCCCATGTAGTTTTTAAGAAGGGGCTGATATAGGGCTGTGACATTATCCAGAGTTGTGCAGTTTTCATAAGTTCTAATTTTGATAGTGACCACCCTCATATAATGTAGTCCTATTTAAAACAAAAGGAACAAAAATCATGGAACTGGTGACTGAGTCTGAAATAGAGAACTTAAAAAAAAACAAAAACCCACAAAATCTCAATTTCACCAAAGGCCACTCAGTAGTCTATAATAATTTCCATCACGTAATCTATGAATGAGGCAAGCTTTAGATTGAGACACAATGGCTAAAGTCCACTTAAATAATGCTAGACCATACTCACTTTATTGTTTTAGAAGAGATTTGGCTTTCAGTAGGATACTTAGTGTTTTAATGCTTTCTTGGCAGTAAAATTTCTAAAGTTCCATCAACTCAAGCTTCTCCTGTTGCAATGAAGATAAATTGCATTTTGCATGCAAAAGCAGTGCCACCTAAACTTCTTAAAAGATAAACTTAAGTGGCCAATATTTCATTTTAGGACATTTTGACTTGATCAAAACAGATATTTTTATTTGAGCACAATATTTAGCCTTATCATTTGATTTCAATAATGGACAATGGAATCTGGACTATTATCTCTAAACAGAAAAGTATACAAATAGGTTGAAATTAATACAATTTAATTTCATTAATGAACACCCATATCATTGTTTTGCCTCTAAAAATGTATTTAATACCAAAAGTTCTCACGTGGAACATCATAGTAAAATTTTAATTTTCTCTAAATCAACTGATTGTGAAATAATTTATTTCAACTACAAAAAATGGCATAGTTATAATAGGCTGTCTTAGATTATCTCACACACACACATACACACACAACACCATGCAAGCCCTTTGTGAAACAGAAGGAAAACAAATTTCATGTGTTCATAACTTGTTACATGTACTATGACTCCATATTATTGTTCCCTGAAGAAAGAAATTGTATGCTACAGATTGCAAATTTTTGTTCAACAATAAATGATAAATATGTGCAGTAAATTAATGAGAGCTTTTCCCAGCTATACAGTACTCATTAACAAAAAGAGAATGCATAACTGAACGCTTAAACTTTTTTGCTTGTTTTTAAAAAGGGCCAAAGGAATATGGTATCTCATACAAACATCAACAAAAAGTGAGCAGCATATTGTTTAAAATATTGTTCTGCCAAAAGCATTTATACGCTTAAGGAAAGACTAAATTACAATTTTGAAAGACACAATGCCCAAATAATGAAATTTCAAAGCTGAGCATTACTTAATTGCTTTCATGTCAGTGCAACTGATGTTGTATCATTCTTTCTAGCCAATAAAATTAAGAACACTTTTTCATATCAATTCATTATAGAATTTCACTGCTGTCCATTAACAATACAACACAGTACTGTTAAAATTGTTACAGCAATAAAACATAGCCAACTATAAAGCCATTAACACTTAAAGTAATGTGAAAGGCTGATATTGGCATGATTAGCGGACCTCAAATTAATAGAATTTGTGTATTTACTTGTGAGTTTGCTTTATATGTAATAGACCTGGACAATTAAGTGATGAAATATCCTCATGGATATTCAGGCACTCTGCTTTATGATCATTTTGAAATGGACTCAAGATGGCTAATGATGATGTTGTTCAGAGCAATTTAATCAGAAATATTTTATATGAAACTGAATTAATTTGGTTCAGCATTTTCAGAATAGTCATTGACTAGCTAGTACTCAAAGTATTAGGTGTATATCTGTGGAGTTAGTTAAGCAGCATAAAATGAAGATAATGGATTGACTTTACTAGTCGATTTAATTTATAAAAATAGCTGAACCATTTTACTTGGCTTCAGGTGAACAAAATGACAAAAATAGCAGTTGGTTAACCAAATTTTTCATTTTGAAAACAATTACTCATTTAGATGTACCATTACCTGCAGATTTTTTAAAAAATTAATTTAAAGAAGGCTGGTGAGGACACAGTTGGAATGAGCATTTATGTTTAAGATAAGAGAACCTGGGGAAACTTGGTTCCAATCATGGGAAGAAACAAGGTAGTAACTTTTCTTCCAGATTCACAAAGGCCTTCTAGAGGAAGGGAACATGAGCAAACACTGGTATACAAGGAAAAGATTATTCAAGGCTAGGAAATAAAAGGTAGGATCAAAGAAAGAGCCAAGATAGGGATGGAATGCTAAGGAGGAGGAGAATGTAGCATAAAAACTGCATGTTAAATGAGAAATATAGGTGTAATGGAAAATAAATTTTAATAAAAATAGTATTGGCACCTTTCTAATGATCAATGATTTTTGCACAAATCGAAAGGAAGGAGCAAAGAAAAGAAAGAAGGGCAAAGTCAAGCTGTGTGATCTTCTAAGTGAAATTATTTTCTCTTTTTTATTTTTAATTTTTTTTTTAACATTTATTTATTTTTGAGACAGGGAGAGATAGCATGAACAGGGGAGGGTCAGAGAGAGATGGAGACACAGAATCTGAAGCAGGCTCCAGGCTCTGAGCTGTCAGCACAGAGCCCGACGCGGGGCTCGAACTCACGGACCGTGAGATCATGACCTGAGCCGAAGTCGGCCGCTTAACCGACTGAGCCACCCAGGCGCCCCAGAAATTGTTTTCTCTAAAGGATTGTTAACATAACAAAAAAGCAAAATTAAAAAAAAAAAAAGATTTTTGCCACTTCTGGTGTGTTTTAATGGAAGTAAATTGTTTTCAACTTTCCCCAAAGCCACAGTACAAGTTAACCAACTGTAAGAGGAAATCCTGGGCTCTTTAGTCTGTCTAAATTCTCACAGAATTTCCCTCAAATGTATAAGTAAAAATATCACAGTTAAAATACTATCACTCAAAGGAAAGCTTGTTTCTCTTGAACAGGAAAGATAAAGTTCAAAGATTAGATTCAAAGCGTTTTGCATAAAACGTCAACTAATCGTGCTCACATTCTTTTAAAATTTTGATTCACTACAGAATCGCTTCCAATAAGCATCCTTTATAAATTTTATAAGGAAACACCTATGGCCTTAGTTCAAAGTAATGAAAGGGAGGATTATGAACAAAATATTATGAGGAGGTAGAAAAAAAGGACTTCTTCCTTCCCCACCCACTTAGACACAGGCTCTTCTCCATCCTGAATGGACAACTATTAACAACTGAGAATTTGCTTTCATTCCTCATCTCCTCTACTCCCACCCACCCACCCAAACTTTCCCATAGACCCTTTCCCTTGATTTTGGTCCTCTGTCTACCACTTCTGACTTCATAGTTCTTTAACCGCTTTTGAGGCCTGGAATCAATTCCTGGGACAGATAATTCCTTGAGAATATCCAAAAAACTCTGAATTTGAATTTTCATGTGCTGTACAGTATTTAATGACATGACTTTCTACAGCTGACTGATGGAAGTATTTGAGGGGCTATTACTATTTCCATTATGTAGGTATGTATACGTACACACACACACACACACACACACACACACAGTTATGTTTTGTCATTCTCCAATTCAAAAAATATATATGGAATAAAGAAGGTACGTCTACATTAAGGCATTTATATAAGTGATGCATAATAGCTTGTCTTTGAGACGCTGGGACATTGCAGTCCCTTGCACTCTGTCATATCTGTAATACAACAGCTACTCATTTGAATGTCACCTCTTATAAAAGAAACAAATCCTTCCAACTTTATTTGTAAGTTTCTTTCCTCTTATTTATTTTTATTTATATTTTTATATGAAATTTACTGTCAAATTGGTTTCCATACAACACCCAGTGCTCATCCCAACAGGTGCCCTTCTCAATGCCCATCACCCACTTCCCCCCCACCCCACCCCCCACCAACCCTCAGTTTATTTGTAAGTTTCTTAAAGCCAAGGACTATGTCTTCCCTTTTTTTGGTATCTCATTACATAGCCTCCCGTATGATACTTTGCATCTCGTAGAAACTTAATAGATGTGTAATAAGTAAATAGGAATAAATGTTCTCCTAAAAGTTAATTTGTACTGAAAGCAATACTATGAGAGAATAGTAGTAATAGTAATAGAGAAGTCTAACATTCAGATGTGAGATTAAAATGGTGTGAAGGGAGCAGAGAATTGGTGAAATGATCAAAATACTGCCGCCTCTATAAGAGGCGTACACTGAATAGATCAAGACGATGATGATAATAAAAGCATTGAGAGAATTAAAGTAGCAAAAAGAACTGATATATCTGAAAGAATCAGATGTGACTTGCAGACCTTAACAGCATCTTTAACTCATGTATCAAGAGACAAAAGAGCTTATGACAGCTTCAGAATGTTATCTTCAGGTTCACGCATCTAGTAATGACTTACCTAATGACTACTTTTAGCATTAGGAAATACAGTATTGACCTAGGGGTGCTGTTGTCATCTACTATAACTCTTATTTCAGATTCTTATCTTAATTTGTCACAAAGAAATTCAGCATTGAAAAGACTTCATTAATCAGAATAATCAACTTGAAAATTGAACTCGCCCAATTGGTTTCATACGGTCTGCCTCCTATGGATATTGATGAATAATTCAGGAAAGTACACACTGTCATGTATACATCTAATCAAACATAATAACTATTTAATTTTCAACTCCAATAATGCAGCTATAGTTCTCAAACAGCATAGCAGTCCAGTCTATTATCCAGTTGCTAGTAAAATTCAACACAAAATATGTGTGTCATAAGAAAACATGCAAAAAATACAGTAACAAATATTTTTCTTCCTTTTCCCTTCCGATGTTTAGAAAATTTGCAAATTGATTTAAGCCAAAAGCGGTAAAGGAATGAAATAGTTCCTTCAGGCTCAGATTCTGTGCCAAGTTTCATTTCTGGCTGCATATTTTCGTCCAAGTTCAAGATCTCTGAAATACTTAAAAGAGAAAACATCTCTTTAACCTCAGCAAAGCAAAATCAGTAGAGGCTGCTATGGGAAGAGGAGGGCTTCTGCCTAGAGATGGGTGTGCTCCAGTGTTTGGTTTCCACTGAGAGGATGTCTGCTCTCTCAATGAATCTGAAGTAGCTACTATGATGAGGTAATGGCTGTTTCACTGGGTCATGCTCTCTCAGCACATTCTTTCTCTTTCTCCTCCCTGAGAAGGTGCTGTAAACAGGTCATCCTGAGGGAGAGTTGCTGCAGAGAATTAACAATTCCTACACTCAAAATTCCTGAGAGAACTATCTTTGCTTTTGGTAGTCTAGACACAACTAGAAGCTGAAAGCAGCCCTGACAACCAGAAAGAAACAGGTTACTTGACAAGAAAGAGGGGGGGAAATAGGAGAGAAACGAAATGAAAACTAAGGTAATGGGGCACCTGGGTGGCTCAGTTGGTTAAGTGTCCGACTTCAGCTCAGGTCATGATCTTGCAGTTTGTGAGTTCAAGCCCCATGTCAGTCTCTGTGCTGACAGCTTGCTCAGAGCCTGGAGGCTGCTCCGGATTCTGTCTCCCTTTCTCTCTGCCCCTCCCCCGTTCACACTCCGTCTCTGTCTCTCTCAAAAATAAATAAACATTCAAAAAAATTTAAAAAAAGAAATTAAGGTAATCAAAACAATGCTTAAAGGAAGATCAATTTTTAAATTACTAAGATCTCCAGATGCATATTAGACAATTTTCTACTTATGTGTAAAATTTTTAAAAACTTTTGTAAATTAAATAATATGACAGCAAACTGTGAAATGCTACAAATTAAAATCAAACAAATCATGAACAGATAAACAGCCTGTGCCAACAATCTTACAGGCACCATAGCTCTGATAATATACAAATCATACATACAGATATAAACCTATGATAATCAAATAAAATCACCAGAAAATCAATGTTAAAACACACACACACACACACACACACACACACACAAATAAATATTCTTTATTGAAAGAAAAAATGCAATTTACCTTTTCTTGGAGGGACGATGCTTTGTGCATGAAGGGGAGAGGGTTGACTGAAACACCTAGGATGTACAAATTCATAAAGATTTCTACCTAAACATACCTATTAAACATGCCCAGTTAAATGGGTGTTTTGTGTCACATTCAGGTGAAAGGCTGTAATCTTCCTCTTGGGCACTCTAAAGGGGTTTTATTTGTTTAATCTATTTCCATTGCCAAATATATATATATATATATATATATATATATATATATATATATATATATAT